>NC_134481.1:45717345-46032099 GCF_964194025.1 Convolutriloba macropyga | reverse complement strand
ACTGGAATGGTTCATCTTTAATCCAGATTTTAAAGTAACTGAAAAATTAAAGGCTAAAAAGAGAGTTTTTCAGAAAAATTAGGTGTCAGAATTTTGCAACGAAATTATTGCAGACTTCATTAGCAAAATTTGTGACAACTATACGAACCCTCTACTAATTGTCAAAAAAACTGCAGGCATAATGCATTCTAACTTGAGACCTGATTTGAATTCAAAATGTTTCAGATATTCAAGGCACTTTTTGAAAATTCGTTAAGGGTACGTTGATTTTTGGTGAATCTAAGTAACAAAATTTCTAATGATCACAACGTTTCCGACAGAGAGTCAGAAACTTGCATTAACATTTTCCTTTTTCAGCAAATTGAGCGCTCTGCTAGCCAGATAATGCATTTTTGATATAACTTCTTGAATTTAAAATGTAATGAAAAAATTAATTTTTCCTTATTCGTCGTTATTTTTTTTTCTCAATTTATTTCGTTTTAAGATTCAAATTAATTAAACTGGATGCAGTTTCGATTTTTTGCTGTAATGCTTAGCACCTAAAACAACCTTAGTCAATAAAGCAGTTTCGGGATCTTATTCAAATTTCGTGAAACTATTTTGAAACCCTCGTTCGGAGACATCCATTTAGCTCAGTTTTAAACTGTATTTAACTGTTTTAAAAAAATGTATTTTTGCTTTTGATCCAGTGTAATCACAACATCTCACTTCAGTTTTCAGGAGAAAATCGGCATTTTTCCCCTGATTTTCTTCACTTCCACAACTTCAGTGTTGACTGCCTTTTTTGAAATTTAGGCAAGAAAGCGAATGTTCTGCGTCATTATATCCACGGCATTAGGCTCATTAATGAATTATTTATTGAATGAAGTTTGAAGTCTCTGCTCCTTTGAAAAGGACCGGCGGCAGGAATATAATGCCCATTTAAGTGCTGCAAATATTCCACATTATCAATCCTCCTAGTTTTATTTTGACCAAAAACAATTATCTTTTAATCTCCGACTATCTTGCTAAACCTTTATTGTCTATCTGACGATAAGTACAATCAAAGCTGATTGATTTTGAAGCCCAAGCAGAAGGCAAATTAAAACGATTACAAAATTTAGATGACAAACGGCACAATTGCTTTTCTTAGAAACTTTATCAACCAAAAATTTGTTAAGAAAACTAATATTTAATATCACCAACGCAAGAAACTATCAGAAATGGCCACGGATCCTAAGACTGGGCGGCAAATAAGGCTTTGAATAGGATCCATGCAGAATTCATTTTCGGTAAAAAAAAATTAAATGGTCATTTTCAAAAATGTTATAATTATTGCGCCTTCAGTTTTTACATACTATCAGGCCACTTTTGTCGGCAGCCAATTTTATCGTCCGATAAATTAGCTAACTCCATGTCATGTCAGTTTCCATTATAGTAAAGTCAACACAGCAAAACAAAATACCCACATGCTAAGAGCACAGTATTTTATGAAAAACAAATTCTGTAAGGGAGGAAAGTTTTTAAATTAGAATTCAAACTACTTTGATTATCTTGATTGGCTCTTACTCTAAAAAATTCTTAAGAGATTAAAAAAGCTTTTAATGTTAACTCGCACGTTCCGACCGATATTCATCAGTCTGTATTCCAGCTAGTACATGGCGTACCTCAAAATCAACGTTTAACATAACCGACTAATCGTCGGAGTTGCTCTGGTGGGAGCACTAGTGGGAGCTCTAATCAACTGCAGCCTGCTTCAGTCGGGGGGAGAGGGAGTCTAAACGAGACTAAGAAGTTCAATATTGGGCTTCAAATAAGCACATTACAGGTTAACATATACCACTATTCAGATTTAAAGTTAAAAACGGCACCAGTTTGGACGCACTTTCCATTTGACCTTTGCCGCCAATTGAGTTCAGCTGCTTGAAATTGTGATTGAGAGAGAATTTTAGATCACGCGAAACGCAAAAAGTCAAAGGGCGTAAAAGTTACTCGAAAAGTCAAAACGGTCAAGCGAAAATTTTGTATAAAAAGAAGACACACGTTTACAATAATTGCTGAACTTGTTCAGGAGCAATTAATAATATCACGACGGCGTTTGAGGCTTTATTGTTCAATAGAGCTTGAATAAAACGAGGAAAGCATGAAAAGAAATACCAAAATCTCAATCAGTTCCTGTTCTATCAACTGATACTGCAATTTCACCAATACAAAATGCCTAAAAATTGATAGTGAACTGAAGAAACCAGGAGCTCGCTATACATGATCTGAAAGGAAATAAACAGCAATATAAATCAGGTAAAACAACAAGGTCTTTGAGAGTCTATAAGAGTAGTTCGCCATAACTTAATGTCCAGTTCAGTCTGCTGATTGATCTTTCAGGTGAATTAAACATATTTCAGACCCAACTCCAACTCATCGTTAAAAGAGAAGGCACATATCATAAGCGTGTCATTGTCTCCAAATATTTGCCAGTAGTGATTGAATGGAGTTTTGACAAAGTTCAAGACTTTCCCCTTTTTATCAGTCATAATATGCTTGAGATACTTTTCGCCATGAATTTGAACTGCCAAAGCTGAGAACTCATTGACAGGGAGGTTCAGCTTTGGAACTCGGACCAATCTTGTTAAATCAGGCGACGTCATTCGTAACATCTGGTTTACCGGTTCCATAACTTTCTTGTGCTTCTTGTAAATGCTTTCAATCACCTCACGGCGATCGACGAAATCGTAGAACGAAGCTCCGAAAACTTTGTAGACCCAGTTCATGGTATGAAAATGATGGAGAGTGTCTGGACCGCTGCATTTTCGCGCCAATTCGATGAAGTCCAGCCTCGAATAATAGTCCGGAATGTTGCTCCAGTCTATAAAATAAGGATCTAAGCTCCTAACTTCTTTCGCAAACTTAGAATCGTCGGTCGCGACCTGTTTGACATTTAACTTGCAAAGCATTTTGCCTTCTCTTACAAAACTCCTCAGTTTTTTCAACTTGCTCTCTGTCGATTTCAAAATCAATTCAATCACCGATCTGCTCGATGGTCCAAATTGTTGACATAGAGTGTTCATATCAATTGTATTGAAGAAGTCTTCGAACTTAACTTTAATCCAATCTTCCGAAGAACCAGGAAACATAGTTACATTCGCACATAGAGAATCAATAGGGCGGTTTTTGTCCATGAACAAAGCTCCAGTGAATAGGTAATTTGCAAAATGAATTTGATCGTCTACAGCCAAGAGATTATTGATGGGCATAAAATCACAGGACCTGCGATGTTTTGTGAATGCATCCTGAGCCTGTCTGGCAGTCATTCCCTTCTTCGCTTTCCAAATGGGGGCGTATTTAGACAGGAGATGGTTGTTTATTTTGGGTACATGTTTGTCCAGAAATGAGAAGAACTGTTCTTGTGTCTCTCTGTCCCAACAGGATGAGAACCAGACCTGCAGAATCGTCTTCTCACTCACTTCTCTCTCTTCTGCCTTCATCATCTCATACATCAACACACTCCTCCCAACTGTCACTTCTGCCTGGTCGTAACCATAGAAACGCAGGGTTCCTCCACCTTCATTTTGGTATTCGCCCCAGAGCAGTTGACACAGATCTACATATCCGATTCCCACGTAGGTCTTTCCAAAATCGAAAATTAATTGAGGACAAGGAGTGTTACGTAATATTTGCTGATGGTTAATTGTGTTCCTCACAATTTGTTGACTTCTCGACTGAACAAGGTTGCTAGTCAAGTAAGGCAACGTATCGTAGCTCCAGATATCACCATCTTTCAAATCAGGTCTCTTAAGAAATGCCGTAAGACCTTCAATGTCTGAAGTGTTCCAACGCTGCATAAACCTTTCGGGAGCAAAGTCCTCGTCAGCAAACGCCTCAAAACCCTCCTCAATGGAGGCCATTGTTACAAGCGTCTGCATACGCTCCATTGCCAAAGTTGCAACCCGGTTAAATTCATTCGGGAACCTTTTCCTGTACTCCATGGCGTAATCAGTTATCATGGACTTGTTTCGCTCCATGATGATGAGATAATCAGAAGGATTCAGTCTTTTGGGTACTTTCACGATGTCATTTGGGCTATTCTTAGCAGAGGGTTTAGCCGCTTCGTTCTTAGGTTTCACAACTTGAGTTGTTTTGTTACAAGACTTTTTGTGTTCATTCCAGTCCCGTTTTTGACACTCCTAATTACAAGACATCACACTCAACTGCTCAAACTAGCCCGATTTTAGAATATTTTTTACTGTCATCACAGGTGGATATCCTCCAACGATAAATTATGAACGGTTTGTGCTATTGACATTTTGCGCGTTTATAATGGTATATAAAGATTGTAATCTATAGTTTTACCTAATATCAAGCGATGGAAAATATTATCAAAAAAACAAAGCATTAGATTGTTTAAGCATGCTCATGAAAGATATTTGTTGCCACAATTTGTTAACCGCTAGCACGTACCCTTATCACAAGAATTATGGAAAATATGCTGAAATTAATTGAGCAAAGATAGCTAAAAACTTTTAAATAGATATTATAACAAGGCGCCTCGTTGATGTGCGTTCGCACATGATGTTCCGACCCGCGCTGATCTACATTTTTGAATTAACTGTCTTTTGACTTACATTTTTGACAACGCGATAATCAAAAGTAGATGTTTGAGTTCAAAAAAACCGTTACACAACCAAACTCATAATTGAATTAAATGATGCCATGCCTCATTACAACGATATCTGCATTGAAAAGACTACGAGAAAAAAACAACAACTACAAAAAAGCAGATAAATAAGTTTCACGTCAAAAATGCAATAACTAATTTCAAAAGCACCTAGTAACAACGTCACATTATAATTAGACAAAAACCTAACTACATGAATTTAATTTTCCTAACTACACAGCAGGCAGGATTTTATCTTAAAGAGACTAGGTAACATTTCTACAAAAAAAAATTAGGCGAAATTCAAAAATCAATCCACATTTTTTAAACCGAAAAATTTTAAGTCTCAAAAATCAATAGCTTTCAACGAAATAATTCTCAATAAATTTTCAAAAGAGTCATAATGAAACCAATAGCACCTGTGTTTGGTTAGACTAAGCCATAGGAACCGACTATAGATGCAGAAAAATTAAAAACAATGCGAAAACACAAATCAGTGAAGCCATTAAAATCATTAGCTATTATCTGAATATTATGTATTTTTATTTCAATTTCCATTTATACTAATTCAGTTCAGCTAAATATATAATGAATGAATAAATAAGTTTAATTCGGCCACATTTGAAAATCATTGGGATCTGTTATTACGCGATTGTGCTAAAGGAAGAGAAAAAGAATCACAAATACACCACTCACATAACTTTTTATGAAAACACATGCTCCAACAAACAAATCATTAGCTACCTCATAATATCAGTAAACCTGTGAATTTTTAAAATACATGGGACCTCTCAATGATGAGAACACGTTACCAGTAAATAAAAACAACAACAAAAACTAAAAAAAATAAAAATTCCTTAAAATCTCAAAAATGTATAATATTAAAAACTTGAAGACTAATGGCTATAAACAGTCTCCTTCGGGTAACATTATTCAATCAATCCTCACTTAAAAACTTATGAGACCGGTCAGCTTTAACGGCTACCTAAAGAATAAAAAACAGGCTAACATAGCAGCAAATTAAAAAAAATAATGAGCGAGGAAAGTGTCGAGGCCATTAAAAAATGAACTTTTCAGTTAAAATTTTTCCCTTTAAAAAGCCCTTTAAACCATCAGCTTTTCTCTGAAAACTTTTTGTATGATCCATTAAACGTTGTAATCTCCAAGCCCATGAAACTATCATTATTAGGGTAATGTGTTAAGATTCCAAAAGGAACCAGAATTAAGAAAAAGAGATCAAAAATTTTTAAAAAAGTTATGAAAACTTGTGCATCGAAGTCATAACACGAATAGTTAGAACATAAAACCGCTGACTATATTATTTTGGTTGAATAACAAAAAAAGGTCCGGTCATTACTGAGACTGACTTACAGTTCACGAACTAAGGGCTAAGATTGTTTAATGTTAAAAATTTCTCGGAAAACCTTTTTTAAAGTTTAATCATCATTAAATCCAATAGCTTTCAACGGAAGGCAATAAATACGCTCAGTTGTGCGTCGATTGGACAAAAAACGGTAATTTTCATGCATATGTAATCGATAAGACATCACAATAAGTCTTATGACAATGGAAACAACATCAAATACCGGCGAAAAGAAAAAAATTGTGGGAAAGTGCGCGAAGAAAGTGTCGAAGCCATTTAAACCATAAATTTTTCTCTGAAAACTCTGTCCAAGATCCATTGAAAAAATTCTCAAAGCCAATGGGAGATATTAATATCAGGAGAATTTGTTAAGATTTCAAGAGGGACCAATAAAACGAAAAAATCCGAATTTTTTTTAAGTTTCGAAATTTTGTATCATTGAAGTCAGATAACAAATAATAACAAAATAAAACCGCTAACCAGATTAATTTTGGTTGCAGTAGAAAGTAAGGTGGTTGTGTCATTACTGAAGTTGACCTACAATTCACGAAAAGTTTATGATGGTTAATGATAAAAATTTTCTCCTGTCCACTCAAAGCTCTAGATAGGTTCTCTTAATGCTCATCATGAAACCTACTGCACTTTTAGGCAACGAGTTTATGCCATAGGACTCCAAAAATTCAGTTAAACCTCAAAAAAAATCAAAATTTCATTTAAAATTCAGAGTCGTAGCCAAAAAAAATATACGAGCGATTCTTTAAAAACGAATTTTTTATTCATTGGGCGTCATTAGACTGTGAATCAGATTTATCATTAACGGAACCTTGGAATGAAAAGTGACTAGTCTCTATCTGACACAAGAAAACGAATAAAAATGATTTTTTTTTCAAAAAAAAAGCTCTCAAATAGAATTCGATAATTTTTTTTGATAGTGAACTTCCCTATGAGACCAGAAAAAGTCTTTTTTATCGCCTTTCGTCTATTAGGAACTCTATATTGAATCTTTTTGTGGCTTGAAATGTAATTTTGAATCAAGCTTTTATTTAAAAATTATCTAAATTTGAAGAATTAAAATTACACATAAATTACACTAAAAGTGAACAAAATATCACATGTTCACACAAAACTTCAATCCTCGATAACTCCTCGAAAAAAAGGAAATTAAAAAAAATCTTTTTAATTTTGAATTCGACGCTGGACGAGCTTTTTAATGATACCACTCACAATTCTCTACGATGAATATATCGATCGGCAAAAATTGACTAAACAAAAAAAACCCATGTGAGTATATAGTTCCTCCCCCCACAAGTGGGGTCGGAACAAAAATGATCAGCTTTTCAGTTTCAAATTATTTGCTGTATTTGCTTCTCAATCATGAAGGTAAAATTCAAACCTTATTTTTCATATTTCATTTCCTTCATTTCTCAAGTATAGAAAGCAGTGCACCGAAATCAGAAAACAACCATCAACAAAATTTGTTAAAAAATGGTATCTTTCAACAATCATAAGTTTCATAAGTTTAAGCATTTTCCCTATCGTTAACGTTAGCTTCCTCTGAACCCAAATTTCTCAGTTGAAATATTTACTCAAGAAAAGAAAGTTGGATTATATCAACGAACCTTAGAGCAATAATGGACCGATCTGCAACCCGTACATGCCTTAGCATCTTGTTTAGAACACACTCGACAAACAGCCATTAACTCGTTAAAACGCACACCACAGTATAACAAAAACAGCAGTATAACAAAAGTTATTAATTGCTTCACACAATAAAAAAACTCTTCTGGTGGTAAAACGAGAGCACGTTATTATGCTCAGTGGATAAGATATGCTGAAATTATGCACAAATGTACAAATTTTTGCTATATAACGTTAGGACGATATTTGCGATAAACAATTCTTTCAATTTCTGAGAAATAGTTTGAAGCCTACAGCTAAGCAGACGTCGAGGGACTAAAATTGTTGTTCTGAGAGACGGCGCCAATAACAACAACAATGACGTCATGCATAACTAACCAATCAGAGCAGATCTCAATTGACAGAAAGTTCAGAGAGCATAAATGGAAGCTCCAAAAAGTAAACTTATACCAGAAACAAAACGTTTATGCTTGAAACACCAGTATGAAATTTGGTTGAGTGAAAAGTCAAAAGGAAACTTTTATTGTCTGAGAACATGATGGCAGCAAAGTCTTAATAAGCCCGCAAAGGATCACCTCAAAACGAAGTGGCCATATTAAAGCAATAAATTTTTCGACATTCGTTAGCAAAAACAGAACGTTTAAAATCACCGTTTTACATGTTAAACTGCAGTTTAGTTTAAACGAATAAATTCAATATCTAAGATCTCCAATCCTTCAAGTTCGATTTAAGAAAACAAGCGCACAAAAATAAAATAACAAAAAATAACAATTATTCAAAAGTAGCAATTTGTTATCTCACGTTTCATTTGTTTAATAGATAACAAGTTCCTGAATTGTACGCAATAACAAAAGCAACCGTACAACTCGCCATTTTACATTATGGACTGTAAGGTCGTTTGAAAGGTCATTTTTTGAACCGTACAACTCGCCATTTTACATTATGGACTGTAAGGTCGTTTGAAAGGTCGTTTTTTGAACCGTACAACTCGCCATTTTACATTATGGACTGTAAGGTCGTTTGAAAGGTCGTTTTTTGAACCGTACAACTCGCCATTTTACATTATGGACTGTAAGGTCGTTTGAAAGGTCGTTTTTTGAACCGTACAACTCGCCATTTTACATTATGGACTGTAAGGTCGTTTGAAAGGTCGTTCGAAAGGTCGTCTGATCAAAATTTTCCAACCCGATCATGATATCGTTTTATCTCATCACAATCACTCGAGATTTAATGGCTACAATATCTATGAAACCGGACCACCTACTAACCGAAAACTAAAAACAGTTCAATTATTCTTGAGCAGCTCTGAAAAGTGTAGCATGTTAAATAATCCTTTTTAACGATATCATTTTCCAAATTTAGCCACACAGCTTACATGACAATTTATCCAATTCCATCATATCTTTTTGTTCAATTACGTTATTACAGATTAGCGATCGCTTTTACCAGCATGTTTTAACATAGTTAAACGGAAATTTTAATCTCATGTTTGGTAAAGATAGTTTCACATCAAGTCCTTCGGAAAATTTAATTGTCGTTCTGGTAATTTTAACAATTGCGTAAAGTTAGCATTGGTTAGAACGACGTTGGGTAAAATGGCAAGTTGGGTATAATGGCAATGGGGGATCAACAGGACAACGTTTCAAATGGACGACACTGCAAAGCATCCATAATGACTAGTTTAAACGAAAAAAAAGGAGAAATACATTTTCCGCATGTGTCCATTCCTCAGCGGCCCGTGGGACTTGATAAGAATCTATCACAACCTAACGTGTGAGCGCGCCCCAATCTATTACAACTGGCACGTCAACTAGTAATAAATTATCAGCGTATATTGAGATTTTGCGTGTATTAATTTTTGTCGTTCATTTAATACAGAATTTTGGTGTCGTCCATCTGAAATGCCCCCGGCTAAGGGTGAAATTGAACTGAGTTAATTATCCAGACATCAGCTTAACAAACGTACTGAAAATTTGAGAACTATATAATCAAATATAGATATTTCAAAAGGTACCAACATCAAGCTTCTAATTATAAAGAAGAGCTGACTCGTTTTCGTTGCTTAGGATAGAAACCAGTTTCGTGGATTTTGCAGAAATTAAACTTCTAGAAAATTGAGTCAATAAAAATCATAACCCTATAACGTCGGAAGAATTTCTCTCGAACAAGCATGGGGTGGGGGCAGGAGGGAAATTTTTATGGGTGCAAAAGTCCGACCTCAGGGGTTCGAACCCGTGACCTCGAGGATAGCAGTGTAACATCATAACTACTCAGCAAGAATGGCTTTGATCTCTTACCGCTCACAATCGCTTTTATGTAAGCTCCAAACACTGAGAGCAATTGAGATCACTCAAAAATTAAGATGTGAAGCGTGACAAAGTAACTTGTGAAAACAAAATGTTTTAGAGCGAAAACGGTCAAGCAAAAATTTTTGCATGAAATACTAAAACGTTTACAATAATTGCCTCAAACTTCGTTCGAGAGCAACTAGAAAAGATTGCTGAGCTTATTGTTACCGTGAGAACAAGCAGTTCTTTAAAAGAGTGATTTTAATGTCTGATTTTGCGAAGGAGTATGGTGTAGCATTCTTTACCATGAACTAATAAAACTTTGAAATTTGAACAACGCCAGCCATTCATAGAGTTAAGTGCATTGGTCCATTTTCAGAGACGCAATCAAAGAAAGGCACAATTCTGCTTATTATGAGTCGGGTGATATAAAAAAGGACTTTGGATTGTTCATGCATGTGGCATTTATGGCAAGAAACTCGCAGAATAATAATTTTAAAAAAAGCTGCAAAAACAAAAACTTTTCCATTTGTTTCTTAACTGGTCTAAATTCACAGCAGTTCATATCTGCTTTTGACCAGTATACTAAAAATAAACATTTTTCATGCACCAAATGCCATATTACATTTAATCTCTCCATAACAATAGAAAACAATCGCATCAAAATGTATAATTTTATCACAAATCTAGACAATCTAAAAACTCATCGTAAAAAATTTCATCAAAATATTGAAGCTAGGGATGAACCATTTCACAAAATCACTTTATCTTTAAGTTCTTTAAAACTCCATAAAATTTCTATGTTGAATCTAACATATTTCAAGTGGAAACATAGATTGAAGATTACCAGACGATATTTGCGATGTAGACAGGTAGTTTCGATCTGCGATTCTAAGAAACTATTCAAGCTCGTAACATAGAATTAAGACCGTAGGAGTTGAAAAAACCCTACGCACATCACTGTCAAACATTACCCGAAAAAATTACCAAAAACTGATTTCAGAGTGACGTCAGATCGGGACGAAAAAAATGAATCAGATATATTGAACCAAAAACAACTAACACAAATAATGAGCATTCTTTCGGACATGATTTTCTTTCTTAATTAAAGCAGATCAAAACTCCATTGATTTAAATTGCTTATACAAACAAGCCGATCATAACATTCCAAATAAACCTATATTTCTCGTGAAAACAAATCACATTCTCGACACCCCAATTATATGGTAAGTTTAAAGTCTAATTGGCTACAAAATACGCATATTTTTAAATCACTTAAAATCTCCTAATTAGGCACTATAGGATTTATCCTATAAGAAATGATGAGAACTTTGAAGAACAAAGTGAACTGAGGATATAATACAGCCAGACCACTATTTCAAACAGGTAACCGAACTGATCAGATGAATAAAAAACAATGTAAAATTCAAGGTTTCTCCATTAATTTTTAAACATTTTGCCAGCCCATTGAAACATCGATTTAAAGTGCTAAATGCAGCACAAGATAAAATCGTAATAAATTTTCACATAAAAAAAACGCGAATTAAGCGTTTTAAACATTTTATAATTGTGTTTCCCTTTGTACAAACACAAATCTCATACCAATAGTAGAACAAAGTCTACGTTATGTTGTAAAAAAAACTAATGGCGGTTAATCTGCAAGTATAAGTTGCTTGTTAAACGCAGTAGAAGCACTGCGAACAGAAAAATTACTCATTTTAACACTAGGTTTTTCTGCCATGAAGTGTAGCAGAAAAAACATACCCGCTAGAAGACCAGAAACAGCTCGAAGAATAAAATATCGAAAGCAATATGAACACTATTCTAACCTTACATAAATCAGAAAAAAATAACAAAAGTGAAAAATAATTGCCAAGTAAAACTGAAGAAAGTCTTTCTGAAAATTGAGACAAAATTTTTAGGCGGGGAGGTAGTTGGAGGGTAGGTGGGATGGGTAGTTGGGTGGCGCCGGCGGCTTAGGGGGAGGTCTAGATATGGGGAATAGTTTGGATATAGAGAAGAGGGACTGTTTTGAGATCATGACTTCTCATAATATGACCTTCCGACCTTGAACATTACTTACCAGTGGTAGTCTCAACTGATCATCAGAAAAATATCAAATATTTTCAACATTAATGCCCAACGTTAGACAACAAATCAACGTACGAAGAAAACTCAATGCTCAAGTCATCGACAGCTATGCTTCAACTTAAAAAAATAGCAACAAAATTAACAGGAAAGAATAGCAACAAAATTAGGACAATTTGACTTAACCTTCTTTAACAAGAACAGCTCAAAATTATTATCAATCGAATAAAAAATAACTCAATCCAGTTGAAAAAAAACTTAAACCAAACCACCCCAAATCCTATGTAAATTTGAAGAATGATACAAAAACGTGCAATAAAATCGCCTAAACCGGCAAATTGGTTTCAAAAAACCTCAAAACTGCTTCTAAAAGTCTAACATTTGGTGTAACAGATGTTCAAGAATGATCCCAAACGTATATAAACTGTTCAAAACAATTGAGAAAAAACCACTTTGGATGAAAAGTTAAAACTAATAAAAACTGCTTTAAAAACCGCACGTAATCAAAAATTTAATTCCCTCCGCAAAATTTTTTCCTGTTTCAAATACACTTACTCCCATCAACATTATTGATCAAAAAGGACGCTTCACGAATACTCCCTTCGAGTTGTAAAATCCTATGGAAAACCAATACTCACCTTTGGTTTGCAATAAACCTGTATAAAACCAGCATTCCTCTCTTTTGGGCCGTAGAAACGAACGCCGACCACAATACGTGATTCACATTTTATCGAAAACAATATGAACACTATTCTAACCTTACATAAATCAGAAAAAAATAACAAAAGTGAAAAATAATTGCCAAGTAAAACTGAAGAAAGTCTTTCTGAAAATTGAGACAAAATTTTTAGGCGGCGAGGTAGTTGGAGGGTAGGTGGGATGGGTAGTTGGGTGGCGCCGGCGGCTTAGGGGGAGGTCTAGATATGGGGAATAGTTTGGATATAGAGAAGAGGGACTGTTTTGAGATCATGACTTCTCATAATATGACCTTCCGACCTTGAACATTACTTACCAGTGGTAGTCTCAACTGATCATCAGAAATATATCAAATATTTTCAACATTAATGCCCAACGTTAGACAACAAATCAACGTACGAAGAAAACTCAATGCTCAAGTCATCGACAGCTATGCTTCAACTTAAAAAAATAGCAACAAAATTAACAGGAAAGAATAGCAACAAAATTAGGACAATTTGACTTAACCTTCTTTAACAAGAACAGCTCAAAATTATTATCAATCAAATAAAAAATAACTCAATCCATTTGAAAAAAAACTTAAACCAAACCACCCCAAATCCTATGTAAATTTGAAGAATGATACAAAAACCTGCAATAAAATCGCCTAAACCGGCAAATTGGTTTCAAAAAACCTCAAAACTGCTTCTAAAAGTCTAACATTTGGTGTAACAGATGTTCAAGAATGATCCCAAACGTATATAAACTGTTCAAAACAATTGAGAAAAAACCACTTTGGATGAAAAGTTAAAACTAATAAAAACTGCTTTAAAAAACCGCACGTAATCAAAAATTTAATTCCCTCCGCAAAATTTTTTCCTGTTTCAAATACACTTACTCCCATCAACATTATTGATCAAAAAGGACGCTTCACGAATACTCCCTTCGAGTTGTAAAATCCTATGGAAAACCAATACTCACCTTTGGTTTGCAATAAACCTGTATAAAACCAACATTCCTCTCTTTTGGGCCGTAGAAACGAACGCCGACCACAATACGTGATTCACATTTTACGCGCTCAAAAACCAGAAGTAACTAATCAAATTAGGAAGTAATTCAAAATGAATGCCGATAAAGCCCATTTAAAATGTGTTTATTCGAATACACAAGCTGCATTGGGCAAACAAAGTTTCAAGTTTCCAGAATTCATTTAATACCTCAATATCAAAAATCATAAATAACACAGCATCAAAAACATCAATAGTCGAAATATCATATCTAAATGAAAAGCAAAAACAAATTGAAGAAGTCTCAGAACCAGAGAATTTAATGAGTCATCAAGGCGCTCAAGCAAAATCTCTCCAGATCTCAGTTTGTACTTTACTGAAGTCATCCAAATTCAGATCAAGATTTACATTCGGTAGTTGCAGAAAACAATTTCATCATCGAATGAGAACGCGCAGAAAATTGTAGACGAGCAATTTGCAAACACTTGATGAGGTTGCAATTCGACAGACTTCACGTGGTTCGCGACTTTCCCGTTTCTGTCCGTTAAGAAATGTCGCAAGTATTTGTCGCCATATTTCCCAATAGACATGGTCGTGAACTCATTAGAAGGTAGAGACAAAGCTGGATGACGAACAAGTCGGCAAAAATGCGGTATGCACCACTCTCGTGCTTTTGCGCGTGCTTGTAAAGCAGAACGGTAGGATTGATAGATTGATTCCAGGAGTTCACGTCGTCCCATGAAGTCCAAATAAACAGAACCAAACACATAATAAACCCAGTTCATCGTGTGAAAGTTATGCACTGTATCAGGTCCACTACATTTCATAGCATAGTCAATGAAATCTAACCTTGGCAAGTAGTCCGGAATATTGCTCCAGTCAATCAAATATGGATTCAGCTGTCCGATCATTTGGGCAAATTTGGCATCATCTAGCTTGACACTTTTAAGCTGAAGCTCGCAAACAACTTTCTCTTCTTGAACCCAGTTTCTCAACCTGTTAAATCTTTCCATAGTTGCTCCGAGCAGAAAGGATATGATCGAACTGTCAGACGCCCGAATCATTGGGGACAATTTAGTCATGTCAATAGTTGCATAAAAATTTTCAAACTTTGCTTTACACCAATCTTCGTCATGCCCCGGGAACATAGTAACATTTGCACAAACTGCCTCTAAATCGTCTAATGCTTCGAGACCTTCCCATGAGACGTATCCTGTAAACAAGAAGCGAGCGTATGCAACGCGATCTTGCTTCTTTCTCAGGTTGCTTAAGGTCACGAAGTCCACAGATCTTATCTTTTCCTGAAAAGCATGCTGAGCCTGTTTGGCAGTCATTCCCTTCTTCGCTTTCCAAATGGGGGCGTATTTAGACAGGAGATGGTTGTTTATTTTGGGTACATGTTTGTCCAGAAATGAGAAGAACTGTTCTTGTGTCTCTCTGTCCCAACAGGATGAGAACCAGACCTGCAGAATCGTCTTCTCACTCACTTCTCTCTCTTCTGCCTTCATCATCTCATACATCAACACACTCCTCCCAACTGTCACCTCCGCCTGGTCGTAACCATAGAAACGCAGGGTTCCTCCTTCATTCTGGTATTCTCCCCAGAGCAGCTGGCTCAAGTCGACGAACCCGATCCCCACGTAGGTCTTTCCAAATTCATACCCTAAAGGAACACTTGGAGTGTTTCTGAAGACCTGCTGGTAATTGACCATGACGTCATTATTGCCTGCACAGTCACTCAAGTATGGTACTACGTTGCAGTCAAAAATGTCGCCGTCTTTCAATTTTTTTCGTCCTAGGAACGCTTTCAAACTTTGCGGATCCGATGTTTTCCAGCGCATTGCAAGTAGATCCGGCAAAAAATCTTCGTCCGAGAATGCTTCGTATCCTCTCTCGAGCACTCCGAGAGTTTCAACAATGGAAATCCGCTCAGCCGTTAGACGTATGAAATGATCGACATCATTCGGGTATACTTTTCTGTACTCGGCAGCAAAATCAGGAATAATTTCGTTACTTCGGAACCATTTATTTATCAAAGTTTCTGAGACTTCGCCTCGTTTCTTAAGTCGCGAAGCTGGTGAACGTTCAACGACTGGGTCGCAACTTCGGTAGTCCGGATGCTCCGGTTTCACTTGGGGAATTCAAACTAATTTGTGTAGCTTCCAGTCTTTCTTTTGACATGCCTTGACAAAGCAAAAAATGTATACACAAATGTGGTATAGCAGGGGTAACTTTTACAAAGTAGAGGAAACAACCTATTGAAAATTGGGTATAAATTAAGCTTGACAAGACGCTCTAGTTGTTCAATGTACACTTGGCTAGAGAGTTGAAGCCTCGAGGAACAAGAAAACGGGTTATAAGATATGCCTAAGTTCGAGAGCTTACGACCAGTTAGTGTACTGGTTTGAACGTTAGGCTTGCCAGTGAAACCCTGGTTCAAATGCAGTACTGGTCCATTTACAGTAGTTGTGCCTGCTATAACCCCCCCCCCCCCCCCCCCAACATGCAAACATGTTTCGAAAACGTTAGGATAACAATTGAAGAATGCTTTTTTCAAAACGCCAACCATTCAAACTAGGATTTAACATTCAATTTATCGTTTAAGTAACTTGCTAAGCTCTATCAAGAAAACGCTTTCATCAACTTAACCCAGAAACAAAAGTCCGCAGTCGAAATTCCTGCTATCTTGAAAAATTCTGACCTTAGAGCAGTAGTGGGACGTTTTACAGCCTCCGCAGGCTTTCGCGTTGTCTTTGCCACAAACAATACAAAACATTGCTTCGCCAAAAATTCTGCCTTTCTCGAAAAGTTGAAATTGAAATATCTCAGAAATGGCCAAGATTGTACTCAACCAAGCCGTTTGACGCTCCGAATTAGAAAATCTAGATATTTTCCCGGATCTTTTCCGTTTGTGCCCCCCCCCCAGCTTAGTGGGTGCATATTATTTGCAACCCCCAGACGCACGTGCAATATTTTTACATAATGATTTATTATGTAATGACACGTGCTCTGTCACTGGGGGGAGCATAACGTACTGGGGGGGCAGAAACGGAAAAGATCCATTTTCCCACGATACTTAATTATTATGGAGCATGAGTCACTTGAGTAATTTCTCGGAAATACATCTGAGTTCAAGACGTGAAAACTCAAACAGGGACTGAAATTAATTATATGCAACGAACCGAGCCTCTCTGATTATCTTCGGTCACAAGTACAGAGAATAATTATAGCTGGATCTTATCTGCTTCAGCTTTTATGCCCCCCCCCCCCCCCCCCGGAAAGATATATCACCAATAATCTCAGAGGAGGGGGAGGGGGATCTTTATAGCGTTATTAGTCAATAAAACTAATGCACCCCTTGTGTCTGTGTTGTCGATAAAATCAGTTTAAAAATAATTCCACCAATACAGGATTCGAAAGTCATGCCCTTTATTTAGCACAAAAAATGAAGGTCCGCGTGGGAAGCGCAGAAGTTAGAAACCCACAAAGCTAAGAGGTCTGGCACTAGATCCAAAAATCGTTAGCATCAGACAAAAACCTCATTTTGACTTCCAGGAATGGGAAATCATTAAATTTTAGGATCTATTCTGTTTTGCGAAGCTTAGTGAGCTTATATTTTTTACGCCCCCAGGCGCACGTGCTATTGTAACTGGGGGGCGTAAAAAACACTGCGGGGGCGGGGGTGTTTGCGAAACAGAATAGATCCAAATTTTAATCATCTAATCAATTAAGGGTGGTGACAGTCGACAAATACCCTACTGAGAATTAAAAAGTACGGAAACAAAATGGCGTTTAACTAATAAAGGGTCTTTATCGTAACAGCGCACGTGCCATTTTCAACAGCTGTATCCCACAGTACTTCATTAAAAACCAACGTAACCACCATTAAATCAGCTAATCAATACATTGCCAAAGTTCACACATTTCTTTCACATAAGATACAATTCTAGATGTTGAATAATTCGATCTAAATAAACACCCAACTCGGATCATTGATTTAGGAATTACGCGTTGAAGTCTTTAAGTAACCAAGTTACATACACCGAAGACTAAATATCATTGTCAAGGCAACAGTAAACCAACCAGTTGAAACATTGAAAGTTGTCAACATAATGAGAGAAGTTATTTCAATTCACATCGGCCAAGCGGGAGTTCAAATAGCTAACGCATGCTGGGAATTGTACTGTTTAGAGCACGGAATAGCCCCCGATGGATTCATGGCTACAAGTTGGCCCACGGATGACTCATTTCTGACATTTTTCAGCAATACAGGGGCTGGAAAGCACGTACCCAGGGCCATTCTGTTCGACCTTGAGCCCACCGTGGTTGACGAAGTCAGAACAGGTACTTATCGACAATTATTTCACCCCGAACAGCTGATAACTGGTAAAGAAGATGCCGCAAACAACTACGCCAGAGGTCATTACACAGTGGGAAAAGAAATAGTTGACCTCGTTCTGGACAGAATCCGACGTCTTGCGGACATTTGCGATGGTCTGCAAGGATTTCTACTCTTCCACTCATTCGGTGGGGGAACCGGATCCGGTTTCACATCTTTGCTTATGGAAAGACTAAGCGCTGATTACGGCAGGCGAAGTAAACTCGAGTTCGCGGTTTACCCGGCTCCGCAAATCTCAACAGCAGTCGTGGAGCCATATAACGCGGTTCTCACCACTCACTGTAGCTTGGAACAATCTGACGTTTGCTTTCTAGTTGACAACGAAGCTATTTATGATATTTGCGCAAGGTATATTGACGTAGACAGACCAACATACACAAACTTAAACCGGTTGATAGGTCAAGTAGTTTCTGCGATCACGGCATCGCTTCGCTTCGATGGTGCGTTAAACGTCGACTTGACCGAATTCCAGACAAATTTGGTTCCATATCCAAGAATACACTTCCCTTTGGTCACGTACGCGCCGATTATTTCGGCAGAAAAAGCATACCACGAACAATTAACAACGGCTGAAATTACGAACCAGTGTTTTGAACCAGCAGCTCAGATGGTGAAATGTGACCCCAGACAGGGTAAATACATGTCAGTGTGTTTGTTATACAGAGGAGCTGTCACTCCCAAAGACGTGAACTACGCCATTGCAAATATCAAGTCTAAGAAAGCTATCAATTTTGTGGACTGGTGTCCTACCGGGTTCAAAGTCGGCATCAACTACCAGCCACCGACGGTTGTACCAGGCGGAGACTTAGCAAAGGTTAGATAGTCAAACAAAATCTTAATTTATAATATTCTTGCCCACCTCCCCAGTGCAGCTATTGGCCGCCATTCCATAACTTTACGTTGCTTGGAAGGGCGAGGATTTCGCAACAAATTCGGAGATGCCGGGCAATATTTTTGAGATCCAGTCAACTTTGGTTCTAGATACATTTATAAAATGGCACACTACTATGTAAAGACACGTGCGACGAAAAGTTACACGACCGTTGTAATACAAAAGAGTACATGACAACTAAAATGCACCTGTAAACACTGTAATGAACTTCAAAAACTAAACAAATATTCTGACGGCTTGAAACTGACACCGGAAACTGAAGGTTCTGAATCCCGTGGTTCAAACCAAATCCAGGTCTACTAATACTACAGCTAACGAGGCGAAAGATCTGTATTAAAACTATGGGCCTAAGATAGAAGATTAAAAAGACACTTGGCATTACAACACCACAAAATTGAGAGAAAAACAACACCTCGGAAACTATCCTTTTTTTTGACAAAAACCAAATATCAGATGAGATCAAAAAAGAACATGCAAGAAAACATTTAAGCCAAAACTCAGATGTACAGAGTAAAACCATCAGCTCCAATTGCTACTGTTTAAAGTATAGGTTTCTGCTGAAAAATTAAATCAAATAAACTAGTATACCAAATAATAGCAAACGTCCAATGAATTAATCTCAAACAACATTCGTGGAGAGGCTATTTAATTTAGGGGGTGTAGCTTAAAAATTTTTTATAAGTTTAAAAGCGCGCCCCATTAGGGTTTCAACCCTCAGCCTCCAAACATCAGTGTGACATCATAACAACTAAGCTGTAACGGTTTTGCTAATCACTTGCTCACAATCGCTTTTATTTTAATAAAAACTTTATTTTGGAATGAGAGCAATTGCAATCACTCAAGAAAAAAAATTGAATGAAACTTGAAATCGAAGTTTGCTCTTGAACAGAAATACATAAACGGTCAAGCAAAAATTTTTCACAAAGACACACACGTTTACAGTAATTGCTTTAAACTTCGTTCAAGGGCATACGTAACTATTTGTTTCAATTTCATTATTGAATTTTGTACAAAGCTTTCATATAAGCTGTAAGTCAACGTTTTGGCAAAACAACGTTTCCATTCCATACACAAAAACAAATAAGAAGCAAAACTCAGCTGAAACCTATTCGGAACCCGTTTTTTGAGGAAAAAATCAAATGATATTAGTTGGTAATCTTTTATAATAAACATCATTCTTAAGTTTCCATCAGCTATTAGTTCCTCATCTATTAAAATAACGCTGATTCTCAAACTTTCATAGCTGAAACTAACAATGGTGTTATGCTAACTGGTTTCGGTATTCGCATATTTTTGCTGGCAAGTAGAATTTCGAAAGCTGAAAATCATAAAACCCTTGCTTTTTTCTAAGGAATTACAAAATTTTCAGATTTCAAAAAGGCTATCTCATTTTTTGTCTCACTTGAAAATTGTTTTTCGATTGATAAATTTTTATACCAAAAAAATCAATCGCCCAAAAAGTTGTAACAAAAAAAACTTGAATACGGCTCCACCCATTGTGTATGATCACGCAAAAAGTCATCTCTAGCCAAGAGCAAAACTCGTAAAGCTTTCCGCATTCTTAGATCCGCCTTTTCAATTTCCATTCTCAACTCCGCCTTTTCTTTAATTTTTTGTGGAATTTGCAAATGCTGCGCTCAAAAAATGTCAGCTAAATCTTGTGGCCGAATAACATCAGAAGAATTGCTAGCCAATTCCTTAAATTGAAGCCTTAAATCGAAGTTAATACTGCAGCTCGCTTCAGCCGGGGGCATAATTTCTGATGCTTTGCGAATATTTTTTAAAGAACTTTTTGTCGACCATAACGGTGATTTAAATTGAGAGAATGAAATCAAATTCAGTGCACTTCTCACTTGACTTTTTAGTTATTAACAATTGAGTAAATTGAGTTCAGCTGCTTATTAATGCGAATGAAGGAGCAATTCAGACACCCAAAAAGTCATGAACGAAAAGAGGCAATCGAAAATCTTTGAAAATTTATCCAAAAGCACGACAATAATTGCTTCCAACTTCATTTGGAAGCAATTCAAGGCTTTTCAAAATTTATCTTTTGGCCTGAAAAAAGCCACCCACAGCATGCATGCCAGAAAATTTCATTAGATGAAAAGCAAAAAAAAGGCGCGATATCCACGCATTTAAAATGTAAGTTGAAGTAAAGTAAAGTTCACGATACCATAAGTTACAGGTATTGAGAGCAGTCTGCATGCTAACAAACACCTCAGCTATCGCAGAAGCCTGGGCTAGACTGGACTACAAGTTCGACTTGATGTACTCAAAACGGGCATTTGTGCATTGGTATGTGGGGGAGGGGATGGAGGAGGGGGAGTTCTCAGAAGCCAGGGAAGATCTGGCTGCCCTGGAACAGGATTACGAGGAGGTCACGATAGACACAGCAGATATGGAGGGGGAAGAATGCTAGACTCTTCCATTTCGAAATCCAAAATCATATTAGTTAATATTTAAATGTTCTACCACTGCAACAACGTTAACTGAGCCATAAAAATTGAAAAAGAATTTGCGGTAGCCTAGTGTTTTGACATAATTTCCATAGATAAGGAACGAGGAACGTTCCTTGTTAGAAGGCCGATAGATAAAATCTGATTAAATTGGGCATAAGATAAGGGTTGACACAGCTTGACAATGAGCTCTACTTGGGTTTAACGTATAATTGGCTAGAGAAATAAAGACTCGAGCAACAAGAGAATAGATTACTAGGGATACCCAAGTCCGAGAGATTAAGACAAGATTAATAGTGGTGTAATCATTAGCACACTAAGCTTGCAAGTAACAGGTGTTGTTTCGTATCCAGTACCGTTCCACTTTCACAGTAGTTGAAATGCTTTAGATCCCCCAAACACTTCTTCCAATAATTCCCTATATAATATAGCACTTCAAGATTTAAAAAAACGCACTGTGGAGGTTTATTGACATAGAAAACGGCATCGAACAGAAAGTGAGGCTAAAATAAGGTGAAAACTGAAGCCATTTAAATAAATTTTGATGGAAAACTGAAATGAAAGCCGGTCATTAAAACATGAGGAGGGTCGAACATCGAAAGCTATTCAGTAATAATTAATTATCAATTGCTCTCAGATCAGAACTCAAAAATTGGTCATTGCAATGAATATAATAAATCTGGTGCTTTTTAGAAGACACAAAGAACTAAGCGGAAAAAGCAACCTTTATTAAATATACAAAGCGTAATTATTAAATTTGATGACTTTTTAACTTCTTTAAAACAAATTAAAGCAGTTCAGATTCTCTGGTACCAATCCCCTCCGACATTCAGGACAAACACAGAGTAACAAATAATTTACAGCTTTATCAATTTAATTAAATTGATATCAATTGCTTTAATTCATTAATAGCTCCGACCGAACAAAGTAAACTTCTTTGGCGCATTTTTGCACCCTGGTTTGATACAAGCGCACTTGGTCACGTCTTCACCCTCTGGCTGTTCGAATGGGATACACAGACTCTTGGCTCCCATAGACGGAGCATTAGCGTCCAGATCTCGACCTTTGGCACTTTCTTCCTTGATTTCGCCTTCGCAATCTTTATCACCACAGAACGGTGCCAGTAAAATATTCTTCTGATCCAGCAACGAGCAAAACTCGTCAAAACTCTTTGTGACCTTCAAATGCGTGCTCAAGTTAGTCTTCGCCCTCTCCAGCAAGTTTTTCTGGATAACATCCAGCATTTCCTCGACCGCTGTGATAACTTGATCACGTTTGACAAAGGACCGTTCGCCAGTATCTCGCCGGACCATGGTGACTTGACCTTTCTGGAGATCTTTGGGACCAATTTCAACTCGGATTGGAACCCCTTTCAACTCCCAGTGGTTGAACTTCCACCCAGGGCTGTAATTCGGGCGCAGATCTGTCTTCGCTTTGAGACCATGATCATTTAGCTCCTGGCACATCTTAGAGCAGTTGTCGAACAATTCCTTTTCGTTTGTTTGATCTGTGATACCACAGGGAACCACAACCAGTTTGAAATGAGCAACTTTAGGAGGTAAAACCAACCCTTTGTTATCGCTATGAGCCATAACCATAGTTCCGATAGTTCGCGTTGACAACCCCCAGGAGTTCTGATGCGCAAAACATTGCTCGCCTGGCTTATCTGGATTTTCAAACACAATGTTGAACATCTTCGAGAAATTCTGTCCCAAATGGTGACTAGTCGCTCCTTGTATTCCTCGTCCACATTGAGATATGAAAGCTTCAACTGTTGTCGTAAAATCAGCGCCAGGGAATTTTTCCTTCTCAGTTTTCCTACCTTTGATCACGGGAATCGCCAGAAGTTCCTCGTACACGCGTGCGTACAGGTCCAAAATTGCGTGCACTTCTTCAACGGCCTCCTCTCGAGTTGCAAATGCGGTGTGACCTTCCTGCCACAGAAACTCGCGAGTTCTCAAGAAAGGCGTTGGGTTCTTAAACTCCCACCTCACAACATTGTTCCACTGGTTCAACTTTAAGGGCAAATCTCGATGACTTTGAATCCATTTAGCATAAGAAGGGTACATCACAGTTTCACTCGTGGGTCGAATTGCAATCGGCTCGGCTAACTCACTTTTACCCGACCGCGTCACCCACGCAACCTCTGGGGCAAAATCGGCAATGTGATCTTTCTCACGTTCCAGGGCAGACTTTGAAACAAACATTGGAAAGTAAACATTCTCAACGTCCAGCTTTTTAATCTCTCCGTCAAAGAAACTTTGAATCTTTTCCCAAATTGCGTATGAAAGAGGTCGCAACACGTAACACCCAGATACGTCATAATACTCAATCATTTCAGCTTTCGTGATAACTTGCGTATACCACTCCGAGTAATTATCTTCCATTGTGATTCCCAAACCCAATTTCGTTTCCTTCTTTTTATACCCACCGTCGCCACCATCACCATCATTGCCACCTTGTTGCTTTTCCTTCGGCTTATCTTGGCCTTTCTTTTTCTCTTGCTTTTTCGACCCTTTCGCGTTCTCTTTATCATGTTCCTTAGCTGGGGTAGATTTCTTATCACCACCATCTCCGCCTGCTGCTGCTTTCGGTTTCCAATCATTGCCAGTTGAATTCTTAAACTGTGTTTTCAGTTCCAATAGAATATTTACCTCGGGTTGAACTTCGTCTTTTGAAGCTTTTTGGGCCTTCAGAGCTCTGATTTTCTCACCTTGAGCTGAAATCTTCTGGTCAAGGTCGTCAATGTTAACATCAGTGTTATTCGATTGGGTAGTTTCGGCTTTAGAAGCTAGCAATTTCTCAGCAACTTGGGGATTATAATCAGATCCAGTTAAAGTCTTGAACTCAGCCTTTAACGCTAGCAACTTGTCAACAGCTGGTTTTACTTCGTCTTGTGGTTTCTTCGCAGTCTTTAACTCTCGGACTAAATTGCCTTGTTCAGTAATGCTGTCGACCAGTTTTTTCACAGCAGTTAAATCAATATTTTTCACCAAATTTGTGTCACCCAATTCTACTGTTTTGTTATCTTTCTGCTTCTTCGCTTCCTTTTCCTTCGGCTTTTCCTGATTTTCAGAGCCTTCAACACCTCCTGCTGAGAGTTTTTCCATAGCTTTTGGAGAATGATCAATCCCTGTCATTGCTTTGAACTCGACTTTCAAGGCAAGCAATCTATCAACTGCTGGTTTGACTTCCTCTTGTGGCTTTTTCTCTGTCTTCAATTTTCTCACTTCATCGCCTTGAGCTGAAATAGATTCAAATAGTTTCCTAACAGCCGTCAAATCCAAGCTTTGATTTGATTTGGAATCGCCCGATTCCGCTGTTTTAGGGTTCTGCTTTTGTTTCTTCGAATCATTCAACTCTTTGTTTTGCTTCGAACTCTTTGAAGTGACTTGAACTTGTTGTTTTTCCTGGTCTTCTTGGGACTTGTGCCCGTCTGGGATATAAATAAAGATTGCAGGGAGGTCTTTCCCAATAACAGGGTTGAAGGGTTCGTACGGGCGATCACAGATAAAGAACCCTTTCCTCTGAATTTGAATGATGTCTCTTAATTTCACGCTTGCCATGTTATGATCTCCCAGCAAGTTTTCCTCTTTTAAGGAATCCCAGTTTACAAAGTCTTTCATTTCTTCGTCTTTGCCTAAGACAGGCTTTGAAATCAGATGTGAATAGGTTCTGGCAATTATTGGAATAGAGTTGACTTGTGAGTGTTTTTCTGGGAGCCAAGTTAGTTTGTGTTTAGTAGCTTTGAAGTTCGTATCCTCCAGATTCAACTGTCCTTGGATACTGGTAACTTCGTTCCCATCATCGGATCTCTCAATTTTCTTGATAATGCAATTTCCCCAGTTGATTAAAGTCACACTTTCGTCTTCTTTGAGCAAAACTGCATCTTGTTGTTCAATTAATATAACCTTACAGTAAGCCACCTGTTTAGTACCAACCTCTTTGTTTTTGGGATGTAGTTGCTGCTCCTTCATTTCTTCACAATCAATTCCTGAGAGAGTTACAGGTACCAATTTTTCCTCGCTGAGTGCCGTGTATCTGGGCGCAATCGGATCAATGATTTTCTTATTAAAAGCCCAAATTTTATCCCATTCCATTTGCACAATCGATTTTGAACCTCCCTGCGCTGCGATAAAATCTTTCAGACCCTGCACAGTCATTCCATGTCTCAAAATTCCACGAACTGTTGGGAACCTCGGATCTTCCCAGGAATCAACAACTCCTTGATTGACCAACCAGGTCAGCTTTCGTTTGGACAAAACGGTGTTTTGCAGATTTAATCTAGCGTACTCCCAAATGTAAGGCTTCCTGAGTTGCAATTTTTCAATTAACCAGTAATACTGCTCATCCCTGTCGTGATATTCTGTCGTCCTTAATGCATGGGTTACACCTTCAATACTGTCGACTATTGGACACGCGAAATCATAAGTTGGATATGCTTTGTACTTGTCACCAGTCGCGACATGACTTTCGTTCTTACACCTGTAAAGGGTTGGGTCCCTCATACATCCATTGTTTGAGTTCATGTCGACTTTGGCACGTATGCAACATTGTTGACCATAATCAGTACCTTTCACCATTTCGCGCCACATGGCAAGATTTTTCTCGACACTGTTGCTCCTGTTTTTACTTTCAGTTCTAGCTTCGCGTTCTTTCTTCATTGTGTCAGCATCGGTATCGTCAGCATAAGCGTTCGCGTCTTTTATCATTTTCTCACATAAATCAAGCATAACGTCGAAGTAGTCCGATGTTCTGGTTTCGCAATCTGGTTTAACTTCCAGCATTTCCAGATCCTTTCTAATCACGTTCTCAAAGTGCTCATTCTCCTTGGCAGGATTTGTATCGTCAAATCGTAGAATCAATTTTCCTTGGAAAGTCTGCTGATAGTATTGGTTGACTAGTGCGGCTTTGGCATGGCCAACATGAAGGTATCCACTAGCCTCTGGCGGGAATCGAACAACCACCTTTCCCATTTCAGCCCCAGGAAGATCCACAAATTTACCAACGTCCTCCTGCTTTGCTTTCTTTTTTGGACTACCTTCTACTGAAGCACCACTTTTCATTTGAGGCAAGTTTGTCGGCATACTGATTTCGGTCATCATCAATTTCTGCCAGCGTTTTATGTGAGTGAACTTTTCAATGTCAACTTTGCAAAAATACAAAGCGTTGGCCAATGACACGTCGGCCACTGTGAAACGGTGCCCTACCAAATAGGTAAGAGTCGAAATTCGTTTATCAACTGCTTCAAAATTAGTTAATTTTCCTTCCGCAATATCATCGGCAATGGTTAACCAAGAATCGATTTCCGCACATTCAAGAGGATCATTGCTGTACAGAACACCGGATGATACAAACCGACCATAGTAACGCATTAAGCTCGAGCAACTAAGTTTCTCAAATTTTGTTCCATTCAGAACAACGCTATCACCCTCTAATTTTGCGTCGAACGAGAGTCCATGCGACTGTGAATATTGACTTAACAAAGGTAACAATGACAACATCTCTGAAAAAAACGAATTCTTTGTATACAACCGTAAGCTTTTAAGTCTACGCTTCAAATGATTCTTAACAAAAAACTACCAGAGAGTCTAAATGTATCACCTCTGAATAACGTCATATCTAAATGTGGCGCTAACGTCATTCGGTACATTTGTTGCCGTCTGATGCAATACATAGAAAGTAAGACTCAACTATTGCCGAACTAGATAGCAGTCAAGAAAGCGAAGTAAGAGAGACCTACAGCTTACACAAGACAGTCCGGCATTTCTGAAAGCTATGGCAATGAAAGCGATTACAAAATGATAGATCAATCTCTTGTAGCGGGGTGTAAAACGCACAACTGAATGCGGGGCGCCATGGAATCTTGATTAGCCATTATTTGTTTCGGAAGAAGGGGAAAAACAATTGTTATTGATTTCAGCCATCCAATTCATAGAGCATTCAGAGAATTATTTCCATAGATCACAACTGCGCGGATATTCATTTAGGTTCCATTCTCATTCAAGGACGTCAATGTGTACTAGTCTGACAATTTCACGCCGCTAAAACTATTTTGTTCCAAAATGACTCCTGTTAGCCGGACAGCCATGAGAGCTGTCACTTCATGAGAGCTTTTTCAATGCAAATAATTGGAGGTCTTTCCTATTATAACCCCCCTCCCCCCACACCATTATGGTATGTTTAACATGATTGGGGGGACATGAGTTATCTGACCACTAAGCTGGGGGGGGGGGGGGGCAATAATGGGAAAGACCCATAATTGGTGTACCACAATCAATGGCATACTACTTTTCTCTCTCTCCCTCTCTCAATATAGGTTTCACAGCTTTCTAATCGGCAAATTTTGGACTACCTTCTACTGAAGCACCACTTTTCATTTGAGGCAAGTTTGTCGGCATACTGATTTCGGTCATCATCAATTTCTGCCAGCGTTTTATGTGAGTGAACTTTTCAATGTCAACTTTGCAAAAATACAAAGCGTTGGCCAATGACACGTCGGCCACTGTGAAACGGTGCCCTACCAAATAGGTAAGAGTCGAAATTCGTTTATCAACTGCTTCAAAATTAGTTAATTTTCCTTCCGCAATATCATCGGCAATGGTTAACCAAGAATCGATTTCCGCACATTCAAGAGGATCATTGCTGTACAGAACACCGGATGATACAAACCGACCATAGTAACGCATTAAGCTCGAGCAACTGAGTTTCTCAGCATTCAGAGAATTATTTCCATAGATCACAACTGCGCGGATATTCATTTAGGTTCCATTCTCATTCAAGGACGTCAATGTGTACTAGTCTGACAATTTCACGCCGCTAAAACTATTTTGTTCCAAAATGACTCCTGTTAGCCGGACAGCCATGAGAGCTGTCACTTCATGAGAGCTTTTTCAATGCAAATAATTGGAGGTCTTTCCTATTATAACCCCCCTCCCCCCACACCATTATGGTATGTTTAACATGATTGGGGGGACATGAGTTATCTGACCACTAAGCTGGGGGGGGGGGCAATAATGGGAAAGACCCATAATTGGTGTACCACAATCAATGGCATACTACTTTTCTCTCTCTCCCTCTCTCAATATAAATAACTTATTTCACCAATCCTGCTCTTCTCATCGGAATGCTGGGAACTTAGAAAATCTGAATACCAGATCATGGAATCCTTCCATAAGAAAGCAATGAGATGGATCTGCGGGAGTATTGACTACAAGGACGCTATTTTAAAATCGAATCTACTACCACCACTTTATTTTAAAGTATTGAAAGATCTGTTGATGTTGAGTAGCCTTCTGAGCGGCAAGTATGATGTGGAATTCTCAGAAATCCGAGTTGTTGGAGAGGACAGAAGGAAAAGAGTGGCACTCCCAGAGGTCAAATATGAGGTTCAGAGACTGAACTTCTGGTACAGAACGGGGTTTCGAGTGAACGTCATCCAGAAAGTGATGGACTTCTTCTGTGAGCAGCAACTGAAGAGGAAACTCATTGAATACATGTGGAGCTATTTGGAAAGAAACTGGAATGAGCAGAATCCTTGCACATGGACATTCATTTGTATCTGTGAAAACTGTCGTGCACATCCTAGAACCTAACAGCGGAAATAACATTCCAGTGGCATATCCACGAAGTCATAATAATAATAATAATAATAATAATATAGGTTTCACAGCTTTCTAATCGGCAAATTTTATATTCCAGTAACTGAATCACGTCATTAATTCGCAACCATTTAATACACGGAAAAGCTTAACAGTAGTAACATATTTAAAGAATGATGCCGATAGGTGTGAACCAAATTGGGTTCAGTGATTTCGATGTTATTACATCATTGCGAACGCCAGTTTTAGAACTTGATCAAAGCAGGCATAAAAAATTTCTGAAAACTGCCAAAACAGGTTGACTATTTTTTTCGAACAATTATTCTGTAGACGTAATTTTAAAGACAGAACAAATAAATGCAAAAGATTTAAGTACTCAAACATGTTCTCTCCAAAATGGCAATCAGATCGATATACTATATACCGAATCAAATTAATTATGACCACCGAATAGTTATTCCATTTTTTTTCAAAATTGGGGATATATGCCAGTCTGGTTTTTTTTGCTTCAGCCAAATATTCACTTTTTGTTCAGGCATCGTAGCGAAAAAGGGAAACCATGTTTTTTTTATAACTGTTTTCACCGTAAACTCTTACGGAAAGAAATAAGTCTTCTGGAACAAAGCCTTAAATTGTTCGAGGAAAAACTTGAGGAGGATAGGGACATTCTCAAAAAAGAGGTGAAAAAAGAACTTTTACCATCAATTGTGTACAGCATTACAGAGGAAATGAGGTATCACTCCGAATTGATTAGAAAGAGACTTAAGAACAAGTTACTGGCCTTTGTGGAATGGAGCTCATAATAATGTTGTTACATTGGTCGGTGTTGACATGCCGAAATTTGTCCTGGACGTCTTATCATTAGCTCCAAAGCATCCGATTAGAGACAAATTTAATGAACTGCACGTCCTTGCGGTTATAGAGATTAGTTCGTGCGTTAAGGGAGAACAACACTGATGGTGAAAATTTAAGCGAAATAGGTAGGCGAATTGGTAGGCCAAGACCAGACCGTACGTGAGACAACAATAAATAGATTTTAAAAAAATAATGATTTTTTGGAAGATAAAAAACTACTAGCTGTACCGTTGTGGTTTTTGTGTTTTGAAAGAGACAACATACTCGGATAAAATAAAATATCCTTAGTTCCACTCAGTTGAGGCTCGTAATGGAGAAAGCGATGATAACTGTGAAACTGATAAATTTCAGTTTGCATCAAAAAATTAAACAGGGAAAGATAAATAAAAAAGTTTATCACAGGCTTGGGACACCTGGATCAATCCGGTAAGGTTGTATGGACTTTTTAAAAAACAAAAAATGATACGCCATATCGGCCGGTTTGGTAAAAACTCGGTAGCAGTAACGAGAATCTCAATAAATTTCGGTCTCCCTTTTTCCAGCGGTCACCATGTTCCAGAGCCATTTTAGAGGCTACCAATTCGGAGGAAGAATTGTTATTGGTAACTCTCGATGTTAAAATATTGTACACCAATGTACCAGTCGAGGAGGCAGCTGAAATTGCGCTTAAAAAACTGTATTCTAGTGACGACGTTCCTGAGATTCCGAGGTTATCTACGAAGAACCTTTTGCGACTAGCCGAAAGAAATCTTCAATTTTAGAGTATTAAAACATGTTACAAAAAATTGGACGGCTTAACAATGGGTGCTTTCCTGGCGATTTTTTTGTCAACTTTGTGGATGAAATCTACTGAAAATTAATTGCAGAAATCAAGTGAGGGAAGGCAGAACAGAACTCTTGACATGAAGGAAATGTGCTTCAATTGTAACCAATGCATCCTATTGACTGGCAAAAGAGTTGCGTGCAAATCATGCAAAAACTGGTCGCATACAAAGTGCAAAACTATCAGTGACACGGAGTATCTGAACATGCAGGATAACGTATGGATCTGTTCCTATTGTGCAGAGGGTACAACAGAGGACACACAGGAATTGAAATTTTCAAGGGGCATGTGGATGACAAAGTGTGTTCTCTCAAGGGTAACAATTAAAGTAGCCTTCCGTGCGCAATACTCTATGTCTTTGGCTAATTGAGCATGGTACTTGGTTAAATTGCAAAGTTAGAATTTAAATTGTTAAGTAGATTAGGGTGAAGAAGAATTGGTTTAATTAGATTGAGATTTAATAGAGTGTTTAGCCCTAATGGTAGTTTTGGTGTTCAATTAATGAATTTATTCTTCGCTTTGGTTGGTACCCAAAATTGGTTCCATCATCGTGGTCAATTAACCAAGTCAACAAAGGCATGTCAGTTTCGTTGAGTTCGCTCCAAGCCCGAGCTCTGTCTAATTACAGGTCTATTTTCTCTTCTGACACCTATCAATTTTGTGTCAGCCATAAACCAGGAAAGAAATCAAGTTTTAAGCTAAATCTTAAACCTTGAAACCCAAAGTTTTTAGTACATCTTTTTAATATACGTGTGACACTCACACTGCCCCCTCTTAACAACAATAGAGTGCACCACTCACTCAAAGTCAAATAATATTTTTGTTCACAGATCTTATTATATGAAGGTCTTACTATACAAAAGTTTGTAGATTCAAATGAACAGTTTAATTATAAGTTGTGGTTATTCACCTCATCGACCTTATCTGCCTCATCAATATGTTGTACGATTCCCATGCCGCATTATTTGTCAGAGTTTGAGACGTCCGTTTGATGGTCTTGAAGAATTCATTCCTCCACCAGCATCAGGGCAAGTCAACAGGTTCATTTTGTGGTAGTGCTTCTTGATCTTATTTTTTGAAGCAGAACTTTTTACCAACAAAATCCCGTATAGCGTTACAGGCCGGTTCATAATATTTTCATTCCGAATCCCGGATAAACATTTTTCCGTGGCCTTTGTTTAAGCCTCGTCGTTTCTAAGAGTACTTTTTGTCAATCAATCAGAATCTTTTTTTGGCAGTCGTCGGCCAAATACTGGTTGTATTGTTCCAGCTGCTCAAACTCTGACCTCAATTGTTTATCCAATTTCTCCATTTTGTTTGTGGCTTCACCCTTCTTAGCAGCTTTGACATTTAAATCGGCCAACTCTTGCTTCAAAACCTCAATCAATTGCTCCTGTTCAGCATTTCTAGCTTCTGCTGCCTTTAAATTATCTTGTAACGCCTCAAATTTGGCCCTCCATTTGCCCAAAACTTCTTTTGTTGCCACTTTGGTCTTGCTGCAATAGTTATCCAGTTCCTGTTCAAGCATGATGAGGTTTTTTTGAAGTGAAGAGGTAGTACTCTTCAACTTCATTAACTGTAAACAATGGTATTGCAGTTCCACTTCGGTCTGCAGAGCACGCGACCGAACATTGTCTGGTGCCAGATGTTTTAGCGAAGATAATTTCCAAGTCCGCGACAGACAAGAATCCACACTTTACAATCCCGGGGAAATCTCTGGAAAAACTCTCCACATTTCGGGCATGTAGTACACATATTCACCAACGTTAGGATCTCGTTACCCGCTATATTGGATAGAAAGCCCTTTTTGCTTCTAAAGTTTCTCAATTTTTTCAATCTTGATCGCAAGATTTGTCCTTTCTTTTTTTGGTCTCGAACTCGAGACGTTCCGTTTTTTTGGTCTCGAACTCAAGACAACTTATTTTTCTTTTTCTTTCTTTTTTAAGCAACTGATTCTTTTAAGGACTCTCTTTCTTCAACCATTTTTTTCTTGGCGTTTATTTATTAATTTGAGTAATTGATTATACATGCGTGTTCCCGTCATGGGGTCAAGACTCCGCAAAAGTTGTTGCCAAGAAGCCCCAGTAATAACTAATCCTAAATAGATGAACAAAGAAGGAAAATTTTTCACAAATTGAAAAGTGAGGAAGACTGTTATCTCCTTTGCTTTTAACCAAATGTATTAGCTTTTAGTTCTAAAATTCCAAAACAAATTGTTATTTCATTTGTTAGAAAAAATTCTTGTTGGAACTGGGTGTTCCTGTGAATAAAATTTTCATGACTGTTTTTTCCATCAGAATCTCGGAATGCTTCCCTACTGATAATTCTTTTACTAATATGGCAAATTGTTCGAGCAATTTGACTCTGTTTTACGTCTGATGTGGAGAAAAAGCTGCGATGCAGCTTTTTATCGCTTACATTTAAGTTACTATTCATCGACCACTGATATATCTCAAGATTGAATTTCTTCAAGGCTTCTCCATATTGTTGAAAACTGCCGTCTTCTAATTTAACAACATTTTGATAGAGCGGTTTGCATGCAGCAATTGTGTAATTATGATACAAAATTTATGTAACAGGGTCCATATATCAAATAGAAGAAAAGTTCTGACCCTCTACTAACACAGGAACTTCTTCTGTGCAAAAAGGAAGTTTAGTTATTGTTGCTACCATCATGGCACATTTATGAACATATAACACAAATCCTGCTCTTTCAACGTGAGTTCCTTTCTCGATGAGCGTTTACTGATGGACTAACAAAGTTTTTTGATATTTCAATCATTGTTTGAATTTTCAGTCGTTGAATTTTGCATTGGAGCGTTCCAATTTTCATTAAAAAATTTCCCTCTCTTGGAGAATTTGGAAATTAAAGTTGCCAACAACGCTTGAAAGAAACTTTCCATGGTTATTTTAAGAATACCATTTTCAGTTCTGAACATTCCTCGGAGTAAAAAACACCTGACACTCCGGTTGTTTTCAACTGATGTCCACACAAATTAATTGCTTTTTCCTCTAAGATTTCTAATGCAAAATTTTCATATTTGTGTTTGTACTATTTTTTCGCTGGTAAAATGGTTTTGTTGTTACCAAAATGTTTTGCAGGGTTCTCCCAATTAAAGTGTTTGATCGTCTGACAAGTTTGCTCATTTTGATTTTCAGAAAAAAACTTTACTATTATGTCTTCAAAATATTTGGTTTTGATAAAAAACAGTTTTCGAGAAACCTAAGGCACCCTCAAAATTTAGTAGGTTTCTCTGTAGCAGATTCCCCCAAAATTGTTCCGATGAAAATTTTTGCGTTGATTACCACATTTCCAACAATTTTTTCTCCTTTAGCTGAAACCCACTCTACAGGCTATGCATACATAGCGCCTTCGCGCCCATTTTTTGCCATGAAGCTTTGACTATGCTCTTCGACATAAGCGGTTTCGCTGGCCTGTCGTAAAATTGTTTCAGTCACCAACCTGTTGACTTTAAAGGTCATATCTCCAAAACCTGGTATGTCAAAGTTTTTGTTCTGCCAAATGTTCCTACAAACTATCTCATTTAAAGTGTATATTTTGATTTTAGTAGTCTTGAGTTCTCTGTGTGAAAAACGACATTGTCACGTTGCTTTTTTAATGTGCCGACACTTTATATGCCGCTTTAGCATTCAAAATGTTAGTTTTATCTCAGGCTGAACCTCAGCATATATCAAACTAGCTTCTTCTTTAGTTTTCGATACCCGAATTTTGTTATCACAATTTGTACTGTGATCAAGAGAATAGATCTTTGTTGATATGATATTGTCAAAATCATAACGGTATAAATTGATACAAGGTGATGGAGAAGCAAAAATGAATAGCAATGCCAGAAACCAACATAGTGATACTCCATCACACGATGCCCCGGACGAACTTGCCTTTCTTTTCGGTTCCAATATTTCTTTCTGGATTTTCCTGAAACAAAACCATCATTAGTTTCTTCACCGCTAAAGTACTCTTCATCTTGCTCCTTAACGTAATTCTTTAAATTTTCAAGCACCAATTTGAATGGACTGCTAGACCTTGTACTCTTTTTTGGTGCCCGGGATCACTATTAATCTTTTCTTCAGTACTTTGTTTTACAATTAGATTCCTGTGGCTTTTTTTCTGGTTTTGGAATTTTTGTGTCTGCTGTTTTTTACCAGTGTACTCTGTATGTTTTGAAGAAGTTGCACATCTTCTCTCTGCAACATTTTTTGCCATCTCTTGCCCTTTAAAGGTTTCTCGCTTTGATTCTTTAGCTTCATTCTCAGACGTGTGATTTGTAACATTTAATGAATCCTTAGCATCCTCAGCTTCGGATTGATTTTCTGTGTTTAGAATGATTTTGCTGTCTGTTGATGATTCTAATTCAACTATATCATCATCGCTTGCACTGTGCAAATAGTATTCTTCTGCTCCTTAACTGTTGTTTGTCATTTCGCCTGAGGCTCTGGCGTGAATGGTTTTTCTCGTGTTTTATATTTCTTTCAGTCGGTCATAATGGACCTTAACAGATTTCAAAGTCTTTTTATTTTCTACCTTGAATTTCAAAATGTTTATAATTTCAACTATTATTTATAGTCCCCTACAGAAAGAAGTGAATTTTCTTGTTTCTCCTTTTTTAAACGTTGAGTCGAAAACTAACACTTTTTCGCCAAATTTATAGGTCGGTCCATACCTACTGCGATTATAACAGATCTTCTGATTTTCCTGTTCGTCATCCATATATTCTCGCATCAACTGATGCGTTTCCTGTATTTTCTGTTTCATTGTGAAAACATAGTCACTTGGTGTTGCATATATTGCGGTCTTGGGTGTGCTATAGATGCAACGGTAGACAAAACCAGTACCACATACGCTGGGCTGTATTTTGTTACACTATGCATTAATGATCGATAAGCCATCGTCACTAATAATAGAAATTTGATCCACTCATGTTGATTTTGGCCTTTGTACTTGGAGATACATTTTTCTATTGTCCAATTGGTTCTTTCAGTCATCGCGTTCCCTTGTGGGTGGTAGCACGTTGTTGATGTCCTCTAAATTTTTTGTTCAACGCAAAGACTTCAAAATAATTTTTTCATAAAGTTCGACCCTTGGTCAGTGTGTAGGTTGACTGGACAGCCGAATCTCACTATCCAGTATTCAACAAACGCTCTTGACACGGTATTTGCCTCTTGATTGGTTAAAGTTATGGCTTCGTACCACTTACTGCTTTGATCACCAAAAAGCAAAATGTACTTGTCTCCTTGAGACGCGGAAAGTGGACCCATGATATCAAGGGATATTGGCCAGAATAGATGACTAGGTTTCCATTTTGTGAGTGAATGCCGATGTTTCTGCTTTGTGCTTTTCTTTTTTAGACATACGTAACAATTTTCAATCCAGTTTCTTACGTAACGTCTCATGCACGGCCAATAAAAGTTTAGTTTTTACAAACCCTTTTTTTGATATGCTTTCTCAATCCCAAAGTGACCTGCGTTAGGAGAGTCATGCAACAGTTCAAGCACGTTGGACACTCTCTCATGGTACAAGTATTTGGTAAACAGTCTCAAAGTTTGGTTATCTTTGGTGTCTACAATACAAATTCCCGTCTATGAGACAAAGATTTGTATAATAAAACCAGTGTTTCCACAACTCCTTTGATGCTCCATTTCTCATTTACCGTGGTTCCAGTTTTTTGTTTAGTACCCAGGAGTATACTTCTTTGAGTAATTTGTCATTTTGCTGCGAATCTCGCAGTTTTACTCTCTGCAATTTGTCTAACTGCCAACCTCGACTACCATAGTTGGTATTGTCTTGCTCTCCGTCCATCGCAATACCTTTAACAAAAGCTGTTGTTTCATCGTCTTCTGTGTTTATGCGCGACAAACGGTCAGCATTTGGGATTTTCTTGCCTGCTCTTTGTTTGATGTCAAAGTTAAGTTGCCAAGTTTCTCTATCCCTCTTGCAAGCATAACGTCTGATTGTTTACAACTATATACAATTCCCTCTTAGTGGCTGAACAATTTCGCTTAAATTTACTCAGAGTTTTGCAAGCATATGGAATAACTCTATCCTTCGTTCCTTGCTTTTGGGTAAGAACTGCTCAATTTCTGTCAATGAAGCATCCGTAGTTAATGCATACGGATCCCTATCGTTTGGATATCCTAAAACTGGGGCGTTCAAAAGCTTCTTCTTTAACTCGGTTACCGCATTTTTGCACTCTGTACTCTATTGAAATTTATTTGACTTATTCAGTAAACTGTATAAAGATCCTGCCGTTTTTCCGAATTCCGGGATAAATTTTCGATTATAGCCAACAAAGGCCTAGAAAGGCCCTGACGTCTTTCAGGGATGATGGTTCTTTGATTCTTTGTACTGCTCGTACTTTCTCGGAGTCGACCCCGACTCCACTCTTGGTTATAATTTGCCCCAAGAAGCTGACACATCTTTGCAAAAACTTGCAATTTAATCCCTTAATCTTTAATCCATTCTCCCTAAGCGTTAGAAAACCAGTTCCAATTGTTTCAGATGTTCGTTGAAATTTCGTCAGAAAACAATAACGTCATCTAGATACACTAGAGCCATTTCGGAAGAGAGGCCAGCAAAAATTAAGTCCATTACGTTTTGAAAAGCACCCGGAGCAGATGGCAGTCTCATAGAGAGTTTTGTCCAATTATACAGGCCTAGAGGCGTTATAAAAGCTGATAAATTCTGACTCTCTTCCTCCATCGCCATCTGAAAGTATCCCGAAAGTATCCCGACATCTCTATGTTCGAGAAGTAAATGTTTCTCTCCAGTGAATCAAAAATCTCATTATTTGTGTTAAAGGCCAGCATGTTGTTTCTATTTGTTTGCTCAGAACCCGGTAGTCTACAATCAAGCGATAGCTTCCATCTTTTTTTGGTACAAGTAATGATGGTGCTGCCCTGTCGGAATGTGTTGGTTTGACTAAGTCGGCTCGTTCCAAGTCTTCAACAATTTTTTTGATGGCTTTTCGTTTCTCGAAGCTCATGGTGCCGTATCTACGTCTGAAGTGCACAGCATCCTTTTTTACATTTATTTTATGATAATCTCGGTCGCAAAATCCCATATCATTTGAGTTTCGCGAAAAAATTAATTCATGTTTTGTGCAAAGTGACCTCACTTTCGTAATTTCTCCACAAGACAAACTCATTGAACTTGGGTTCACATGCTTCTCAAAATCAAGTTCATCTCTATGTTTTGTATTATTGTCAGTTTTATTTCGTTGTATTCTTGAAATTTTTTTTCAATGTTTCCGCACATGCGATTCTCGCCTTTTTGTAAATTTTCTTTGCTTCTAATGTAGGGTTCACAGCTCGAAAACATATGACATCATCAACCATGTCCTTGAGCGATCTCGCTATTAAAAAATGTGATTTGTCTTCAAACTCTTTCATGGTTTCGACTATAATTTCTGTCTGCTGTGTTAAGCTACTTTTTTCAACGACAATTTTTGCATTTAATGAAACCTTCGCAGCGACGAGGTATTTCTTGATCCTCAGCAGCAATTAAAAACAGATTCTTATTACTTCGTTGTTATTGGGACAATTGTAGTGTTTTCCCAATTGTCCCGCAAAAGAGTTCGTTTTTCTGGGGTTTTAAATGCAGTCAAAATTGTATAAGAATTCCATGCCCAATAAACAAGGCGTTATCCCAATTTTGGTCGCTAGAAACTCAACTGTCATCTCAGATAAAAATTTATGAAGTTGGACCTGAATATATGTTGACCCTTTCAAAGGCATTTTTCCGTTGGTGGCAGCCATTATATTTTTATTGCACACTCTGATCTGGCTCCGTTCTCCCAGTTGCTAGTAGAGTGTGCGCTTAAAATATTAACACTACTTCCACTATCAATTAAGGCCATTATCAGTTTGTCTTTTATCATTATTTTGGCAAACCGGGCCTCCACTGCGGTGTTTCCGCCACACAAAGTTTTTACGTAGCTAGCTGAAAATGAAGCCCCGCCATCTTCAGCTAGTTTTTCTTTAAATACGGGCAATTTTGTTTAGAATGATTTGGACTGCTACTTTCAAAACAATTCTTTCATTTCTTAGATGCAAGATTTCGCTGACCGCAACGGCGACATTTTTCACTCTCAAAACTCACCGCTGTCTTTGACTGCTCGGCACGACTCTAATGCGACCAATCTCGGCTTCTGATCTCGCCTCCTGGTTTTGGCCATCAAGCTCTACTGTCGCAATTGGCTCGTCTATTATGAGCGCTGCTTCTGTTGTAGCTATTATAGTTTCTATTTATATCTCCAGTTTCTCTTGAACTACGCTCACTTCTATGCAGAAACTCTGTTGGCCTCGCTCCTTGCGATGAAAACTTTTGATTATCTTTCCTCTTAGATTGGTTAGTATGCAGTGTTCGCACTAAATCGTTAATCGAAAAAACTAGTTGAGCGCTTTCATTCGACTGGATGGCAGAAACCCGCAGCTCATTATCCTATTCCTCAATTCTCGTGACTGCTTCAATATGTAGTGCTCTTTTGAAAGCTTTGGCTAAAATCATATCCGCGTCAACCAAGTTCTTTCTCATTTCGAGTCGCACTTGACTATTTTTTTTGCCCTCGCGGAATCCCCTCAAAATCAACTGTTCTCTTATCTCATTAGACTCGTGAGGGTACGCTTTCAAGTCTAAAGTTTGCAAATCAACAAGAAAATCAGCCGCCCCCGGAAAACTACAGGTTTCCTATTACAATGTTGTGTGCAAGCTTTAATGGTCTTATTATAGCTCTTCGTAGTGTCCAACAAAAGTGCACGATTGAAATCAATAGCCGACTTTTGTAGCCTTAACACAAAATAATGCGGCCGTTGAACAATTTCGGTTTCCGCTCCGTTTACCTTTTCTTTTCTTTGCCACTTCTGAATTTGTGATAACAACTCAAAGTGTCTAACATAACTTTCAAAACCATTAGAAATCGTAAAAGGATATCTTACATTTCCGTAGCTGTGCACCGTTACAACATAAGAAAAATGTGATTCAAGGGACTGTACATAGGATTTTCAATGCAACCAGTGACTGGCAATACTTTGGTATAGTTCCCAAGAAAAATCAAGAGATCTGGACTGAAAGTTGGTATCCATCTAAAATGTCATCCAATATTATCAACCAGAAGTTTGATAAAGTAGACACGAAGGTAAATGTTGCAACAAAACCCCAAAAAAGGTAAACATCACAAAACTTTTAAAAGTCTCAACAAAAATTTGACTAAACCGATGTTTTAAGTTAAAAACAGAGCAAAAATCACTCAAAATTCTGCAAGTAGACTCAAAGAAAAATTGTGTGATATTCAAATCATTTTCACAAGGAGCACACTGAGAACTTGCTTGCCCACCTTGAAATCATCCTTTGATAAAAATCTGACATCCCATGTGGTATACAGGTTTAAATGTAATGGATTAAGTTCCATCTATGTTGGCCAAACTAGCCGAAATGTTTCCACTAAAATTTTGGAGCACCAAAAAAAAGATTCTCTGTGGGTCAACACCGCGTTGAAGGCTGTGTAACAACGCATAAAATTGAATGGGAGGTCTTAGATGCATGTCGCGAGGCTCAAAAACTAATGACGATAGCAGCGATCTGCAACAAAAAACTAAAACCGTAACTAAATACGCGCGACGAGTATCGGGAGTTAGAATTGACATTGAGGTAATAGTTCAAATACACAAATTTGACGTTTGAGTCTCAAAAATTATTCTAGTGCATGTTATTTCAAAATTTGGGCAACCCCAACAAGTAAATATTAACAACAGATAGGACTAAATGTAAAAAAAATGTAAAAAATAAAAACTAAAGGGAAAAAGTAAAAAAAAATAAAAGTAAACGTAAAAACCCTTTTCAGAAAAAGAAAACAATGCATCCGGGATTTTCAAAAACTCCAGAATAAAGATTGATTTAATTTTGGTGTAATATATGTATATGAAATGTTGTAAATGTTATTTTAACTGTAAATAGTATCAAAAATTCTTTTTTCTTTAACTCATTCCTTATAACTGAATAGATAGAGTCGAAGACAAGTTTATATACTTTTAAATGATTTTTATTTGATTGTTAAACCTGACGAAGAACGCAAAGTTCGAGAACGTTTGTTTTTTAAATCAATTTAATTTTCAATTGACAATTCCTCGTTCTCTTTACTCTTTAATAATAAAAATAGCGAAATTAATGTAATAATAACTTCGAACAGTGCTTTAGAAATCGTTGAGGACATAACGCAAAGTTTAGACAAGTTCTTTTCTTACTAAAAACCTGTCGAAGTCAGTTTTTTCCTGCCTTAAATCTGTCTCTCTCTTGTATGTTTCATTTCTCAAATCGATCCCTGGACGACGCCCGTGTACGACAATGCTGTTAAAAAAATGGATAACCAAATAAGGAGGATTTGATTTAAAACGTTTTAATTCCTTTCAGGATATGTTTCCTTCACATTAGTTAAATGTCAAAAATAAAGCGTTGTAAAGATTTGAAGCTGATTGGCGAACTGCCAAAGGTTTAAGAGTATGAGCCAAACTTTGCGAAGACATATATGTGTTTGAGTCAATGACCCTGGGAACGGGGAGACAACTAATTTGAGACATCACGGTTGTCGATGCATTGGCGCCAAGTGGCCTCGGAGCTGGCTCCAAAGCTAATCCAGGAACGGCTGCCTCTGATGCAGAGGATAATAAAGACACCAAATTATAGGCAACCTGTAGCGGGTGGCTGTGCGACAACTGCCAGCAATCGCTGTACAAGTTCTCATGGGCCAAGTATATAACACTTTCTGAAGCAAATTGGCAAGAGGTTCAATACAGCATAGGCAATTTTTTAAACGAAGAAGTTCCCTTGCAATTCAAGACGACAGTTCCTTTAGTGTGCTCGGAACTGTTAATGAAAAGAATGTTTTCAGTGAAATTTATTTTTTGTAATTTTGTTTGTTTTATTGTTGCCTCTGACAGGTTTGTATTTCTCTTTGATTTTTACAATTAATGATTTATTTGATTTTCCTTAATTCAATATTAATTTGATTTTATTATAGAAAATTGAATTTAAAAAAAGAAATAAATTTTGATTATAATATTAATTATAATTTATTTTATAAATAATTTTGTCATCATTTTCTTCAGTCTTTTCTTCAATTTGCTGTCCTCCCTTATTGCACGATGCGTTTTTAGTGATGACAAGCCCAATTCTTGACAGAGTTACAAAGTAGAGTTCATATCATGAATACTGTCTGATTTCTTAAATCAATTAAGATTTGAGACTGGTCTTTTAATAATTCCAGTTCTAGGTTAGTGCAGTGAAACAGCGATTCTTTTTCTTTGAAACAGGGATTCTTTTTTCCAGGAGCGGGGAATGTGGGCATATTCAAATGTCTTTGGGGGTTTACTGTCTTGAATAGGCTGTAAAACTTTTTCCAAATAGGGTTTCAAAAAACAGTTTTATAATATTTTCACAGTGAGTCTAAAAGTATTTTTGTGATTCGTCAGCTATTTCGCTAATTTCCATGCTAAACTTGCATTTCTTTGGGTAGTGACTTATATCGCATGCAGGAGAATCAATGGAGGGATGCCTATTGTTCAAAGCAGTTTTCAGTTAACAGATAATTACAGTTCTTTTGGTCTAAAATAGCGTTTTTGTGTACCTTTTCTATTGGAAATTTCCAATTTTTGTTCAACAATAGAAAAGCGGTAGTCTCAACTGATCATCAGAAATATATCAAATATTTTCAACATTAATGCCCAACGTTAGACAACAAATCAACGTACGAAGAAAACTCAATGCTCAAGTCATCGACAGCTATGCTTCAACTTAAAAAAATAGCAACAAAATTAACAGGAAAGAATAGCAACAAAATTAGGACAATTTGACTTAACCTTCTTTAACAAGAACAGCTCAAAATTATTATCAATCAAATAAAAAATAACTCAATCCATTTGAAAAAAAACTTAAACCAAACCACCCCAAATCCTATGTAAATTTGAAGAATGATACAAAAACCTGCAATAAAATCGCCTAAACCGGCAAATTGGTTTCAAAAAACCTCAAAACTGCTTCTAAAAGTCTAACATTTGGTGTAACAGATGTTCAAGAATGATCCCAAACGTATATAAACTGTTCAAAACAATTGAGAAAAAACCACTTTGGATGAAAAGTTAAAACTAATAAAAACTGCTTTAAAAACCGCACGTAATCAAAAATTTAATTCCCTCCGCAAAATTTTTTCCTGTTTCAAATACACTTACTCCCATCAACATTATTGATCAAAAAGGACGCTTCACGAATACTCCCTTCGAGTTGTAAAATCCTATGGAAAACCAATACTCACCTTTGGTTTGCAATAAACCTGTATAAAACCAGCATTCCTCTCTTTTGGGCCGTAGAAACGAACGCCGACCACAATACGTGATTCACATTTTATCGAAAACAATATGAACACTATTCTAACCTTACATAAATCAGAAAAAAATAACAAAAGTGAAAAATAATTGCCAAGTAAAACTGAAGAAAGTCTTTCTGAAAATTGAGACAAAATTTTTAGGCGGCGAGGTAGTTGGAGGGTAGGTGGGATGGGTAGTTGGGTGGCGCCGGCGGCTTAGGGGGAGGTCTAGATATGGGGAATAGTTTGGATATAGAGAAGAGGGACTGTTTTGAGATCATGACTTCTCATAATATGACCTTCCGACCTTGAACATTACTTACCAGTGGTAGTCTCAACTGATCATCAGAAATATATCAAATATTTTCAACATTAATGCCCAACGTTAGACAACAAATCAACGTACGAAGAAAACTCAATGCTCAAGTCATCGACAGCTATGCTTCAACTTAAAAAAATAGCAACAAAATTAACAGGAAAGAATAGCAACAAAATTAGGACAATTTGACTTAACCTTCTTTAACAAGAACAGCTCAAAATTATTATCAATCAAATAAAAAATAACTCAATCCATTTGAAAAAAAACTTAAACCAAACCACCCCAAATCCTATGTAAATTTGAAGAATGATACAAAAACCTGCAATAAAATCGCCTAAACCGGCAAATTGGTTTCAAAAAACCTCAAAACTGCTTCTAAAAGTCTAACATTTGGTGTAACAGATGTTCAAGAATGATCCCAAACGTATATAAACTGTTCAAAACAATTGAGAAAAAACCACTTTGGATGAAAAGTTAAAACTAATAAAAACTGCTTTAAAAAACCGCACGTAATCAAAAATTTAATTCCCTCCGCAAAATTTTTTCCTGTTTCAAATACACTTACTCCCATCAACATTATTGATCAAAAAGGACGCTTCACGAATACTCCCTTCGAGTTGTAAAATCCTATGGAAAACCAATACTCACCTTTGGTTTGCAATAAACCTGTATAAAACCAGCATTCCTCTCTTTTGGGCCGTAGAAACGAACGCCGACCACAATACGTGATTCACATTTTATCGAAAACAATATGAACACTATTCTAACCTTACATAAATCAGAAAAAAATAACAAAAGTGAAAAATAATTGCCAAGTAAAACTGAAGAAAGTCTTTCTGAAAATTGAGACAAAATTTTTAGGCGGCGAGGTAGTTGGAGGGTAGGTGGGATGGGTAGTTGGGTGGCGCCGGCGGCTTAGGGGGAGGTCTAGATATGGGGAATAGTTTGGATATAGAGAAGAGGGACTGTTTTGAGATCATGACTTCTCATAATATGACCTTCCGACCTTGAACATTACTTACCAGTGGTAGTCTCAACTGATCATCAGAAATATATCAAATATTTTCAACATTAATGCCCAACGTTAGACAACAAATCAACGTACGAAGAAAACTCAATGCTCAAGTCATCGACAGCTATGCTTCAACTTAAAAAAATAGCAACAAAATTAACAGGAAAGAATAGCAACAAAATTAGGACAATTTGACTTAACCTTCTTTAACAAGAACAGCTCAAAATTATTATCAATCAAATAAAAAATAACTCAATCCATTTGAAAAAAAACTTAAACCAAACCACCCCAAATCCTATGTAAATTTGAAGAATGATACAAAAACCTGCAATAAAATCGCCTAAACCGGCAAATTGGTTTCAAAAAACCTCAAAACTGCTTCTAAAAGTCTAACATTTGGTGTAACAGATGTTCAAGAATGATCCCAAACGTATATAAACTGTTCAAAACAATTGAGAAAAAACCACTTTGGATGAAAAGTTAAAACTAATAAAAACTGCTTTAAAAAACAACACGTAATCAAAAATTTAATTCCCTCCGCAAAATTTTTTCCTGTTTCAAATACACTTACTCCCATCAACATTATTGATCAAAAAGGACGCTTCACGAATACTCCCTTCGAGTTGTAAAATCCTATGGAAAACCAATACTCACCTTTGGTTTGCAATAAACCTGTATAAAACCAACATTCCTCTCTTTTGGGCCGTAGAAACGAACGCCGACCACAATACGTGATTCACATTTTACGCGCTCAAAAACCAGAAGTAACTAATCAAATTAGGAAGTAATTCAAAATGAATGCCGATAAAGCCCATTTAAAATGTGTTTATTCGAACACACAAGCTGCATTGGGCAAACAAAGTTTCAAGTTTCCAGAATTCATTTAATACCTCAATATCAAAAATCATAAATAACACAGCATCAAAAACATCAATAGTCGAAATATCATATCTAAATGAAAAGCAAAAACAAATTGAAGAAGTCTCAGAACCAGAGAATTTAATGAGTCATCAAGGCGCTCAAGCAAAATCTCTCCAGATCTCAGTTTGTACTTTACTGAAGTCATCCAAATTCAGATCAAGATTTACATTCGGTAGTTGCAGAAAACAATTTCATCATCGAATGAGAACGCGCAGAAAATTGTAGACGAGCAATTTGCAAACACTTGATGAGGTTGCAATTCGACAGACTTCACGTGGTTCGCGACTTTCCCGTTTCTGTCCGTTAAGAAATGTCGCAAGTATTTGTCGCCATATTTCCCAATAGACATGGTCGTGAACTCATTAGAAGGTAGAGACAAAGCTGGATGACGAACAAGTCGGCAAAAATGCGGTATGCACCACTCTCGTGCTTTTGCGCGTGCTTGTAAAGCAGAACGGTAGGATTGATAGATTGATTCCAGGAGTTCACGTCGTCCCATGAAGTCCAAATAAACAGAACCAAACACATAATAAACCCAGTTCATCGTGTGAAAGTTATGCACTGTATCAGGTCCACTACATTTCATAGCATAGTCAATGAAATCTAACCTTGGCAAGTAGTCCGGAATATTGCTCCAGTCAATCAAATATGGATTCAGCTGTCCGATCATTTGGGCAAATTTGGCATCATCTAGCTTGACACTTTTAAGCTGAAGCTCGCAAACAACTTTCTCTTCTTGAACCCAGTTTCTCAACCTGTTAAATCTTTCCATAGTTGCTCCGAGCAGAAAGGATATGATCGAACTGTCAGACGCCCGAATCATTGGGGACAATTTAGTCATGTCAATAGTTGCATAAAAATTTTCAAACTTTGCTTTACACCAATCTTCGTCATGCCCCGGGAACATAGTAACATTTGCACAAACTGCCTCTAAATCGTCTAATGCTTCGAGACCTTCCCATGAGACGTATCCTGTAAACAAGAAGCGAGCGTATGCAACGCGATCTTGCTTCTTTCTCAGGTTGCTTAAGGTCACGAAGTCCACAGATCTTATCTTTTCCTGAAAAGCATGCTGAGCCTGTTTGGCAGTCATTCCCTTCTTCGCTTTCCAAATGGGGGCGTATTTAGACAGGAGATGGTTGTTTATTTTGGGTACATGTTTGTCCAGAAATGAGAAGAACTGTTCTTGTGTCTCTCTGTCCCAACAGGATGAGAACCAGACCTGCAGAATCGTCTTCTCACTCACTTCTCTCTCTTCTGCCTTCATCATCTCATACATCAACACACTCCTCCCAACTGTCACCTCCGCCTGGTCGTAACCATAGAAACGCAGGGTTCCTCCTTCATTCTGGTATTCTCCCCAGAGCAGCTGGCTCAAGTCGACGAACCCGATCCCCACGTAGGTCTTTCCAAATTCATACCCTAAAGGAACACTTGGAGTGTTTCTGAAGACCTGCTGGTAATTGACCATGACGTCATTATTGCCTGCACAGTCACTCAAGTATGGTACTACGTTGCAGTCAAAAATGTCGCCGTCTTTCAATTTTTTTCGTCCTAGGAACGCTTTCAAACTTTGCGGATCCGATGTTTTCCAGCGCATTGCAAGTAGATCCGGCAAAAAATCTTCGTCCGAGAATGCTTCGTATCCTCTCTCGAGCACTCCGAGAGTTTCAACAATGGAAATCCGCTCAGCCGTTAGACGTATGAAATGATCGACATCATTCGGGTATACTTTTCTGTACTCGGCAGCAAAATCAGGAATAATTTCGTTACTTCGGAACCATTTATTTATCAAAGTTTCTGAGACTTCGCCTCGTTTCTTAAGTCGCGAAGCTGGTGAACGTTCAACGACTGGGTCGCAACTTCGGTAGTCCGGATGCTCCGGTTTCACTTGGGGAATTCAAACTAATTTGTGTAGCTTCCAGTCTTTCTTTTGACATGCCTTGACAAAGCAAAAAATGTATACACAAATGTGGTATAGCAGGGGTAACTTTTACAAAGTAGAGGAAACAACCTATTGAAAATTGGGTATAAATTAAGCTTGACAAGACGCTCTAGTTGTTCAATGTACACTTGGCTAGAGAGTTGAAGCCTCGAGGAACAAGAAAACGGGTTATAAGATATGCCTAAGTTCGAGAGCTTACGACCAGTTAGTGTACTGGTTTGAACGTTAGGCTTGCCAGTGAAACCCTGGTTCAAATGCAGTACTGGTCCATTTACAGTAGTTGTGCCTGCTATAACCCCCCCCCCCAACATGCAAACATGTTTCGAAAACGTTAGGATAACAATTGAAGAATGCTTTTTTCAAAACGCCAACCATTCAAACTAGGATTTAACATTCAATTTATCGTTTAAGTAACTTGCTAAGCTCTATCAAGAAAACGCTTTCATCAACTTAACCCAGAAACAAAAGTCCGCAGTCGAAATTCCTGCTATCTTGAAAAATTCTGACCTTAGAGCAGTAGTGGGACGTTTTACAGCCTCCGCAGGCTTTCGCGTTGTCTTTGCCACAAACAATACAAAACATTGCTTCGCCAAAAATTCTGCCTTTCTCGAAAAGTTGAAATTGAAATATCTCAGAAATGGCCAAGATTGTACTCAACCAAGCCGTTTGACGCTCCGAATTAGAAAATCTAGATATTTTCCCGGATCTTTTCCGTTTGTGCCCCCCCCCCCAGCTTAGTGGGTGCATATTATTTGCAACCCCCAGACGCACGTGCAATATTTTTACATAATGATTTATTATGTAATGACACGTGCTCTGTCACTGGGGGGAGCATAACGTACTGGGGGGGCAGAAACGGAAAAGATCCATTTTCCCACGATACTTAATTATTATGGAGCATGAGTCACTTGAGTAATTTCTCGGAAATACATCTGAGTTCAAGACGTGAAAACTCAAACAGGGACTGAAATTAATTATATGCAACGAACCGAGCCTCTCTGATTATCTTCGGTCACAAGTACAGAGAATAATTATAGCTGGATCTTATCTGCTTCAGCTTTTATGCCCCCCCCCCCCGGAAAGATATATCACCAATAATCTCAGAGGAGGGGGAGGGGGATCTTTATAGCGTTATTAGTCAATAAAACTAATGCACCCCTTGTGTCTGTGTTGTCGATAAAATCAGTTTAAAAATAATTCCACCAATACAGGATTCGAAAGTCATGCCCTTTATTTAGCACAAAAAATGAAGGTCCGCGTGGGAAGCGCAGAAGTTAGAAACCCACAAAGCTAAGAGGTCTGGCACTAGATCCAAAAATCGTTAGCATCAGACAAAAACCTCATTTTGACTTCCAGGAATGGGAAATCATTAAATTTTAGGATCTATTCTGTTTTGCGAAGCTTAGTGAGCTTATATTTTTTACGCCCCCAGGCGCACGTGCTATTGTAACTGGGGGGCGTAAAAAACACTGCGGGGGCGGGGGTGTTTGCGAAACAGAATAGATCCAAATTTTAATCATCTAATCAATTAAGGGTGGTGACAGTCGACAAATACCCTACTGAGAATTAAAAAGTACGGAAACAAAATGGCGTTTAACTAATAAAGGGTCTTTATCGTAACAGCGCACGTGCCATTTTCAACAGCTGTATCCCACAGTACTTCATTAAAAACCAACGTAACCACCATTAAATCAGCTAATCAATACATTGCCAAAGTTCACACATTTCTTTCACATAAGATACAATTCTAGATGTTGAATAATTCGATCTAAATAAACACCCAACTCGGATCATTGATTTAGGAATTACGCGTTGAAGTCTTTAAGTAACCAAGTTACATACACCGAAGACTAAATATCATTGTCAAGGCAACAGTAAACCAACCAGTTGAAACATTGAAAGTTGTCAACATAATGAGAGAAGTTATTTCAATTCACATCGGCCAAGCGGGAGTTCAAATAGCTAACGCATGCTGGGAATTGTACTGTTTAGAGCACGGAATAGCCCCCGATGGATTCATGGCTACAAGTTGGCCCACGGATGACTCATTTCTGACATTTTTCAGCAATACAGGGGCTGGAAAGCACGTACCCAGGGCCATTCTGTTCGACCTTGAGCCCACCGTGGTTGACGAAGTCAGAACAGGTACTTATCGACAATTATTTCACCCCGAACAGCTGATAACTGGTAAAGAAGATGCCGCAAACAACTACGCCAGAGGTCATTACACAGTGGGAAAAGAAATAGTTGACCTCGTTCTGGACAGAATCCGACGTCTTGCGGACATTTGCGATGGTCTGCAAGGATTTCTACTCTTCCACTCATTCGGTGGGGGAACCGGATCCGGTTTCACATCTTTGCTTATGGAAAGACTAAGCGCTGATTACGGCAGGCGAAGTAAACTCGAGTTCGCGGTTTACCCGGCTCCGCAAATCTCAACAGCAGTCGTGGAGCCATATAACGCGGTTCTCACCACTCACTGTAGCTTGGAACAATCTGACGTTTGCTTTCTAGTTGACAACGAAGCTATTTATGATATTTGCGCAAGGTATATTGACGTAGACAGACCAACATACACAAACTTAAACCGGTTGATAGGTCAAGTAGTTTCTGCGATCACGGCATCGCTTCGCTTCGATGGTGCGTTAAACGTCGACTTGACCGAATTCCAGACAAATTTGGTTCCATATCCAAGAATACACTTCCCTTTGGTCACGTACGCGCCGATTATTTCGGCAGAAAAAGCATACCACGAACAATTAACAACGGCTGAAATTACGAACCAGTGTTTTGAACCAGCAGCTCAGATGGTGAAATGTGACCCCAGACAGGGTAAATACATGTCAGTGTGTTTGTTATACAGAGGAGCTGTCACTCCCAAAGACGTGAACTACGCCATTGCAAATATCAAGTCTAAGAAAGCTATCAATTTTGTGGACTGGTGTCCTACCGGGTTCAAAGTCGGCATCAACTACCAGCCACCGACGGTTGTACCAGGCGGAGACTTAGCAAAGGTTAGATAGTCAAACAAAATCTTAATTTATAATATTCTTGCCCACCTCCCCAGTGCAGCTATTGGCCGCCATTCCATAACTTTACGTTGCTTGGAAGGGCGAGGATTTCGCAACAAATTCGGAGATGCCGGGCAATATTTTTGAGATCCAGTCAACTTTGGTTCTAGATACATTTATAAAATGGCACACTACTATGTAAAGACACGTGCGACGAAAAGTTACACGACCGTTGTAATACAAAAGAGTACATGACAACTAAAATGCACCTGTAAACACTGTAATGAACTTCAAAAACTAAACAAATATTCTGACGGCTTGAAACTGACACCGGAAACTGAAGGTTCTGAATCCCGTGGTTCAAACCAAATCCAGGTCTACTAATACTACAGCTAACGAGGCGAAAGATCTGTATTAAAACTATGGGCCTAAGATAGAAGATTAAAAAGACACTTGGCATTACAACACCACAAAATTGAGAGAAAAACAACACCTCGGAAACTATCCTTTTTTTTGACAAAAACCAAATATCAGATGAGATCAAAAAAGAACATGCAAGAAAACATTTAAGCCAAAACTCAGATGTACAGAGTAAAACCATCAGCTCCAATTGCTACTGTTTAAAGTATAGGTTTCTGCTGAAAAATTAAATCAAATAAACTAGTATACCAAATAATAGCAAACGTCCAATGAATTAATCTCAAACAACATTCGTGGAGAGGCTATTTAATTTAGGGGGTGTAGCTTAAAAATTTTTTATAAGTTTAAAAGCGCGCCCCATTAGGGTTTCAACCCTCAGCCTCCAAACATCAGTGTGACATCATAACAACTAAGCTGTAACGGTTTTGCTAATCACTTGCTCACAATCGCTTTTATTTTAATAAAAACTTTATTTTGGAATGAGAGCAATTGCAATCACTCAAGAAAAAAAATTGAATGAAACTTGAAATCGAAGTTTGCTCTTGAACAGAAATACATAAACGGTCAAGCAAAAATTTTTCACAAAGACACACACGTTTACAGTAATTGCTTTAAACTTCGTTCAAGGGCATACGTAACTATTTGTTTCAATTTCATTATTGAATTTTGTACAAAGCTTTCATATAAGCTGTAAGTCAACGTTTTGGCAAAACAACGTTTCCATTCCATACACAAAAACAAATAAGAAGCAAAACTCAGCTGAAACCTATTCGGAACCCGTTTTTTGAGGAAAAAATCAAATGATATTAGTTGGTAATCTTTTATAATAAACATCATTCTTAAGTTTCCATCAGCTATTAGTTCCTCATCTATTAAAATAACGCTGATTCTCAAACTTTCATAGCTGAAACTAACAATGGTGTTATGCTAACTGGTTTCGGTATTCGCATATTTTTGCTGGCAAGTAGAATTTCGAAAGCTGAAAATCATAAAACCCTTGCTTTTTTCTAAGGAATTACAAAATTTTCAGATTTCAAAAAGGCTATCTCATTTTTTGTCTCACTTGAAAATTGTTTTTCGATTGGTAAATTTTTATACCAAAAAAATCAATCGCCCAAAAAGTTGTAACAAAAAAAACTTGAATACGGCTCCACCCATTGTGTATGATCACGCAAAAAGTCATCTCTAGCCAAGAGCAAAACTCGTAAAGCTTTCCGCATTCTTAGATCCGCCTTTTCAATTTCCATTCTCAACTCCGCCTTTTCTTTAATTTTTTGTGGAATTTGCAAATGCTGCGCTCAAAAAATGTCAGCTAAATCTTGTGGCCGAATAACATCAGAAGAATTGCTAGCCAATTCCTTAAATTGAAGCCTTAAATCGAAGTTAATACTGCAGCTCGCTTCAGCCGGGGGCATAATTTCTGATGCTTTGCGAATATTTTTTAAAGAACTTTTTGTCGACCATAACGGTGATTTAAATTGAGAGAATGAAATCAAATTCAGTGCACTTCTCACTTGACTTTTTAGTTATTAACAATTGAGTAAATTGAGTTCAGCTGCTTATTAATGCGAATGAAGGAGCAATTCAGACACCCAAAAAGTCATGAACGAAAAGAGGCAATCGAAAATCTTTGAAAATTTATCCAAAAGCACGACAATAATTGCTTCCAACTTCATTTGGAAGCAATTCAAGGCTTTTCAAAATTTATCTTTTGGCCTGAAAAAAGCCACCCACAGCATGCATGCCAGAAAATTTCATTAGATGAAAAGCAAAAAAAAGGCGCGATATCCACGCATTTAAAATGTAAGTTGAAGTAAAGTAAAGTTCACGATACCATAAGTTACAGGTATTGAGAGCAGTCTGCATGCTAACAAACACCTCAGCTATCGCAGAAGCCTGGGCTAGACTGGACTACAAGTTCGACTTGATGTACTCAAAACGGGCATTTGTGCATTGGTATGTGGGGGAGGGGATGGAGGAGGGGGAGTTCTCAGAAGCCAGGGAAGATCTGGCTGCCCTGGAACAGGATTACGAGGAGGTCACGATAGACACAGCAGATATGGAGGGGGAAGAATGCTAGACTCTTCCATTTCGAAATCCAAAATCATATTAGTTAATATTTAAATGTTCTACCACTGCAACAACGTTAACTGAGCCATAAAAATTGAAAAAGAATTTGCGGTAGCCTAGTGTTTTGACATAATTTCCATAGATAAGGAACGAGGAACGTTCCTTGTTAGAAGGCCGATAGATAAAATCTGATTAAATTGGGCATAAGATAAGGGTTGACACAGCTTGACAATGAGCTCTACTTGGGTTTAACGTATAATTGGCTAGAGAAATAAAGACTCGAGCAACAAGAGAATAGATTACTAGGGATACCCAAGTCCGAGAGATTAAGACAAGATTAATAGTGGTGTAATCATTAGCACACTAAGCTTGCAAGTAACAGGTGTTGTTTCGTATCCAGTACCGTTCCACTTTCACAGTAGTTGAAATGCTTTAGATCCCCCAAACACTTCTTCCAATAATTCCCTATATAATATAGCACTTCAAGATTTAAAAAAACGCACTGTGGAGGTTTATTGACATAGAAAACGGCATCGAACAGAAAGTGAGGCTAAAATAAGGTGAAAACTGAAGCCATTTAAATAAATTTTGATGGAAAACTGAAATGAAAGCCGGTCATTAAAACATGAGGAGGGTCGAACATCGAAAGCTATTCAGTAATAATTAATTATCAATTGCTCTCAGATCAGAACTCAAAAATTGGTCATTGCAATGAATATAATAAATCTGGTGCTTTTTAGAAGACACAAAGAACTAAGCGGAAAAAGCAACCTTTATTAAATATACAAAGCGTAATTATTAAATTTGATGACTTTTTAACTTCTTTAAAACAAATTAAAGCAGTTCAGATTCTCTGGTACCAATCCCCTCCGACATTCAGGACAAACACAGAGTAACAAATAATTTACAGCTTTATCAATTTAATTAAATTGATATCAATTGCTTTAATTCATTAATAGCTCCGACCGAACAAAGTAAACTTCTTTGGCGCATTTTTGCACCCTGGTTTGATACAAGCGCACTTGGTCACGTCTTCACCCTCTGGCTGTTCGAATGGGATACACAGACTCTTGGCTCCCATAGACGGAGCATTAGCGTCCAGATCTCGACCTTTGGCACTTTCTTCCTTGATTTCGCCTTCGCAATCTTTATCACCACAGAACGGTGCCAGTAAAATATTCTTCTGATCCAGCAACGAGCAAAACTCGTCAAAACTCTTTGTGACCTTCAAATGCGTGCTCAAGTTAGTCTTCGCCCTCTCCAGCAAGTTTTTCTGGATAACATCCAGCATTTCCTCGACCGCTGTGATAACTTGATCACGTTTGACAAAGGACCGTTCGCCAGTATCTCGCCGGACCATGGTGACTTGACCTTTCTGGAGATCTTTGGGACCAATTTCAACTCGGATTGGAACCCCTTTCAACTCCCAGTGGTTGAACTTCCACCCAGGGCTGTAATTCGGGCGCAGATCTGTCTTCGCTTTGAGACCATGATCATTTAGCTCCTGGCACATCTTAGAGCAGTTGTCGAACAATTCCTTTTCGTTTGTTTGATCTGTGATACCACAGGGAACCACAACCAGTTTGAAATGAGCAACTTTAGGAGGTAAAACCAACCCTTTGTTATCGCTATGAGCCATAACCATAGTTCCGATAGTTCGCGTTGACAACCCCCAGGAGTTCTGATGCGCAAAACATTGCTCGCCTGGCTTATCTGGATTTTCAAACACAATGTTGAACATCTTCGAGAAATTCTGTCCCAAATGGTGACTAGTCGCTCCTTGTATTCCTCGTCCACATTGAGATATGAAAGCTTCAACTGTTGTCGTAAAATCAGCGCCAGGGAATTTTTCCTTCTCAGTTTTCCTACCTTTGATCACGGGAATCGCCAGAAGTTCCTCGTACACGCGTGCGTACAGGTCCAAAATTGCGTGCACTTCTTCAACGGCCTCCTCTCGAGTTGCAAATGCGGTGTGACCTTCCTGCCACAGAAACTCGCGAGTTCTCAAGAAAGGCGTTGGGTTCTTAAACTCCCACCTCACAACATTGTTCCACTGGTTCAACTTTAAGGGCAAATCTCGATGACTTTGAATCCATTTAGCATAAGAAGGGTACATCACAGTTTCACTCGTGGGTCGAATTGCAATCGGCTCGGCTAACTCACTTTTACCCGACCGCGTCACCCACGCAACCTCTGGGGCAAAATCGGCAATGTGATCTTTCTCACGTTCCAGGGCAGACTTTGAAACAAACATTGGAAAGTAAACATTCTCAACGTCCAGCTTTTTAATCTCTCCGTCAAAGAAACTTTGAATCTTTTCCCAAATTGCGTATGAAAGAGGTCGCAACACGTAACACCCAGATACGTCATAATACTCAATCATTTCAGCTTTCGTGATAACTTGCGTATACCACTCCGAGTAATTATCTTCCATTGTGATTCCCAAACCCAATTTCGTTTCCTTCTTTTTATACCCACCGTCGCCACCATCACCATCATTGCCACCTTGTTGCTTTTCCTTCGGCTTATCTTGGCCTTTCTTTTTCTCTTGCTTTTTCGACCCTTTCGCGTTCTCTTTATCATGTTCCTTAGCTGGGGTAGATTTCTTATCACCACCATCTCCGCCTGCTGCTGCTTTCGGTTTCCAATCATTGCCAGTTGAATTCTTAAACTGTGTTTTCAGTTCCAATAGAATATTTACCTCGGGTTGAACTTTGTCTTTTGAAGCTTTTTGGGCCTTCAGAGCTCTGATTTTCTCACCTTGAGCTGAAATCTTCTGGTCAAGGTCGTCAATGTTAACATCAGTGTTATTCGATTGGGTAGTTTCGGCTTTAGAAGCTAGCAATTTCTCAGCAACTTGGGGATTATAATCAGATCCAGTTAAAGTCTTGAACTCAGCCTTTAACGCTAGCAACTTGTCAACAGCTGGTTTTACTTCGTCTTGTGGTTTCTTCGCAGTCTTTAACTCTCGGACTAAATTGCCTTGTTCAGTAATGCTGTCGACCAGTTTTTTCACAGCAGTTAAATCAATATTTTTCACCAAATTTGTGTCACCCAATTCTACTGTTTTGTTATCTTTCTGCTTCTTCGCTTCCTTTTCCTTCGGCTTTTCCTGATTTTCAGAGCCTTCAACACCTCCTGCTGAGAGTTTTTCCATAGCTTTTGGAGAATGATCAATCCCTGTCATTGCTTTGAACTCGACTTTCAAGGCAAGCAATCTATCAACTGCTGGTTTGACTTCCTCTTGTGGCTTTTTCTCTGTCTTCAATTTTCTCACTTCATCGCCTTGAGCTGAAATAGATTCAAATAGTTTCCTAACAGCCGTCAAATCCAAGCTTTGATTTGATTTGGAATCGCCCGATTCCGCTGTTTTAGGGTTCTGCTTTTGTTTCTTCGAATCATTCAACTCTTTGTTTTGCTTCGAACTCTTTGAAGTGACTTGAACTTGTTGTTTTTCCTGGTCTTCTTGGGACTTGTGCCCGTCTGGGATATAAATAAAGATTGCAGGGAGGTCTTTCCCAATAACAGGGTTGAAGGGTTCGTACGGGCGATCACAGATAAAGAACCCTTTCCTCTGAATTTGAATGATGTCTCTTAATTTCACGCTTGCCATGTTATGATCTCCCAGCAAGTTTTCCTCTTTTAAGGAATCCCAGTTTACAAAGTCTTTCATTTCTTCGTCTTTGCCTAAGACAGGCTTTGAAATCAGATGTGAATAGGTTCTGGCAATTATTGGAATAGAGTTGACTTGTGAGTGTTTTTCTGGGAGCCAAGTTAGTTTGTGTTTAGTAGCTTTGAAGTTCGTATCCTCCAGATTCAACTGTCCTTGGATACTGGTAACTTCGTTCCCATCATCGGATCTCTCAATTTTCTTGATAATGCAATTTCCCCAGTTGATTAAAGTCACACTTTCGTCTTCTTTGAGCAAAACTGCATCTTGTTGTTCAATTAATATAACCTTACAGTAAGCCACCTGTTTAGTACCAACCTCTTTGTTTTTGGGATGTAGTTGCTGCTCCTTCATTTCTTCACAATCAATTCCTGAGAGAGTTACAGGTACCAATTTTTCCTCGCTGAGTGCCGTGTATCTGGGCGCAATCGGATCAATGATTTTCTTATTAAAAGCCCAAATTTTATCCCATTCCATTTGCACAATCGATTTTGAACCTCCCTGCGCTGCGATAAAATCTTTCAGACCCTGCACAGTCATTCCATGTCTCAAAATTCCACGAACTGTTGGGAACCTCGGATCTTCCCAGGAATCAACAACTCCTTGATTGACCAACCAGGTCAGCTTTCGTTTGGACAAAACGGTGTTTTGCAGATTTAATCTAGCGTACTCCCAAATGTAAGGCTTCCTGAGTTGCAATTTTTCAATTAACCAGTAATACTGCTCATCCCTGTCGTGATATTCTGTCGTCCTTAATGCATGGGTTACACCTTCAATACTGTCGACTATTGGACACGCGAAATCATAAGTTGGATATGCTTTGTACTTGTCACCAGTCGCGACATGACTTTCGTTCTTACACCTGTAAAGGGTTGGGTCCCTCATACATCCATTGTTTGAGTTCATGTCGACTTTGGCACGTATGCAACATTGTTGACCATAATCAGTACCTTTCACCATTTCGCGCCACATGGCAAGATTTTTCTCGACACTGTTGCTCCTGTTTTTACTTTCAGTTCTAGCTTCGCGTTCTTTCTTCATTGTGTCAGCATCGGTATCGTCAGCATAAGCGTTCGCGTCTTTTATCATTTTCTCACATAAATCAAGCATAACGTCGAAGTAGTCCGATGTTCTGGTTTCGCAATCTGGTTTAACTTCCAGCATTTCCAGATCCTTTCTAATCACGTTCTCAAAGTGCTCATTCTCCTTGGCAGGATTTGTATCGTCAAATCGTAGAATCAATTTTCCTTGGAAAGTCTGCTGATAGTATTGGTTGACTAGTGCGGCTTTGGCATGGCCAACATGAAGGTATCCACTAGCCTCTGGCGGGAATCGAACAACCACCTTTCCCATTTCAGCCCCAGGAAGATCCACAAATTTACCAACGTCCTCCTGCTTTGCTTTCTTTTTTGGACTACCTTCTACTGAAGCACCACTTTTCATTTGAGGCAAGTTTGTCGGCATACTGATTTCGGTCATCATCAATTTCTGCCAGCGTTTTATGTGAGTGAACTTTTCAATGTCAACTTTGCAAAAATACAAAGCGTTGGCCAATGACACGTCGGCCACTGTGAAACGGTGCCCTACCAAATAGGTAAGAGTCGAAATTCGTTTATCAACTGCTTCAAAATTAGTTAATTTTCCTTCCGCAATATCATCGGCAATGGTTAACCAAGAATCGATTTCCGCACATTCAAGAGGATCATTGCTGTACAGAACACCGGATGATACAAACCGACCATAGTAACGCATTAAGCTCGAGCAACTAAGTTTCTCAAATTTTGTTCCATTCAGAGCAACGCTATCACCCTCTAATTTTGCGTCGAACGAGAGTCCATGCGACTGTGAATATTGACTTAACAAAGGTAACAATGACAACATCTCTGAAAAAAACGAATTCTTTGTATACAACCGTAAGCTTTTAAGTCTACGCTTCAAATGATTCTTAACAAAAAACTACCAGAGAGTCTAAATGTATCACCTCTGAATAACGTCATATCTAAATGTGGCGCTAACGTCATTCGGTACATTTGTTGCCGTCTGATGCAATACATAGAAAGTAAGACTCAACTATTGCCGAACTAGATAGCAGTCAAGAAAGCGAAGTAAGAGAGACCTACAGCTTACACAAGACAGTCCGGCATTTCTGAAAGCTATGGCAATGAAAGCGATTACAAAATGATAGATCAATCTCTTGTAGCGGGGTGTAAAACGCACAACTGAATGCGGGGCGCCATGGAATCTTGATTAGCCATTATTTGTTTCGGAAGAAGGGGAAAAACAATTGTTATTGATTTCAGCCATCCAATTCATAGAGCATTCAGAGAATTATTTCCATAGATCACAACTGCGCGGATATTCATTTAGGTTCCATTCTCATTCAAGGACGTCAATGTGTACTAGTCTGACAATTTCACGCCGCTAAAACTATTTTGTTCCAAAATGACTCCTGTTAGCCGGACAGCCATGAGAGCTGTCACTTCATGAGAGCTTTTTCAATGCAAATAATTGGAGGTCTTTCCTATTATAACCCCCCTCCCCCCACACCATTATGGTATGTTTAACATGATTGGGGGGACATGAGTTATCTGACCACTAAGCTGGGGGGGGGGGCAATAATGGGAAAGACCCATAATTGGTGTACCACAATCAATGGCATACTACTTTTCTCTCTCTCCCTCTCTCAATATAGGTTTCACAGCTTTCTAATCGGCAAATTTTGGACTACCTTCTACTGAAGCACCACTTTTCATTTGAGGCAAGTTTGTCGGCATACTGATTTCGGTCATCATCAATTTCTGCCAGCGTTTTATGTGAGTGAACTTTTCAATGTCAACTTTGCAAAAATACAAAGCGTTGGCCAATGACACGTCGGCCACTGTGAAACGGTGCCCTACCAAATAGGTAAGAGTCGAAATTCGTTTATCAACTGCTTCAAAATTAGTTAATTTTCCTTCCGCAATATCATCGGCAATGGTTAACCAAGAATCGATTTCCGCACATTCAAGAGGATCATTGCTGTACAGAACACCGGATGATACAAACCGACCATAGTAACGCATTAAGCTCGAGCAACTGAGTTTCTCAGCATTCAGAGAATTATTTCCATAGATCACAACTGCGCGGATATTCATTTAGGTTCCATTCTCATTCAAGGACGTCAATGTGTACTAGTCTGACAATTTCACGCCGCTAAAACTATTTTGTTCCAAAATGACTCCTGTTAGCCGGACAGCCATGAGAGCTGTCACTTCATGAGAGCTTTTTCAATGCAAATAATTGGAGGTCTTTCCTATTATAACCCCCCTCCCCCCACACCATTATGGTATGTTTAACATGATTGGGGGGACATGAGTTATCTGACCACTAAGCTGGGGGGGGGGGCAATAATGGGAAAGACCCATAATTGGTGTACCACAATCAATGGCATACTACTTTTCTCTCTCTCCCTCTCTCAATATAAATAACTTATTTCACCAATCCTGCTCTTCTCATCGGAATGCTGGGAACTTAGAAAATCTGAATACCAGATCATGGAATCCTTCCATAAGAAAGCAATGAGATGGATCTGCGGGAGTATTGACTACAAGGACGCTATTTTAAAATCGAATCTACTACCACCACTTTATTTTAAAGTATTGAAAGATCTGTTGATGTTGAGTAGCCTTCTGAGCGGCAAGTATGATGTGGAATTCTCAGAAATCCGAGTTGTTGGAGAGGACAGAAGGAAAAGAGTGGCACTCCCAGAGGTCAAATATGAGGTTCAGAGACTGAACTTCTGGTACAGAACGGGGTTTCGAGTGAACGTCATCCAGAAAGTGATGGACTTCTTCTGTGAGCAGCAACTGAAGAGGAAACTCATTGAATACATGTGGAGCTATTTGGAAAGAAACTGGAATGAGCAGAATCCTTGCACATGGACATTCATTTGTATCTGTGAAAACTGTCGTGCACATCCTAGAACCTAACAGCGGAAATAACATTCCAGTGGCATATCCACGAAGTCATAATAATAATAATAATAATAATAATATAGGTTTCACAGCTTTCTAATCGGCAAATTTTATATTCCAGTAACTGAATCACGTCATTAATTCGCAACCATTTAATACACGGAAAAGCTTAACAGTAGTAACATATTTAAAGAATGATGCCGATAGGTGTGAACCAAATTGGGTTCAGTGATTTCGATGTTATTACATCATTGCGAACGCCAGTTTTAGAACTTGATCAAAGCAGGCATAAAAAATTTCTGAAAACCGCCAAAACAGGTTGACTATTTTTTTCGAACAATTATTCTGTAGACGTAATTTTAAAGACAGAACAAATAAATGCAAAAGATTTAAGTACTCAAACATGTTCTCTCCAAAATGGCAATCAGATCGATATACTATATACCGAATCAAATTAATTATGACCACCGAATAGTTATTCCATTTTTTTTCAAAATTGGGGATATATGCCAGTCTGGTTTTTTTTGCTTCAGCCAAATATTCACTTTTTGTTCAGGCATCGTAGCGAAAAAGGGAAACCATGTTTTTTTTATAACTGTTTTCACCGTAAACTCTTACGGAAAGAAATAAGTCTTCTGGAACAAAGCCTTAAATTGTTCGAGGAAAAACTTGAGGAGGATAGGGACATTCTCAAAAAAGAGGTGAAAAAAGAACTTTTACCATCAATTGTGTACAGCATTACAGAGGAAATGAGGTATCACTCCGAATTGATTAGAAAGAGACTTAAGAACAAGTTACTGGCCTTTGTGGAATGGAGCTCATAATAATGTTGTTACATTGGTCGGTGTTGACATGCCGAAATTTGTCCTGGACGTCTTATCATTAGCTCCAAAGCATCCGATTAGAGACAAATTTAATGAACTGCACGTCCTTGCGGTTATAGAGATTAGTTCGTGCGTTAAGGGAGAACAACACTGATGGTGAAAATTTAAGCGAAATAGGTAGGCGAATTGGTAGGCCAAGACCAGACCGTACGTGAGACAACAATAAATAGATTTTAAAAAAATAATGATTTTTTGGAAGATAAAAAACTACTAGCTGTACCGTTGTGGTTTTTGTGTTTTGAAAGAGACAACATACTCGGATAAAATAAAATATCCTTAGTTCCACTCAGTTGAGGCTCGTAATGGAGAAAGCGATGATAACTGTGAAACTGATAAATTTCAGTTTGCATCAAAAAATTAAACAGGGAAAGATAAATAAAAAAGTTTATCACAGGCTTGGGACACCTGGATCAATCCGGTAAGGTTGTATGGACTTTTTAAAAAACAAAAAATGATACGCCATATCGGCCGGTTTGGTAAAAACTCGGTAGCAGTAACGAGAATCTCAATAAATTTCGGTCTCCCTTTTTCCAGCGGTCACCATGTTCCAGAGCCATTTTAGAGGCTACCAATTCGGAGGAAGAATTGTTATTGGTAACTCTCGATGTTAAAATATTGTACACCAATGTACCAGTCGAGGAGGCAGCTGAAATTGCGCTTAAAAAACTGTATTCTAGTGACGACGTTCCTGAGATTCCGAGGTTATCTACGAAGAACCTTTTGCGACTAGCCGAAAGAAATCTTCAATTTTAGAGTATTAAAACATGTTACAAAAAATTGGACGGCTTAACAATGGGTGCTTTCCTGGCGATTTTTTTGTCAACTTTGTGGATGAAATCTACTGAAAATTAATTGCAGAAATCAAGTGAGGGAAGGCAGAACAGAACTCTTGACATGAAGGAAATGTGCTTCAATTGTAACCAATGCATCCTATTGACTGGCAAAAGAGTTGCGTGCAAATCATGCAAAAACTGGTCGCATACAAAGTGCAAAACTATCAGTGACACGGAGTATCTGAACATGCAGGATAACGTATGGATCTGTTCCTATTGTGCAGAGGGTACAACAGAGGACACACAGGAATTGAAATTTTCAAGGGGCATGTGGATGACAAAGTGTGTTCTCTCAAGGGTAACAATTAAAGTAGCCTTCCGTGCGCAATACTCTATGTCTTTGGCTAATTGAGCATGGTACTTGGTTAAATTGCAAAGTTAGAATTTAAATTGTTAAGTAGATTAGGGTGAAGAAGAATTGGTTTAATTAGATTGAGATTTAATAGAGTGTTTAGCCCTAATGGTAGTTTTGGTGTTCAATTAATGAATTTATTCTTCGCTTTGGTTGGTACCCAAAATTGGTTCCATCATCGTGGTCAATTAACCAAGTCAACAAAGGCATGTCAGTTTCGTTGAGTTCGCTCCAAGCCCGAGCTCTGTCTAATTACAGGTCTATTTTCTCTTCTGACACCTATCAATTTTGTGTCAGCCATAAACCAGGAAAGAAATCAAGTTTTAAGCTAAATCTTAAACCTTGAAACCCAAAGTTTTTAGTACATCTTTTTAATATACGTGTGACACTCACACTGCCCCCTCTTAACAACAATAGAGTGCACCACTCACTCAAAGTCAAATAATATTTTTGTTCACAGATCTTATTATATGAAGGTCTTACTATACAAAAGTTTGTAGATTCAAATGAACAGTTTAATTATAAGTTGTGGTTATTCACCTCATCGACCTTATCTGCCTCATCAATATGTTGTACGATTCCCATGCCGCATTATTTGTCAGAGTTTGAGACGTCCGTTTGATGGTCTTGAAGAATTCATTCCTCCACCAGCATCAGGGCAAGTCAACAGGTTCATTTTGTGGTAGTGCTTCTTGATCTTATTTTTTGAAGCAGAACTTTTTACCAACAAAATCCCGTATAGCGTTACAGGCCGGTTCATAATATTTTCATTCCGAATCCCGGATAAACATTTTTCCGTGGCCTTTGTTTAAGCCTCGTCGTTTCTAAGAGTACTTTTTGTCAATCAATCAGAATCTTTTTTTGGCAGTCGTCGGCCAAATACTGGTTGTATTGTTCCAGCTGCTCAAACTCTGACCTCAATTGTTTATCCAATTTCTCCATTTTGTTTGTGGCTTCACCCTTCTTAGCAGCTTTGACATTTAAATCGGCCAACTCTTGCTTCAAAACCTCAATCAATTGCTCCTGTTCAGCATTTCTAGCTTCTGCTGCCTTTAAATTATCTTGTAACGCCTCAAATTTGGCCCTCCATTTGCCCAAAACTTCTTTTGTTGCCACTTTGGTCTTGCTGCAATAGTTATCCAGTTCCTGTTCAAGCATGATGAGGTTTTTTTGAAGTGAAGAGGTAGTACTCTTCAACTTCATTAACTGTAAACAATGGTATTGCAGTTCCACTTCGGTCTGCAGAGCACGCGACCGAACATTGTCTGGTGCCAGATGTTTTAGCGAAGATAATTTCCAAGTCCGCGACAGACAAGAATCCACACTTTACAATCCCGGGGAAATCTCTGGAAAAACTCTCCACATTTCGGGCATGTAGTACACATATTCACCAACGTTAGGATCTCGTTACCCGCTATATTGGATAGAAAGCCCTTTTTGCTTCTAAAGTTTCTCAATTTTTTCAATCTTGATCGCAAGATTTGTCCTTTCTTTTTTTGGTCTCGAACTCGAGACGTTCCGTTTTTTTGGTCTCGAACTCAAGACAACTTATTTTTCTTTTTCTTTCTTTTTTAAGCAACTGATTCTTTTAAGGACTCTCTTTCTTCAACCATTTTTTTCTTGGCGTTTATTTATTAATTTGAGTAATTGATTATACATGCGTGTTCCCGTCATGGGGTCAAGACTCCGCAAAAGTTGTTGCCAAGAAGCCCCAGTAATAACTAATCCTAAATAGATGAACAAAGAAGGAAAATTTTTCACAAATTGAAAAGTGAGGAAGACTGTTATCTCCTTTGCTTTTAACCAAATGTATTAGCTTTTAGTTCTAAAATTCCAAAACAAATTGTTATTTCATTTGTTAGAAAAAATTCTTGTTGGAACTGGGTGTTCCTGTGAATAAAATTTTCATGACTGTTTTTTCCATCAGAATCTCGGAATGCTTCCCTACTGATAATTCTTTTACTAATATGGCAAATTGTTCGAGCAATTTGACTCTGTTTTACGTCTGATGTGGAGAAAAAGCTGCGATGCAGCTTTTTATCGCTTACATTTAAGTTACTATTCATCGACCACTGATATATCTCAAGATTGAATTTCTTCAAGGCTTCTCCATATTGTTGAAAACTGCCGTCTTCTAATTTAACAACATTTTGATAGAGCGGTTTGCATGCAGCAATTGTGTAATTATGATACAAAATTTATGTAACAGGGTCCATATATCAAATAGAAGAAAAGTTCTGACCCTCTACTAACACAGGAACTTCTTCTGTGCAAAAAGGAAGTTTAGTTATTGTTGCTACCATCATGGCACATTTATGAACATATAACACAAATCCTGCTCTTTCAACGTGAGTTCCTTTCTCGATGAGCGTTTACTGATGGACTAACAAAGTTTTTTGATATTTCAATCATTGTTTGAATTTTCAGTCGTTGAATTTTGCATTGGAGCGTTCCAATTTTCATTAAAAAATTTCCCTCTCTTGGAGAATTTGGAAATTAAAGTTGCCAACAACGCTTGAAAGAAACTTTCCATGGTTATTTTAAGAATACCATTTTCAGTTCTGAACATTCCTCGGAGTAAAAAACACCTGACACTCCGGTTGTTTTCAACTGATGTCCACACAAATTAATTGCTTTTTCCTCTAAGATTTCTAATGCAAAATTTTCATATTTGTGTTTGTACTATTTTTTCGCTGGTAAAATGGTTTTGTTGTTACCAAAATGTTTTGCAGGGTTCTCCCAATTAAAGTGTTTGATCGTCTGACAAGTTTGCTCATTTTGATTTTCAGAAAAAAACTTTACTATTATGTCTTCAAAATATTTGGTTTTGATAAAAAACAGTTTTCGAGAAACCTAAGGCACCCTCAAAATTTAATAGGTTTCTCTGTAGCAGATTCCCCCAAAATTGTTCCGATGAAAATTTTTGCGTTGATTACCACATTTCCAACAATTTTTTCTCCTTTAGCTGAAACCCACTCTACAGGCTATGCATACATAGCGCCTTCGCGCCCATTTTTTGCCATGAAGCTTTGACTATGCTCTTCGACATAAGTGGTTTCGCTGGCCTGTCGTAAAATTGTTTCAGTCACCAACCTGTTGACTTTAAAGGTCATATCTCCAAAACCTGGTATGTCAAAGTTTTTGTTCTGCCAAATGTTCCTACAAACTATCTCATTTAAAGTGTATATTTTGATTTTAGTAGTCTTGAGTTCTCTGTGTGAAAAACGACATTGTCACGTTGCTTTTTTAATGTGCCGACACTTTATATGCCGCTTTAGCATTCAAAATGTTAGTTTTATCTCAGGCTGAACCTCAGCATATATCAAACTAGCTTCTTCTTTAGTTTTCGATACCCGAATTTTGTTATCACAATTTGTACTGTGATCAAGAGAATAGATCTTTGTTGATATGATATTGTCAAAATCATAACGGTATAAATTGATACAAGGTGATGGAGAAGCAAAAATGAATAGCAATGCCAGAAACCAACATAGTGATACTCCATCACACGATGCCCCGGACGAACTTGCCTTTCTTTTCGGTTCCAATATTTCTTTCTGGATTTTCCTGAAACAAAACCATCATTAGTTTCTTCACCGCTAAAGTACTCTTCATCTTGCTCCTTAACGTAATTCTTTAAATTTTCAAGCACCAATTTGAATGGACTGCTAGACCTTGTACTCTTTTTTGGTGCCCGGGATCACTATTAATCTTTTCTTCAGTACTTTGTTTTACAATTAGATTCCTGTGGCTTTTTTTCTGGTTTTGGAATTTTTGTGTCTGCTGTTTTTTACCAGTGTACTCTGTATGTTTTGAAGAAGTTGCACATCTTCTCTCTGCAACATTTTTTGCCATCTCTTGCCCTTTAAAGGTTTCTCGCTTTGATTCTTTAGCTTCATTCTCAGACGTGTGATTTGTAACATTTAATGAATCCTTAGCATCCTCAGCTTCGGATTGATTTTCTGTGTTTAGAATGATTTTGCTGTCTGTTGATGATTCTAATTCAACTATATCATCATCGCTTGCACTGTGCAAATAGTATTCTTCTGCTCCTTAACTGTTGTTTGTCATTTCGCCTGAGGCTCTGGCGTGAATGGTTTTTCTCGTGTTTTATATTTCTTTCAGTCGGTCATAATGGACCTTAACAGATTTCAAAGTCTTTTTATTTTCTACCTTGAATTTCAAAATGTTTATAATTTCAACTATTATTTATAGTCCCCTACAGAAAGAAGTGAATTTTCTTGTTTCTCCTTTTTTAAACGTTGAGTCGAAAACTAACACTTTTTCGCCAAATTTATAGGTCGGTCCATACCTACTGCGATTATAACAGATCTTCTGATTTTCCTGTTCGTCATCCATATATTCTCGCATCAACTGATGCGTTTCCTGTATTTTCTGTTTCATTGTGAAAACATAGTCACTTGGTGTTGCATATATTGCGGTCTTGGGTGTGCTATAGATGCAACGGTAGACAAAACCAGTACCACATACGCTGGGCTGTATTTTGTTACACTATGCATTAATGATCGATAAGCCATCGTCACTAATAATAGAAATTTGATCCACTCATGTTGATTTTGGCCTTTGTACTTGGAGATACATTTTTCTATTGTCCAATTGGTTCTTTCAGTCATCGCGTTCCCTTGTGGGTGGTAGCACGTTGTTGATGTCCTCTAAATTTTTTGTTCAACGCAAAGACTTCAAAATAATTTTTTCATAAAGTTCGACCCTTGGTCAGTGTGTAGGTTGACTGGACAGCCGAATCTCACTATCCAGTATTCAACAAACGCTCTTGACACGGTATTTGCCTCTTGATTGGTTAAAGTTATGGCTTCGTACCACTTACTGCTTTGATCACCAAAAAGCAAAATGTACTTGTCTCCTTGAGACGCGGAAAGTGGACCCATGATATCAAGGGATATTGGCCAGAATAGATGACTAGGTTTCCATTTTGTGAGTGAATGCCGATGTTTCTGCTTTGTGCTTTTCTTTTTTAGACATACGTAACAATTTTCAATCCAGTTTCTTACGTAACGTCTCATGCACGGCCAATAAAAGTTTAGTTTTTACAAACCCTTTTTTTGATATGCTTTCTCAATCCCAAAGTGACCTGCGTTAGGAGAGTCATGCAACAGTTCAAGCACGTTGGACACTCTCTCATGGTACAAGTATTTGGTAAACAGTCTCAAAGTTTGGTTATCTTTGGTGTCTACAATACAAATTCCCGTCTATGAGACAAAGATTTGTATAATAAAACCAGTGTTTCCACAACTCCTTTGATGCTCCATTTCTCATTTACCGTGGTTCCAGTTTTTTGTTTAGTACCCAGGAGTATACTTCTTTGAGTAATTTGTCATTTTGCTGCGAATCTCGCAGTTTTACTCTCTGCAGTTTGTCTAACTGCCAACCTCGACTACCATAGTTGGTATTGTCTTGCTCTCCGTCCATCGCAATACCTTTAACAAAAGCTGTTGTTTCATCGTCTTCTGTGTTTATGCGCGACAAACGGTCAGCATTTGGGATTTTCTTGCCTGCTCTTTGTTTGATGTCAAAGTTAAGTTGCCAAGTTTCTCTATCCCTCTTGCAAGCATAACGTCTGATTGTTTACAACTATATACAATTCCCTCTTAGTGGCTGAACAATTTCGCTTAAATTTACTCAGAGTTTTGCAAGCATATGGAATAACTCTATCCTTCGTTCCTTGCTTTTGGGTAAGAACTGCTCAATTTCTGTCAATGAAGCATCCGTAGTTAATGCATACGGATCCCTATCGTTTGGATATCCTAAAACTGGGGCGTTCAAAAGCTTCTTCTTTAACTCGGTTACCGCATTTTTGCACTCTGTACTCTATTGAAATTTATTTGACTTATTCAGTAAACTGTATAAAGATCCTGCCGTTTTTCCGAATTCCGGGATAAATTTTCGATTATAGCCAACAAAGGCCTAGAAAGGCCCTGACGTCTTTCAGGGATGATGGTTCTTTGATTCTTTGTACTGCTCGTACTTTCTCGGAGTCGACCCCGACTCCACTCTTGGTTATAATTTGCCCCAAGAAGCTGACACATCTTTGCAAAAACTTGCAATTTAATCCCTTAATCTTTAATCCATTCTCCCTAAGCGTTAGAAAACCAGTTCCAATTGTTTCAGATGTTCGTTGAAATTTCGTCAGAAAACAATAACGTCATCTAGATACACTAGAGCCATTTCGGAAGAGAGGCCAGCAAAAATTAAGTCCATTACGTTTTGAAAAGCACCCGGAGCAGATGGCAGTCTCATAGAGAGTTTTGTCCAATTATACAGGCCTAGAGGCGTTATAAAAGCTGATAAATTCTGACTCTCTTCCTCCATCGCCATCTGAAAGTATCCCGAAAGTATCCCGACATCTCTATGTTCGAGAAGTAAATGTTTCTCTCCAGTGAATCAAAAATCTCATTATTTGTGTTAAAGGCCAGCATGTTGTTTCTATTTGTTTGCTCAGAACCCGGTAGTCTACAATCAAGCGATAGCTTCCATCTTTTTTTGGTACAAGTAATGATGGTGCTGCCCTGTCGGAATGTGTTGGTTTGACTAAGTCGGCTCGTTCCAAGTCTTCAACAATTTTTTTGATGGCTTTTCGTTTCTCGAAGCTCATGGTGCCGTATCTACGTCTGAAGTGCACAGCATCCTTTTTTACATTTATTTTATGATAATCTCGGTCGCAAAATCCCATATCATTTGAGTTTCGCGAAAAAATTAATTCATGTTTTGTGCAAAGTGACCTCACTTTCGTAATTTCTCCACAAGACAAACTCATTGAACTTGGGTTCACATGCTTCTCAAAATCAAGTTCATCTCTATGTTTTGTATTATTGTCAGTTTTATTTCGTTGTATTCTTGAAATTTTTTTTCAATGTTTCCGCACATGCGATTCTCGCCTTTTTGTAAATTTTCTTTGCTTCTAATGTAGGGTTCACAGCTCGAAAACATATGACATCATCAACCATGTCCTTGAGCGATCTCGCTATTAAAAAATGTGATTTGTCTTCAAACTCTTTCATGGTTTCGACTATAATTTCTGTCTGCTGTGTTAAGCTACTTTTTTCAACGACAATTTTTGCATTTAATGAAACCTTCGCAGCGACGAGGTATTTCTTGATCCTCAGCAGCAATTAAAAACAGATTCTTATTACTTCGTTGTTATTGGGACAATTGTAGTGTTTTCCCAATTGTCCCGCAAAAGAGTTCGTTTTTCTGGGGTTTTAAATGCAGTCAAAATTGTATAAGAATTCCATGCCCAATAAACAAGGCGTTATCCCAATTTTGGTCGCTAGAAACTCAACTGTCATCTCAGATAAAAATTTATGAAGTTGGACCTGAATATATGTTGACCCTTTCAAAGGCATTTTTCCGTTGGTGGCAGCCATTATATTTTTATTGCACACTCTGATCTGGCTCCGTTCTCCCAGTTGCTAGTAGAGTGTGCGCTTAAAATATTAACACTACTTCCACTATCAATTAAGGCCATTATCAGTTTGTCTTTTATCATTATTTTGGCAAACCGGGCCTCCACTGCGGTGTTTCCGCCACACAAAGTTTTTACGTAGCTAGCTGAAAATGAAGCCCCGCCATCTTCAGCTAGTTTTTCTTTAAATACGGGCAATTTTGTTTAGAATGATTTGGACTGCTACTTTCAAAACAATTCTTTCATTTCTTAGATGCAAGATTTCGCTGACCGCAACGGCGACATTTTTCACTCTCAAAACTCACCGCTGTCTTTGACTGCTCGGCACGACTCTAATGCGACCAATCTCGGCTTCTGATCTCGCCTCCTGGTTTTGGCCATCAAGCTCTACTGTCGCAATTGGCTCGTCTATTATGAGCGCTGCTTCTGTTGTAGCTATTATAGTTTCTATTTATATCTCCAGTTTCTCTTGAACTACGCTCACTTCTATGCAGAAACTCTGTTGGCCTCGCTCCTTGCGATGAAAACTTTTGATTATCTTTCCTCTTAGATTGGTTAGTATGCAGTGTTCGCACTAAATCGTTAATCGAAAAAACTAGTTGAGCGCTTTCATTCGACTGGATGGCAGAAACCCGCAGCTCATTATCCTATTCCTCAATTCTCGTGACTGCTTCAATATGTAGTGCTCTTTTGAAAGCTTTGGCTAAAATCATATCCGCGTCAACCAAGTTCTTTCTCATTTCGAGTCGCACTTGACTATTTTTTTTGCCCTCGCGGAATCCCCTCAAAATCAACTGTTCTCTTATCTCATTAGACTCGTGAGGGTACGCTTTCAAGTCTAAAGTTTGCAAATCAACAAGAAAATCAGCCGCCCCCGGAAAACTACAGGTTTCCTATTACAATGTTGTGTGCAAGCTTTAATGGTCTTATTATAGCTCTTCGTAGTGTCCAACAAAAGTGCACGATTGAAATCAATAGCCGACTTTTGTAGCCTTAACACAAAATAATGCGGCCGTTGAACAATTTCGGTTTCCGCTCCGTTTACCTTTTCTTTTCTTTGCCACTTCTGAATTTGTGATAACAACTCAAAGTGTCTAACATAACTTTCAAAACCATTAGAAATCGTAAAAGGATATCTTACATTTCCGTAGCTGTGCACCGTTACAACATAAGAAAAATGTGATTCAAGGGACTGTACATAGGATTTTCAATGCAACCAGTGACTGGCAATACTTTGGTATAGTTCCCAAGAAAAATCAAGAGATCTGGACTGAAAGTTGGTATCCATCTAAAATGTCATCCAATATTATCAACCAGAAGTTTGATAAAGTAGACACGAAGGTAAATGTTGCAACAAAACCCCAAAAAAGGTAAACATCACAAAACTTTTAAAAGTCTCAACAAAAATTTGACTAAACCGATGTTTTAAGTTAAAAACAGAGCAAAAATCACTCAAAATTCTGCAAGTAGACTCAAAGAAAAATTGTGTGATATTCAAATCATTTTCACAAGGAGCACACTAGTTACTTGCTTGCCCACCTTGAAATCATCCTTTGATAAAAATCTGACATCCCATGTGGTATACAGGTTTAAATGTAATGGATTAAGTTCCATCTATGTTGGCCAAACTAGCCGAAATGTTTCCACTAAAATTTTGGAGCACCAAAAAAAAGATTCTCTGTGGGTCAACACCGCGTTGAAGGCTGTGTAACAACGCATAAAATTGAATGGGAGGTCTTAGATGCATGTCGCGAGGCTCAAAAACTAATGACGATAGCAGCGATCTGCAACAAAAAACTAAAACCGTAACTAAATACGCGCGACGAGTATCGGGAGTTAGAATTGACATTGAGGTAATAGTTCAAATACACAAAATTGACGTTTGAGTCTCAAAAATTATTCTAGTGCATGTTATTTCAAAATTTGGGCAACCCCAACAAGTAAATATTAACAACAGATAGGACTAAATGTAAAAAAAATGTAAAAAATAAAAACTAAAGGGAAAAAGTAAAAAAAAATAAAAGTAAACGTAAAAACCCTTTTCAGAAAAAGAAAACAATGCATCCGGGATTTTCAAAAACTCCAGAATAAAGATTGATTTAATTTTGGTGTAATATATGTATATGAAATGTTGTAAATGTTATTTTAACTGTAAATAGTATCAAAAATTCTTTTTTCTTTAACTCATTCCTTATAACTGAATAGATAGAGTCGAAGACAAGTTTATATACTTTTAAATGATTTTTATTTGATTGTTAAACCTGACGAAGAACGCAAAGTTCGAGAACGTTTGTTTTTTAAATCAATTTAATTTTCAATTGACAATTCCTCGTTCTCTTTACTCTTTAATAATAAAAATAGCGAAATTAATGTAATAATAACTTCGAACAGTGCTTTAGAAATCGTTGAGGACATAACGCAAAGTTTAGACAAGTTCTTTTCTTACTAAAAACCTGTCGAAGTCAGTTTTTTCCTGCCTTAAATCTGTCTCTCTCTTGTATGTTTCATTTCTCAAATCGATCCCTGGACGACGCCCGTGTACGACAATGCTGTTAAAAAAATGGATAACCAAATAAGGAGGATTTGATTTAAAACGTTTTAATTCCTTTCAGGATATGTTTCCTTCACATTAGTTAAATGTCAAAAATAAAGCGTTGTAAAGATTTGAAGCTGATTGGCGAACTGCCAAAGGTTTAAGAGTATGAGCCAAACTTTGCGAAGACATATATGTGTTTGAGTCAATGACCCTGGGAACGGGGAGACAACTAATTTGAGACATCACGGTTGTCGATGCATTGGCGCCAAGTGGCCTCGGAGCTGGCTCCAAAGCTAATCCAGGAACGGCTGCCTCTGATGCAGAGGATAATAAAGACACCAAATTATAGGCAACCTGTAGCGGGTGGCTGTGCGACAACTGCCAGCAATCGCTGTACAAGTTCTCATGGGCCAAGTATATAACACTTTCTGAAGCAAATTGGCAAGAGGTTCAATACAGCATAGGCAATTTTTTAAACGAAGAAGTTCCCTTGCAATTCAAGACGACAGTTCCTTTAGTGTGCTCGGAACTGTTAATGAAAAGAATGTTTTCAGTGAAATTTATTTTTTGTAATTTTGTTTGTTTTATTGTTGCCTCTGACAGGTTTGTATTTCTCTTTGATTTTTACAATTAATGATTTATTTGATTTTCCTTAATTCAATATTAATTTGATTTTATTATAGAAAATTGAATTTAAAAAAAGAAATAAATTTTGATTATAATATTAATTATAATTTATTTTATAAATAATTTTGTCATCATTTTCTTCAGTCTTTTCTTCAATTTGCTGTCCTCCCTTATTGCACGATGCGTTTTTAGTGATGACAAGCCCAATTCTTGACAGAGTTACAAAGTAGAGTTCATATCATGAATACTGTCTGATTTCTTAAATCAATTAAGATTTGAGACTGGTCTTTTAATAATTCCAGTTCTAGGTTAGTGCAGTGAAACAGCGATTCTTTTTCTTTGAAACAGGGATTCTTTTTTCCAGGAGCGGGGAATGTGGGCATATTCAAATGTCTTTGGGGGTTTACTGTCTTGAATAGGCTGTAAAACTTTTTCCAAATAGGGTTTCAAAAAACAGTTTTATAATATTTTCACAGTGAGTCTAAAAGTATTTTTGTGATTCGTCAGCTATTTCGCTAATTTCCATGCTAAACTTGCATTTCTTTGGGTAGTGACTTATATCGCATGCAGGAGAATCAATGGAGGGATGCCTATTGTTCAAAGCAGTTTTCAGTTAACAGATAATTACAGTTCTTTTGGTCTAAAATAGCGTTTTTGTGTACCTTTTCTATTGGAAATTTCCAATTTTTGTTCAACAATAGAAAAGCTGTTGAGACACTTTCCTATTGCTTTAAAATGATTTCCCTATTTCTGTGTGAGTAGTTTGATGTCCTCAATTGCATAGAAGAGAGATTTTTGTTGGTAGGTTTACTGTATTATCCACAGAATCAATTGAATTTTCGGTTCAACTGCTTTATTTTTGGCTGAATTTTTTTCACTTGACTAATTTTTAAAAAATTTTAGCCGCCTTAGTTGGTCCATTTAATTCAACTTGCAGTTTTATTCTCAGAGAGGACTCTTTGGTTCGTTTTCCCGAAATCTTCCAGCTATGTTTTTTAAAACGCTTCATATTCCGATCACGTTTTTTGATATACATAAGTCACATAATTCCGTTATGATATTTAACTTCCCTTATTCACTCTTTTTGCCAAATTAATCTTAGATATAAACAATCGATGAATTACGCAATATTGTGAACACGGTTACGGCCAAATGAGCAACATCAAAGAAACCGGATAAACACATGATTTATAGTTCATTAACTTAGAGTGCTTTAAATGATCAATATTCAATTCAGCAATTTCTAGCCATCAGTTATTCGCTTACAAAGTTGCAATTTAGAAGCCGAAATAAGTATAAATTAGAATCTAACTAAATTGTGCATCAAATCAAAACTTATTGTTACACTTTTAAGAAAATATGTGTCAATTTCTTCCTGATTTCTGTTTCTTCATGATTTGCATCTAGAATCAACAGCTGCATCTTTCCGGCATCTTGATTGATAAGTTGCAGCTTTTGTTTCTACTGTTTTCTTGGTTCAACTCTTTTTTTGGCTAAATTTTTTTAATTGACTAATTTTCAAAAAATATTAGCTGCCTGTGTTGGTCCATTTAATTGAAATTGCAGTTTTGTTCTTGGAGAGGACTCTTTGATTCAATTCCCCGAATTCTTCAAGCTATGTCTTTTAAAACGCTTCATTTTCCGATCACGTTTTTCGATTTCCAGAAGTCACAAATTTCAAATCTGATATATAACTTATCTCACTCATTTTTTTGCTTAATGAATCTTAGATACAAACAATCGCTGAATTACACAAATTTGTGAACAGGTCTAAGGCCAAATGAGCGACATCAAAGAAATCGGATAAGCACATAATTTATAGTTCATTAATCTAGAGTGCTTTAAATGATCAATTTTCAATTTAGCAATTTCTAGCCATCAGTTTTTTGCTTAGAAAATTGCACTTTAGGAGCCCAAATAGATATAAATCTGATTCTAACTGAATTGTACTTCAAAAATCAGAACTTATTGTGACTTTTAAGAGAAAATATATGTCAGTTTCTTTCTAATTTTTTCGTTTTCTGTTTCTTCGTGCTTTGCATCAAGAGTCAACAGCTGCAATTTTCTGGCATCTTGCTTGCTAGGTTGCATTTTCTCTAAAAATAACAGCGTGTTTTTTTTTAAATCATAAAAACAAAAAGAAACACAGAGTACCTTTTTATTTTTTCATGGTTTCTGTCTCTTACTAACCATTTTAGTGGTTTAAGTATTAAAAATTTCTGCGTAGTTCAACAGGTATCTGATGTAACCGGAACAGCAGGAACTGTTTAGAAATTTAAAAGACAGCTGGACGGAAGTTGCTAAAAATATATAAAACGAAACAGAAGGAAAAAAAAATTAATTTTATTCTTCCTCTGAAATCTTTATTTAATTTTCCAAAATAGTACTTTGAAGTTGTTTGCGGTTTTATTTATTTGAAGCTGACTGACTCCAATTGACTAACTGTAACGAACATTTCTCGGGACTCCCCAACTAAACAACTAAATATTTTAGGGGACGGTATTTGGTGCGATATTTGATTCAATGGAGGCAGTGTCTTAATTTCACTAATACCTTCTCGACTTGAAGACGCAACCAAATGAAACATGAGATGCTTAGAACAAAACAACAGAACAGAATCAAAGAATTTATATTTTTGAAAAAGAGAGGAAAAAGCTATATTTAATTCTGATCTGTTAAATATTCTTGAGTTTAAAAGTGAAATTTTTCTCTGATGCTCTACTGGATTACAGCGCACCCTTCATTCCTATAAAATAAAAAAAATCAGGCAATCCTTAAAACATTTTTGCTCCCATCAGGAAGCAAACATATTCAAATAAAAAAATGGACGTCTTTCTTTCAGATGTCCATAAAGTCAATCTATTCCTTATAAACCGATGTCAAGACTTTATACATTTAGATTTGATTTTTTAAATTGATATCCAAAACTGACTGACGCAGTAGCTCTCTAATGGTTTTCCAAAGCATCAGACAAAAAACTTTTTGTGGAGACAAAGAAAAATAAATAGCTTATTCTTAATTCTCAGACTTTACAATCTTACCATCTCATTGACGTTCTTGTTGTCTTGGTATACTGATTTTGATCTCATATCTAATTGCCCGGAAATTTCATGAGACTCCTTCAAAAAATTAATTCAAACTTTAGAGGAGGAAGAAAATTATTCCTTAAGTAGAAAAAACTTTTTGTAGGCTCAAAATACTTTCCAGAACCATGGAGATAAGAGTTCCATTCGACTGTGAGTTGAAGCGATAACACAAGCACACGTTGTAACAGCACCAGAAAATTATTTGGATAACAGACGAGGATGGACAATAAGATTTTTTGGCATAATGAAATCTTCTCACAAGCGGCTTGGCTGACTTTTAAACATGCTTTCTCCTTTTGACACAAATATGTTTAAAATAGCAAATCATTAAAAACAAACAAATTTTGGTACTATTAATATAAAAAAATTTATTTTATATATCAATTAACATACGCTTGAGGTAGTGCTCAAGCGTGTGTTAATTGATATATAAAGTAAGTTTTTTATATTAATAGTACCAAAATTTATTTATATTTTTGTAAACGTAAATTGTGAAGAAAAACCTTTCCTTTGTTTGCTTTTAGTTGTACAAATTCAATATTGCACCAATATGGGACGCATGAATCACTAATCACCTGCAATTTTTCTGGCTAACAAAATGACTCGACGTAACAGTTAACATTTCAATTTTATTCCTTTTGGTAGCGAAAAACTATCAATTGTTGCTCATTTCAGAAAGAGTGGTTTGATGTCATGGATTGCATTGAAAAAAAAACATTTGATTCTAGCTTCAATTGTATTATCTGAAGAATTGACGGCCTTTTTCATTTATTTAAACTGGTTTTTTGCTAAATTTTTCAACTCGAATAATCTTTTTCAAGTTTTATTAGCTGATTTAGTAGTTGCGGTTAATTGAAATTGCAGTTTTCTCTCAGGGTTGACTTGAATTCATCTGGCTATGTTTTTTTACTCGTTTTAGCTTTCGATTACGTTTTTTGATCTTCATAAGTCACTAAATTTACGTTTGATATTTGACATACCTCACGCACTGTTTCTGCTAAAGTAATAATAGATATGTTTGCTCACTTAACTACGCAGTGTGGCTAACACGGCCACGCTCAGAGTAGCAAAATTAGAGAACCCGATAAACAGATAAATCATTTACTGAGAGTGGTTTAAACGATCAATATTAATTTAAGCAATCAATAGCCTTTAAATACTTTTGTGACAATTTCCAATTTAGAAGCTGAAATAAGCATAAATTAGAGTATATGGTACTGCACTTCAAATCAAAACTTTTTGTGACACTATTAAAAAAATTGTCAGTGTTTTCCACCTTTTTTCTATTTCAGCTTGATATGATTCGAGATTTAACAGCAGCCGATTTTCGGCATGTTTCTGGCTAGGTTGATAGTTCTTTGAAAAAACAATGGTTCTTAAAATGTTTTTTTTTAATAAGAACAAGTATTCAAGACATAAAAGAAATAGAATTTTGTTTAATTTCTCGTGAGTTCTTTTTCGAACCTACCATTATAAAAGTTTAATGTCAAAAGCTTAAAAAGAGAGAAAAAATTTTAGTCCTATTCGTTCTTTGAAATCAAAATTTAGTTTTGCAAAAAAGTACTTTGGAGTTTTTTGCAGCTTTATTTTATTGAAACTGGCTCCAATTGATTAATTGTGATACTCCTGATGCAAAAGAAAATTATGAAAAAAAAACAGTTTTTCTAGAGAAAAAAAACCAAACCAAAAATGAAATACTTTGTTGCTGTTTTTGATCGTTTCTCTCGTTTCCTAAGTTAAACATTTTATGTGCCGTTGTATTTTAGGGTATTATCTTCGATGGAGGCAGTGTTTGCATTTTACTGATACTTTTTCGGCTTAGAGGAAGATCCAACCATTTTCCTTTTAAATAAATTTTAACAAACTCTAAAGGCTCAAGATATGACCTATTCCCACGGCTGTTGTTTTCAATATCAAAAAGATAAAAATATCACCGAGAGGCAAAAACATGAGCTATTTTAGAACAGAACGTTACAATACAACAGAGCCAGAGAATCTATTTTTTGGGAAGGAACAGAAACGGGCATTTTTATCCTTGTTGGCTATTCCTGAACATTACAATATTTTTTTGATATTCTGACGGTTTAATGTGGACTGTTCACTCTAATCAGAAAAAAACTGACGAACTCACTGATACATTTTCGCATTCATTAGGAACCAAATAATTCAAATAGCAAAACCTTTTGCAAGTCTAAGTTTTCTTTTAAATTTCCATAAAGTCAGTCTCTTCCTTATAACCCGGCGTCAAAATTTTTAAAATGATTTTCGTTGCTTAATAAGAGATCCAAATCGCTCTGCCGAAGTAGTTCTCTAATGGATTTCCAATTTTATAAGACTCTCAACAATGATGTTTTTGTGACTCTCAAAAAATAAGACTCTCAAAAAAATGTTGAAGTAGACAAAAATTCCTTATTATTGCAAAAAAAACTCCAGAACCAAGTATTTCAGGCAAGTAAGGGTTTCAATTGACTGTTAGGTGAAATGATCACATATGTGGACACTTCAAAAACATCAGAAAAAGTAATTAGAGAATAGACAAGGAAAAAAATTGTTGCTCGACGCTACTTCGATCTTATCAAATAGCGATTGGTTGACTTTTGAACATAACTTCTCTTAATGATCCAACATTACTTCAATCATGAAGTCATCATTTACTAAATCCAGCATAAGTTAATTGACATAAAAAAGTCAAATTATCCTTTTAAAAATTACAGAAGTTTTTTTCGTCCGTTTACGTGAATCTTGAACAGAAAAATTTTTTTGGTTGCCTTTAATTGTACAAGAGTTAAAATTTTACCAAAATGGGACTCATGATTTAATAGTAAACTGCAATGAACCTCGTGCTAAAAATATTACTAGATATAAAATTTGACCAAGTTTTTATAATTCGTTTCTTCTGTTAACTGAAAAAAGTCAGTTGCTGTTTTGTTAAAACATTAAGTTTCTGTGAAAGAGTGTTTTTCTTTTGAAAATAAATCTGAACGCAATTGCTTTTTATCTGGTTAAGTAATACCAACTTGAATTACGCTTTTTTTGCACGAAAAGCTGCTCCGGAGAGAATTATCGACTCAGAACAAAAGCTCAGATTAACAAATTTTGCAAGTATTATGGAATAATCCGTGTTGCGCAGAGTCTTGTTTTGTTTACATACATTGAAATCTTACACTCAAATTCATATACTTTGTAAAGTTATGAACATATTTTGATGTAGAAGAGAAAAATGTGTCTTCAAAAAGGAGGCTGCGGCACACTAAACGCAATTATAGTTTTAAAAAACTCCTTTCTGTCCATATTCTAATAGGATTGACGAGTTTTCAACGTAATGGTACAAATAGTTTGAGAGAATTTCAACAAAAAACGTTCCACAGACGAATAAAAGCAGGCCTAGCCTCCCAACGTATGTTAAAAATTTTTCAAAACTTTCGCCAATAAAGTTTTTAATGTCGACTACCAAAGCCTCCAACTCATTGGTTTTATTCCTAAAACCTGCTTTATGTTTGATATATTCTGTTTTCTCGCCATTAAACTTGGTTCGTTATGGTTGAAAATGCAGTAGAATGGACGAGCCAGAAAAGCAATGGTAAAATTTTCTTGAGAACGGCTTGACAAAAGACGTTTCCACGACAACTAAGCAAAAACCGAGATTCTAGAATTGTGTTTGAAAAGTTTTCGTTTTTTTTTCCAATAACTGATTTTTTGTCCACTACCAAAACCATCAACTAGTTCGTTTTATTCTTAAAAACTGGTTTAAAACCTGAGTTTTCTCTGCATTAAAGTTTAGTTCATGATTCTTTTAAGAATGGAATCAAATTGTTTAGAAAGTTTAAAAAAAGATAGGTCTTTAAAAATTATGGTAAAAAAATTGGTTATAGAGGTCATAAATTAGAAACAAGAAGCATTTTCAATAGATAGGCTATTGAAAAAATAATGAGCAATAATAATCTATTGTGATTCAGGGGGCAATGAGGTTTGAAGATCCCTAATCCATAAATTAGAAAGCTGCGGAACAAGCATAATTCTATGGGGCAGGCCCCGATTAACTTGGTACCAACTGGAAATCACAATGTTAGCACGCACTTGTGAATACCAATTGTTTAGTTATTTTTTAATTAATGTTGTTGCAATGGATTTAATCCGATCCTTCCCTTCTGCTTTGTAGGCAGTTCGAATGATAATAAAAATCAAATGCTCCTGATATATCAAAAAAAGCTGCATTCTGTTATACCAAATAAGGCATTGATAAACAATTTTTTTCGTTAACTCCGAACTATTCTGGACTTATTATGTTATGCTTCACAAAACAATCTCATGTTGGTTTAGGCATTCTTTTCTCATAAAATTAAGAAATTGCGCTAATGTCTGACAAAGGTTTGTAGTCAATAATGATTATAAATAGAGGCGTGTAATATTTGCAAAATGACAACCAACTGACTGGTAGAAATTAGTTGAATTTCTAAGCTAACAGTAGTAAAATCACGCTCATTATGTCTTCGATTAATCGTGGACAACTCTGCATAGCCATACCGCATAGATTATGCAACCCATTTTAAGGTTTTTAAAAGCAAATGACTCACGGTCAGGCGTCTCAACAGTAAAAAGAGAGGAGATTGTTTTCTCTAATCTAAATATCTTGTGCAACAATAAAAGTTTTTGTACCAGACTGACAGAAAAACGAATTGTGGCTTTAAATTTTTCAAGGGATTCAATCATTTCTACCCGTTAGTGGTATTTATAACCCTTTTAACCAAATTCTGTTTTAACATACTTTCTAAGCAGTTTTGTATTTAAACGTATTGAGACTTCAAAGAAGAAAAAGAAAGAGCATTAATTTGGCAAAATTTAAATTATTTGCAGGAAATTGCATTTTTAACCAAACGGCGTAAAAATAATAATCAACTGATAAAATATTAAAAAGGGGATACCTGTGCTCTCTCATTTTTAATACAGCAGAACGAAGATACTTTTTAAATAGTTCTCTGTATTTTGTTGGCTTTTCTTTTGATGCTTAACATTTGTACAGACTTAGTTAAATTCCTTTTTTATTAACTAAGGCATGGAAAAAATTGTTTATAAAAATTGTCAAACAGCAGTCCTGAAAAATGATTTTCTTCTTTTGACTGTTCGTTGTGTAATTTGCAGTTTGTAGTTTCAATTTACCTATAAACAATAGCTTGTGATTTGTGATGTAGTGGAAACAACGAAACACAAGCGTTTGACTGGTCGCTGTTGACAAAAATACTTTTTGCACATTTTTAAACATTTTTATTTACATAAGAAAATGTGCTCAATTCCCAGCAGAAGATCCATTTGAAAGACGAGCTCAAATTTTTTCAAATTGATATTCAGCAGAGCCAGGTATTATAAAGCTATAACACAATCTAGTTAGGAAAAGAGTTTCAAGAGTTTTATTTAGGAGATGATCCTGTTTTTATGGTTTAATTCCTTCTGCATTTCTCCTTGATATTGTTTTGACATATGGCTGAAACTGGAGTTCATTATGTTTTCAATTGTCGGATCAAGTTAGTTGCATTCACTTATTTTCCTATCACTTTTTGTCGACTACAATGACCCGAAACTTGGTTTTCTCTAAGTTCAAGATTAGATAATATCTTTTTAACCGTGAACAAATTTTGTTATGACGTTCAGATAGACTTCTTTTTCTAAGTGGTCTATTATATCTACAAAAAATATCTCTTAATTTGCTAGGTTGTCGATATTGAATAACGAATAATAAACTGTTTTCTGCCTACTGGTTAAATTTGAATTATGATACAACGAGCATTTAAGGTTGTTAAATAAAAACTGAAAATGATCGAGATAAGCACAGTTCCCTGGGGCAAGCCTTCTTGACTTGTTTTTAACTAGTGGACTCAAAAAAAACACGTACGTGCTGAGACCAATTGATTAGTTAGTCTTCAAATAAGGTTTCTGCCCTGGGATAAACCTAACGCTCTTCATTTTTTGTCCAACAATCGAAGGAGAAAGAGAATCAGATGCTTTTGATAAATCCAATAAAGCTGCAATCTTTTTATTTGAGATGATTAGTAAACAAGTGAATGAAAGGCATGTTGAAACCGAAATTTGTCTAATTTCTAACTGTTCTGGACATATTATTTTATTTTTAAGAAAAAAACCTGATATTGTTATGCATGCTTTCCCAAAAAAAAATTGGTACAACTAATATAAGTCGAATTTGAACTAAGAATTCCGGTGATCTCGGAAGACTGTATCCACGAAGACATCTTTCCAAGTTTTTCCTTAATTTTGAGTTTTGTTGCTTTAATGCTAAACAATTGTAGAGATTTAGGTAGATTTCATTAATTAGTAGCTGTGGCAAGGAAAACGTTGTAGGGATAATTTATCAGAACTTGAGTATGGTTTTAGTGGCTTAAATGTATTCAATTCTCCTTTCGCAGAGAACGTGCTTTGTTTTGAAAAGCAAATGATTTTCAATCAGGTTTCTCATTTGTGAAAAGCAAATTTTTATTTCCGGCAGAGATTACAAGTGCAGCAATAACAGTTGTTGTACCAGATCGACAAAAACTAATCGTGCAATCTTAAATTTTTTGGAAATCGTTTTCGCGTTAAAAAATACATTCAAGTTTTTTCGTGTTTGAAAGTATTGATAACCCAAAAAAAGCAAAGGCGCTTCAATTTGACTGAAAGTATGGTATATTAAAGCACGAAGAAAAGATTTTTTATTTTGACTAATATTGTAGTTTTTTTGAGCAGTTGCCGATTTAGCCAATCGGCCTGAAGTTTAAATTGAGCATATGACAAAACTGATTACTGTGCTCTGTCAAATTTTTGATTACCAGAATAAAGTTTTAATAAAAACAATTGAGCGCAGTACGATGAGATGGAAGAGACAGATTCGAATAAATATCTTTATAAACGTTCCTTCAGTTTGTTGTTTCAAGGCTTCACATTTGTAGAGAATAAATCAGTTTTTTTTTCATTTTTATCTGTTGCATGGATCAATTGCACCTCAATCGTCCCCACATCAATTTCCCCACTATCGACCAGATAAAATTGTTGTCAATTTCAAATTAGCAGATTCCGGTACATAGAGTGCGATAACTCAATAGAGTAAGAAAAGATTTTGCAAAACTTAGTTGAGAGTTTCAAACTCATTGTTCTCATGATTCAATTCCTACTGCAACTCTGTGTAAACTTTTCTGACAAAAGATTCAAATTGAAATTTGCTATCAATTCTTATGCAAGATATTTGTATTCATTTTTCTCATTTACAGTTTAATCGTTGACTATTAAAACTTCCAAATCCTAGTTTTTTTAAAACTTGATTTAAAAATGACATATCCTGTTTTCTTTGATTTCAAGTTAGGTTCATAACTTCTAATTTTTGACCTAATATTGCTAAGATGCTTTGTTTAATGTTGTGTTCCTGAATGATAACAGGTCATCATCTGTCTACTGCATATTTTTTAATTCGGAATCAATTAGTATTTCAGATTATTTACTCTTAGATTAAAAATTAACAAACCAACAACAGTTCCCTGAGAAAACATTTTTTTAAACTTGGCTAGCACTATGTGAAATATCACTGACTTGTAATTGCTGGTATTTTTCTGTGGTCAAATTATATTGCTGCCCAAGAAACTGTCCTTCAGGTAGTGCAGAAAAGAACGAGAATTTTCGATAAGTTTTATAAAGTCGTATATTTTTCGTATTTAGTCGGTTTGAAAACCCGAGGCATCGCTAAACAAGCTATTTTTCTAAACTCAAAGTTTTTTGAACTTAGTTTGTATTGATTTAGAAGTTAACAGGAAAATTGCTTAGGAAAAATTTTCCTATAAAAATTTGAAATATGCTTTAATGGCTGGCTAATACTCATTTGAGTGACAAAAAACGCTTAAGGTCTGCAGTTAAAAAAATTCTCAGGTCCTAATTCTTGCAGAGAGACATCTAACAATCATAACTTTCAATTGGCTTGAAAACATTTCTTGTCGTAAACATTCGTACAATATATACGTTAATTTATAAAAAAAATAAGGACATTATTTTTCTCTCTGCCAAATAACAGTTTTTGCGTCGTCTTAAAAGCTTAATGAGAATCAACTATTACAATACGGAGTAAATGCACTTCTTCTCAAACTGTTGAAAAAACATAAAGTTGTCACTCAAGTGTCTCATTTTAAATAACAAAAATTCAACCGTTATAGACGGCAGGTGCAGCAGTAACAAGTCAATTTAGCAGGTTGACAATAAAGATAGTGGTGCACTTTGAGTTTTTCAAGTATTACATTACCTTCTAGGCATATTAAACATTGAGAAAAAAATCCAAATAAAGTTGCCTTTTGAATCTCTAACACAGTGATTTTCAGCAGAGCCAAGTATTTTAAATGCTATAAAACAATCGAGTTAGGAAAACAGTTTCCAAAAATTTTACTTAGGAGTTGAATCCTGTTTTTTGGTTTAATTACTACTGCCATTCTCTTTATGATGGTTTGGATGTATGATTGAACCTGGAGTTCAATACATTATGAAATGTTAGGTTAAGGTAGTTGCATTCCCCTATTTTTTTGTTGTCTACGATAACCTCCAAATCATTGGTTATTTTCCAGAAATATGGTTTATTTTTCATGCAATCCATTTTTCTCTAAGTTCAAGATTAGATAATCTCTTTTAAACCGAGAACTAATTTTGTTAGGACGTTCAGATAGACTTGTTTTTGCATGTGGTCTATTATATCTACAAAAAATCTCTTAATTTGATAGGTTGTTGATATTGAATAACGAATAAAAACTAACTATATTCTGTTTACTGGTTAAATTTGAATTCTGATACAACAAGCATTTAAGGTTGTTAAAGAAAAACTGAATATGATCGAGATAAGCACAGTTCCCTGGGGCAAGCCTTCTTGACTTGTTTCCAACTAGTGGACTCAAAAAAACCACGTACGTGCTGAGACCAATTGATTAGTTAGTCTTCAAATAAGGTTTCTGCACTGGGATAAACCTAACGCTCTTCATTTTTTGTCCAACAATCGAAGGAGGAAGAGAATCAGATGCTTTTGATAAATCCAATAAAGCTGCAATCTTTTTATTTGAGATGATTAGTAAACAAGTGAATGAAAGGCATGTTGAAACCGAAATTTGTCTAATTTCTAACTGTTCTGGACATATTATTTTATTTTTAAGAAAAAAACCTGATATTGTTATGCATGCGTTCCCAAAAAAATTGGTACAACCAGAATAAGTCGAATTTGAACTAAGAATTCCAGTGATCTGGGAAGACTGGATCCACAAAGACATCTTTCTAAGTTGTTCCTTAATTTTGAGTTTTAATGTTTTAGTGCTAAACAATTGTAGAGAATCAGGTAGACGTCATTAATTAGTAGCACTGGAAGGGAAAAAGGTTTTTCAATAACGTATCAAGACTTGAACATGGATTTATTGGCTTAATTGTGTTCAACTCTATTATCGCAGAGAATATGCAACCACTTCATTGTTTTGAAAAACAAATGATTCTTGATCAGGTTGCTCATTTGTGAAAAGAGCATTTTTCCGGTACAGATTTCAAGTAGAGCATTAACAGTCATTGTACCAGATCGACAAAAATATTAGTGTAATAAAAAATTCTTGTTATCGTGCACCCGTTTATAGTATTTATAACTACCTTTTGCCAAAAACAACGATGAATTCCACACGTTTTGTTGTTTGAAGTTTTTGAATAATTATACAGAAAGAAGAATTTTTTTTTAAATTTTGACTACAGATTTCAAGTGCAGCAATAACAGTAGTTTTAACAGATGAACAAAAACAACTCGTACAATCTCAAAATTTTTGGAAAGCGTTTTCCCATTAAAAAGTACATTCAAGCTTTTTCGTGTTGAAAATATTCATAACGCAAAAAAGAGCAAAGGCGCTTCAATTTGACTGAAAGCATGGTATATTCAAGCTCGAAGATGAAAAGATTGTTTTTATTTTGAATAAAATTGTAGTTTATTCAAGCAGTTGCAGAGTTAGCCAATCGGCCTGAAGTTTAAATTGAGCATATGACAAAACTGATTACTGTGCTCTGTCAAATTTTTGATTACCAGAATAATTTTTTCTCAAAAATAATTGAGCGCAGTACGATGAGATGGAGGAGACAGATTCAAACAAATATCTTTATAGACGTTCCTTCAGTTTGTGGCTTCAATGCTTCACATTTGTAGAAATTCGATTAGTTTTTTTTAAATTTTTTTTATCTGTTGCATGGATCAATTGCACTTCAATTGTCCCCCACATCAATTGCCCCACTAACAACCAGATAAAATGGTTTTCAATTTGAAATTAGCAGATTCCGGTACATAGAGTGCGATAACTCAATAGAGTAAGAAAAGATTTTGCAAAACTTAGTTGAGAGTTTCAAACTCATTGTTCTCATGATTCAATTCCTACTGCAATTCTGTGTAAAACTTTTCTGGCAAAAGATTAAAATTGAAATTTGCTATCAATTCTTATGCAAGATACTTGTATTCACTTTTCTCATTTACAGTTTTATCGTGGACTATTAAGGCTTCTAATTCCTAGTTTTTTAAAACTTGATTTAAAAATGATATAACCTATTTTCTTTGATTTCAAATTTAGTTCATGACTTCTAAGTTTTGAACTAACATTGCTAGGATGCTTTGGTTAATGTTGTGTTCCTAAATGATAACAGGTCATAACCTTTCTACTGCATTCCCTGAGAAAGCATTTTTATAACTTGGCTTGCACTAGAATAAATATCACTGACTTGTAATTGCTGGTATTTTCGAGTTGTCAATTTATATTGCTGCCAAGGTAACTGTCCTTCAGGTAGTGTAGAAAAGAAGGAGAAATTTCGATGAGTCTTATAAAGTCGTATATTTTTCGTATTTAGTTGGTTTTAAAACTGAGGTATCGCTAAACAAGCTATTTTTCTAAAACCAAAGCGTTCTGCACTTAGTTTGCATTGATTTAGAAGTTAACAGGACAATAGCTCAGGCAATATTTTCCTATAAAAATTTAAAATTTGCTTTAGTGGCTGGCTAATACTCAATTGAGTGACAAATAACGCTTAAGGTCTGCAGTTAAAAAAATTCTCAGGTCCTTAAATTCTCAGTTAAAAAAATTCTCAGGTCTGCAGAAAGACGTCTAACAATCATAATTTTCAATTGGCGGGGTAAATTTTATTGTCCCAAACGTTCGTACAATATATACGATAACTTATAAAAAATTAAGGACATTATTTTTCTCTCTGCCAAATAACAGTTTTTGCGCCGTCTTAAAAGCTGAATTTGAATCAACTATTATAATACGGAGTACCAGCAAATTTTCTCAAACTGTAGAGAAAACATAAAGTTGTCACTCAAGTGTCTCATTTTAAATAACAAAAATTCAACCGTTATAGACGGCAGGTGCAGCAGTAACAAGTCAATTTAGCAGGTTGACAATAAAGATAGTGATGCACTTTGAGTTTTTCAAGTATTACATTACCTTCTAGGCATATTAAACATTGAGGAAAAATCCAAATAAAGTTGCCTTTTGAATCTCTAACACATTGATTTTCAGCAGAGCCAAGTATTATAAATGCTATAACACAATCGAAATAGGAAAACAGTTTCCAAAAGTTTTACTTAGGAGTTGAATCCTGTTTTTTGGTTTAATTACTACTGCCATTCTCTTTATGATGGTTTGGATGTATGATCGAATCTGGAGTTCAATACATTATGAAATATTAGGTTAAGGTAGTTGCATTCCCCTATTTTTTTGTTGTCTACGATAACCTCCAAATCATTGGTTATTTTCCAGAAATATGGTTTATTTTTCATGCAATCCATTTTTCTCTAAGTTCAAGATTAGATAATCTCTTTTAAACCGAGAACTAATTTTGTTAGGACGTTCAGATAGACTTGTTTTTGCATGTGTTCTATTATATCTACAAAAAATCTCTTAATTTGATAGGTTGTTGATATTGAATAACGAATAAAAACTAACTATATTCTGTTTACTGGTTAAATTTGAATTCTGATACAACAAGCATTTAAGGTTGTTAAAGAAAAACTGAATATGATCGAGATAAGCACAGTTCCCTGGGGCAAGCCTTCTTGACTTGTTTCCAACTAGTGGACTCAAAAAAACCACGTACGTGCTGAGACCAATTGATTAGTTAGTCTTCAAATAAGGTTTCTGCACTGGGATAAACCTAACGCTCTTCATTTTTTGTCCAACAATCGAGGGAGGAAGAGAATCAGATGCTTTTGATAAATCCAATAAAGCTGCAATCTTTTTATTTGAGATGATTAGTAAACAAGTGAATGAAAGGCATGTTGAAACCGAAATTTGTCTAATTTCTAACTGTTCTGGACATATTATTTTATTTTTAAGAAAAAAAACTGATATTGTTATGCATGCGTTCCCAAAAAAATTGGTACAACCAAAATAAGTCGAATTTGAACTAAGAATTCCAGTGATCTGGGAAGACTGGATCCACAAAGACATCTTTCTAAGTTTTTCCTTAATTTTGAGTTTTAATGTTTTAGTGCTAAACAATTGTAGAGAATCAGGTAGACGTCATTAATTAGTAGCACTGGAAGGGAAAAAGGTTTTTCAATAACATATCAAGACTTGAACATGGATTTATTGGCTTAATTGTGTTCAACTCTATTATCGCAGAGAATATGCAATCAATTCAATGTTTTGAAAAACAAATGATTCTTGATCGGGTTGCTCATTTGTAAAAAGAGCATTTTTCGGTACAGATTTCAAGTAGAGCATTAACAGTCATTGTACCAGATCGACAAAAATATTAGTGTAATAAAAAATTCTTGTTATCGTGCACCCGTTTGTAGTATTTATAACTACCTTCTGCCAAAAACAACGATGAATTCCACACGTTTTGTTGTTTGACATTTTTGAATATTTATACAGAAAGAAGAATTTTTTTTAATTTTGACTACAGATTTCAAGTGCAGCAATAACAGTAGGTTTAACAGATGAACAAAAACAACTCGTACAATCTCAAATTTTTTGGAAAGCGTTTTCCCGTTAAAAAGTACATTCAAGCTTTTTCGTGTTGAAAATATTCATAACGCAAAAAAGAGCAAAGGCGCTTCAATTTGACTGAAAGCATGGTATATTCAAGCTCGAAGATGAAAAGATTGTTTTTATTTTGAATAAAATTGTAGTTTATTCAAGCAGTTGCAGAGTTAGCCAATCGGCCTGAAGTTTAAATTGAGCATATGACAAAACTGATTACTGTGCTCTGTCAAATTTTTGATTACCAGAATAATTTTTTCTCAAAAATAATTGAGCGCAGTACGATGAGATGGAGGAGACAGATTCAAACAAATATCTTTATAGACGTTCCTTCAGTTTGTGGCTTCAATGCTTCACATTTGTAGAAATTCGATTAGTTTTTTTTTAATTTTTTTATCTGTTGCATGGATCAATTGCACTTCAATTGTCCCCCACATCAATTGCCCCACTAACAACCAGATAAAATGGTTGTCAATTTGAAATTAGCAGATTCCGGTAAATAGATTGCGATAACTGAATTGAGTAAGAAAAGATTTTGCAAAGCTTAGTTGGGAGTTTCAAACTCATTTCTCTCATGATTCAATTCCTACTGCAATTCTGTGTAAAACTTTTCTGGCAAAAGATTAAAATTGAAATTTGCTATCAATTCTTATGCAAGATACTTGTATTCACTTTTCTCATTTACAGTTTTATCGTGGACTATTAAGGCTTCTAATTCCTAGTTTTTTAAAACTTGATTTAAAAATGATATAACCTATTTTCTTTGATTTCAAATTTAGTTCATGACTTCTAAGTTTTGAACTAACATTGCTAGGATGCTTTGGTTAATGTTGTGTTCCTAAATGATAACAGGTCATAACCTTTCTACTGCATTCCCTAAGAAAGCATTTTTATAACTTGGCTTGCACTAGAATAAATATCACTGACTTGTAATTGCTGGTATTTTCGAGTTGTCAATTTATATTGCTGCCAAGGTATCTGTCCTTCAGGTAGTGTAGAAAAGAAGGAGAAATTTCGATGAGTCTTATAAAGTCGTATATTTTTCGTATTTAGATGGTTTTAAAACTGAGGTATCGCTAAACAAGCTATTTTTCTAAATCCAAAGCGTTCTGCACTTAGTTTGCATTGATTTAGAAGTTAACAGGACAATAGCTCAGGCAATATTTTCCTATAAAAATTTAAAATTTGCTTTAGTGGCTGGCTAATACTCAATTGAGTGACAAATAACGCTTAAGGTCTGCAGTTAAAAAAATTCTCAGGTCCTAATTCTTGCAGAAAGACGTCTAACAATCATAATTTTCAATTGGCGGGGTAAATTTTATTGTTCCAAACATTCGTACAATATATACGATAACTTATAAAAAATTAAGGATATTATTTTTCTCTCTGCCAAATAACAGTTTTTGCGCCGTCTTAAAAGCTTAATTTGAATCAACTATTATAATACGGAGTACAAGCAAATTTTCTCAAACTGTAGAGAAAACATAGAGTTGTCACTCAAGTGTCTCATTTTAAATAACAAAAATTCAACCGTTATAGACGGCAGGTGCAGCAGTAACAAGTCAATTTAGCAGGTTGACAATAAAGATAGTGGTGCACTTTGAGTTTTTCAAGTATTACATTACCTTCTAGGCATATTGAACATTGAGGAAAAAATCCAAATAAAGTTGCCTTTTGAATCTCTAACACATTGATTTTCAGCAGAGCCAAGTATTATAAATGCTATAACACAATCGAAATAGGAAAACAGTTTCCAAAAGTTTTACTTAGGAATTGAATCCTGTTTTTTTTGGTTTAATTACTTCTGCCATTCTCTTTATGATGGCTTTGATATTTTATTGAAACTGGAGTTCAATACATTATGAATTGTTAGGTTAAGGTAGTTGCATTCACTTATTTTTGATACAATCTGGTTTTCATTTCTTTGAAATTTAGTTAATCTCTTTTACACTGTGAACTAATTTTGTTAAGACTTTCCGTTAGACCTGTTTTGCTCAGTGCTCGCTATTATCTACAAGAACTATTTGTTATTTGCCATTTCGTATTTTTTCAATTTGACTAGGATTTAATTCGCTTTTGAGATCGTTAAGGGAAATTAAGAAAGATCGGGTTACGCAGAGTTTCCTGGGGCAAGATTTTCTTAACTTGGTTCCAGCTAGTGGATACATTAATAAACACCTTGCTGATACCAATTGATTAGTTAGTTTTCAACAAAATATATTGGCCAATGAATAAACTGCACATCTTTCACTATTTTGTAGTAGTTTCGAGGCGGAAACAAAACCAGATACATTTGATAAATCCATTAAAGGTGCTTTTTTTTCGATTTGAAATTAACAGGAACGATTTAGTGAAAGGAACGATTTTAAAGTGAAACCAAATTTAAGTAAATTCTCACTGTTCTGGGCATATTATGTCATGCTTCACAAAAAAATTGGTATAATAATGCATTACCTTCCCAAAAAGTCAATAAAACAAAAACGTGTCAAACTTGAACTAAGAATTCTGCTGAACTAGAAGGATAGGAGCCACGAAATTATCTTCTTCATTGTTTCATAAACTTTGTGCATTTTTGTTTTAATGCTAAACAACCTTAGATATTTAAGTAAATTTCTTCAGTTAGTAGCTGTGGCATGGAAAACAATGTTGAGATAAATTATCAGAACATGAGTATAGGATTAATTGTATTCAACTCTCTTATCGCAAAGAACAAGCACCATTTTCGTTGTTTTGAAAACCAAATTAATTTCGATCAGGTTTCTCATTTGTGAAAAGCGAAGTTTTCTTTCCGGTACAGATTTCAAGTTCAACAATAACAGTCGTTGTACCAGATCGACAGAAACTAATTATGCAATCTTAAATTTATTGGAAATCGGTTTCCCGTTAAAAATAGACTACAACCTTATTCTTGTTTGAAAGTATTGATAACCCAAAGAAAAAAGCAAAGGCTAAAAATATGGTATCCAGGTTTAATCAATAAGTTTGACTAAAAATTTGACTAAAAATATGGTATCCACGTTTAATCAATAAATTTTTCAGATTGTTAGTTTGTAGCGTAAAAAGTAGCAAATCAACAACAGTTCCAAGTCACCGCTTGCCTAACTGGGCACCAACTGGAAGGTACATCGCTATATTGTACTTGCTGATTCCGTTTAGTTTTAACTTTATAGTACTGCCGATGATTTAAACTTCATTTCTTTGAGTATTATTGAAAAAGAATGAAATTCTAGGATATAAGTCCTGTAAAGCCCTAATCTTTTCGCATTAGATTGGTTAGTAAAACTGAGGCATTGCTATACGAGATATTTTTCTAAATTCAAACTGTTCTGCACTTATTATGCAATGATTTAGACGTTATTATGACATTTGTTCAGGTATTTTTTTCCCATGAAAATTTGAAAAGGCTGTAGAGACTTAAACTCATCTTAGTGACCAGTAACGCAAAAGTTCCGTAGTTAAAAAGACTTAGCAGGTCAAAATTTTTGCACAGAGGCGTCTAACAATTACAACATTCATTTGCCGGGGTAAAATACCTTGTCGCAAACATGAGGAATTAAGCACAAACACTTTGCATCGTCTTAAAAATTTAATTGGAATCAACTGTTATATTGCAGAGTACATTCAAAGCTTTTCAAACTGTTCAAAAAAACATACAAATTTCACTCAAGTGCCTCAATTTAAAAAAAATTGAAAAAAATTAGATGGCAGGTGCAGCACAAAAAATCATTTTAGCAGGTTGACAGAAAAGATAATGTTGTACTTTGAATTTTTTTGGTTTTGGATTAATTTTTAGGCATATTAATCATTTAGAAAACCAATCCCTGTAATGTTGCATTTTGAATTTTAACACTTTGATTTTCAACATAGACAAAAATTTTAAATGCTATAACACACTCAAGTGAGGAAAAGAGTTTCCAGAAGGTTTAATTGGAAGTTGAATCCTGTTTTTTTGGTTTAATTACTCCTGCCATTCTCCTTCAGATTTTTAGAAATAAGATTGAAACTAGAGTTCATCAGATTATTAATTGTTAGGCAGAGGTAGTTGCATTCACATTATCTCCTTAACAAATTTTTTGTCAACTACGATAACCTCTAAATCAATAGTTTTTTTCCGGAAAAGTGGTCAATTTTGATATAAACCGGTTTTCATTTCGTTCAAATTAGTTAATTCTTTTACACTTGGAACTATTTTTGTTAGAAAATTTGGTTAGATGTATTTTGCTTAGCGGTAGATATTGTCTACAAGAATTATTTCTTTATTTGCAAGGTTGTCAATAATAAATAAAAAATAACAAACAATAATCTTTGTTTTTTTAATATTTTGAAGTACAATTCAACGAGTATTTGAGATCGTTATAGAAAAATAAAGAATGATCGGGCTAACCACAGTTTCTTGGGCAAGCTTTGTTTAACTTGCTTCCAACAATGGACACACTATTAATTACCTTGCTGATACCAATTGATTAGTTCGTTATCAGAATCAATTACATTTATAACACAATCGAGTTATGAAAAAAGTTTTCAGAAGTAAGATTTGGGAGTTGAATCCTGTTTTTATGGTTTAATTACTCGGGCCTTTCTTTTTAAGATTGTGTGGACATAAGATAGAAAATTGAGTTCATTAGATTATCAATTGGTGGGCTAAGGTAGTTGCATTCAAATTAGTTTGTTAACAATTTCTTGTAGACTACGAGTACCTTCAAATCCTTGATTATTTTCCAGAAACGTGGTTCATTTTTCATGCAATCCGTTTTTCTCTAAGTTCAAGATTAGATAATCTCTTTTAAACCGGGAACTAATTTTGTTAAAACGTTCAGATAGACTTTTTTCTAAGTGATCTGTTATATCTACAAAAAAATCTCTTAATTTGCTAGGTTGTCGAAATCAAAGAACAAAAAACAAACTATAATCTGCTGATTTTTTTCATTTTGAATTAGAATTCTATGAGCTTTTGAGATTGTTAAAAGAAACTAAGAATGATTGGGCTAAGCACAAACTTTTGCGAACTTTTGGGAATCAAAAGGGAATCAGGGGCAAACTTTTGAGAATCAAAAGAGAATCAAATGCTGTTGATAAATTCAATAAAGCTGCATTCATTTTACTTGGGATGATTATTAAACATAATTAAGGCATCTTGAAACCAAAATTTGTGTAATTTCTAACTGTTCTGGACATATTATTTCATTCTTCAGAAAAAAACTGATAATTTTGTGCATGCATTCCCCATAAAATTGGTAAAACAAAAATAATTCGAATTTGAACTAAGAACTCCGGTGAACTGGGAAGATTGGATCCACAAAGACATCTTTTTAAGTGTTTGCTAAATTTTGAGTTTTGTTGTTTTAATGCTAAACAATTGTAGAGATTTATGTAGATTTCATTAATTAGTAGCTGCGGCATAGAAAAAAAAAGGTTGTTCAATAACGTATCAAAACTTGACCTTGGTTTTATTGGCCTAACTCTTTTATCGCAGTGAACATGCAAACACTTCATTGAGTAGTAAGGTGTCTTACTGGGCACGCAACGGGGGGGGGGGGGGGGACATTTGGGTGTTACTGTGTTCGCAACGGGGGGGACACGAAAAATTTTTTCGAAAAGTTGATAGTTTTTGGCGTTTTGGCAAGAGCGGTGGAAAACGCCAAAAACTATCGCCTTTTCGGAAAATTTTTCGTGCCCCCCCCCCCCCCCCCCCCGTTGCGAACACAGTAACACCCAAATGTCCCCCCCCCCGTTGCGTGCCCAGTAAGACACATTTTTGGCAAATTTCTGAATTTTTTGACGTTTTTTGGTAGGTTTGGTTTGTTTTATAGGTTAGTCGGGAAAAAGCACTGCTGTTCCAGTGGTTGTCATTTTGTAATCAGCCCAGGTGAGCCTCATCAGTAAAAAAAATTTTTTGAAAAAAAAATTGAAAAAAAAATGAAAAATGAAAAATGAAAAAAATGAAAATGAAAAGTGTTAAAATTGCATGAATTGTATTTTGCGCTGGGTTTCAGGTCTCAAAGACGATTTTTTGTTGACCTCATCTCACCTGGTGGGCCTAATCATTGAAAAAAAAACTTTGAAAATTTTGGGAAAATTCAAAAATTTTCAAGTACTAAAATTGTGTGAAGTGAATTTTGTGCTGGGTTTCAGGTCTCAAAGGCGATTTTTTGTTGACCTCATCTCACCTGGTGGGCCTAATCATTGAAAAAAAAACTTTGAAAAATTTTCGGAAAATTCAAAAATTTTGAAGTACTAAAATTGTGTGAAATGATTTTTGCGCTGGGTTTCAGGTCTCAAAGGCGATTTTTTTTGTTGACCTCATCTCACCTGGTGGGCCTAATCATTGAAAAAAAAACTTTGAAAAATTTTGGGAAAATTCAAAAATTTTGAAGTATTAAAATTGTGTGAAACACAATTTGCGCTGGGTTGCAGCTGTTAATGTTAATTTTTTGTGGACATCATTTTACCTGGTACTAAGATTATATCAAATGTTTTATAACCAAAAACTGTCATCAATAGGTTGTTGACTGTTTGTAGTATTCTTTATGTCTGTTACTATCAGTCAGTACTCTCAAATACTCTTATAACCCTTTATTTGATGATGCATGAGAATAAAATATAGTAATACGCAAGGAGGTGAGTGGTTGTTGCTATGCATGTGTTGTTGTTAGAACTCTTTGTGTCATCAATCTATTTTTAGAATATAATGTATACTATGACTAACTACTATAGTCACTGCCGAAGGTCATTATACACGAGTAGTTGTCGTATTCCATTGTGATTGGGAGACCGATCGACCGAGAGTGTCTATGATTTTTTTTGAATAAGTTTACATGTTCAACTGTCTGCATTGGGTGGTTTTGTTATTACAGTTTAACACAGTACTTGTAGAGCAATAGAGCAAACTTATAAGAATTTGTTTGAGTTTCAGTTTGAGTTTGAGTTTGATTTGTAAACAAACTATGCAAGCGGTTGACGATTGTTCCTTCTTTTTTATTTTTTTCTCATGACAGTAGCGGTACAGAAAGACGTTTTGTAGCTGTCAGTGTAAACACTTGTTTTTATACTTAAAAAAATAGAGACATTAAGGAAGTAAATAATCTGCTTAAGTCTTGCGCTTGAACTAACAGATTTAAATTTAATTGGATAAAAACTTCCGGGAAAACATATTGTACTAGCAAACTTCCAAGAGTCCTGCCAGGAAAACATATTGAATTTGTCATTATGAAAGTGTTTTTTTTTCAGAACATACTTTTAGCCATCAAATGAGAGAACACTAGAGACGAACAAACAATTAAAACATCAACAAAACAACGAACAATGTTTTATTGTATTATTAGTAGTTTATCAAGGTTGAGCAAATGCAATTCAAAAGATTATAACTGTTCGAGGTTTTAGGAGACTAGTTTAGAGTTTACGTTTTTTTGGAGCAAGACAAGAACTGACAGGCGGCGTTTCAAGACTGTTGGTTGCCACGAGCCTACTACATTCGGGTGTTTTGATTAAACTTGTTGAAATTGTTGTAGATGTTATCGAGTTTTCTAAGTTCTTGGTTGTTGAATCTGGAGTTTCAGTAATAGCTGGAATTTTCCAAAAGTTTTCAATGAGCTCCAAATCCTGCCAATATTCTTCCTGATTTTCGTAGATAGGTACTTCTTGAACAGCGTAATCATAGAGAATTCTTCTAACATCATCTCCCAGAACGTTTGAGTCAAATATAAACTCACGAGTACAGCCCGCAACGAATTCCAGAGTATATTGAGCTCCCTTAAATGACGCTTTTTCACATCTAAAAGACTGAATGAAATCGAAAGTAACAACAGGTAATGCCATGTGTTTCACAGTTTTCCAGTCTTTGCCTTGATACTCTTGCTGAACAATAACAATATTTTCTTTTTTTAAAGTCTCGTATGCAATTGTTCGACTGCTGGAAGAAGAATTTTCTTTTAGTATAATTGCAATGGGAAACATTTTAAGATTTCAGTGATATCTTCGTCTGTTTACAATCGTATAAGTGGCCTTGAATAAATTGATGAAGACTGTAAAATATACCAAAAAAAAGACTGTTAGAAAAATCTAAGAAGAATATGGTAAATATAATGAGTTAATTACTGTTGAAGTAATCTGATTAGTTGTTATCAACAAGAATTATCAAAGCTTAAACCTATATCAATACAATTTCCAACGATTGAGACAGAATATAAATATTTTACTTATAAAGTATGGAATCTAAAGAATCTGGTTTAAGCGAAGAACTGAAAACTCATTTTGTGGGTGGTCTGCTACCGTAAATAGAAGTGTTTGTGTTCTACAAACATTTAATTATATGGACGAGAAGATATTTTCTTTAGTGTCTGCTGTTTTTATGCTGCATGTACTCAGATTATCTAAAATAAAGACAGATTTGAAAGTATCCGTGTAATCCCAGCCAGTTCTTATCTTTCCGGAAAGCTATTTTAAGAATCAATACAGAACATTTTAAGTGGGTTGTTATTTTATTTACAATACCTTATGTTCAAACTGGTGCTATAAAACAGAAATAATAGACCAATTATTTTTTGTTGTGTTTGACTTTCTAATGAAAGAGAGTTTGTATAAAAATGTCACTGTTTTACGAATGAACGAGGACAAACATGAAAAATGTTTTAATTACTTTTAGCGCTTTCAACTGCAGCAGACAATTAGTTTTGTAATCTGTTCCTCTATGAATTAGATTGATTTATTTTTTTCATAGAAAAAATCAAAAGTGTCTATTTTTTTCAGATTCAGTCGACTTCAATCTAACTCGGAATGCGTCTTGATAAACCAATAGTTTGTAGATATTGTTTGAAAAACATTCATGAGAAGTATTTGTTATTAGCCACAACATATCCAAACAATTCAGTAAGAATGAACTATTTCTTATCAGCAAGTGAATACTTTAGTCAAAAGGAAAACTTTGATTATGATAATGCTTTGAAACTTCGACCTTACGGAGGACTTATTGGAATAGATAACTCTTCTTTAGATTCATACCTAAACAACTCCAAAATTCTACGATTACACGCAATTTTGCATGACGCTGGTGGTTTCATCCAGGAGCTCTACACTGAAGGACCCGGCTACTCGTACATGCTTCCCTGGAAGCTTAGTAGTTGTTTCACTGGACATCTGACAGGAATTCTTTTTTGTTTGTATATTAAAGTTTTCCTCTCAAAAATTTATCACTTGTTGGAATGTTAAGCAGTAAAACAGTTGTGTTAGACCTTGAAGGTTTCCGTCACAGGAAAGAAAAATTTATTGTTAAAGAGTTTGGTATATGTACTGAAGATTACAACGATTGTGTTTTGTTTTCACCACCATCAAAATTTTCCGATTTGACAAATCTGCAGAAAACTTCAATCAGTTGGTTATCTAAAAACTTACATGGCTTAGATTGGAACTCTGAAAACTATCCCTACATTTATCTAACACAAATTGTCCAAAGCGTTCGCTTAAGAAACCCAAGAGCGGTTTACTACGCTAAAGGTTTTGAAAAGTCTCAACTTTTATCGGAGTTGCTCGATTGTCCAGTAATCGATTTAAATACTCTGAAGTGTCCTAAAATATCTTACAGTTTTTTTACCCAACGTGGTACCTCTTTTACCTCAACCCAACGTGGTATCTTCAACAATCATTGTGCACGGGAAAAAGCTTGTTTCTATTTCGACTGGTTGACAAATGAGAGAGGAATTGACGAAAGTGGAAGCACCCTTGTCAGCGAATTCGACTATTTGCGCCTTGATCACGAAGGAGGGGACACTGAACCTTTCAATTTGCAAAGGAGAAGCGATAAAAAGTGGTACTCAAATTCGTCAGAAAAAAGTTAGGGTGTTATTGACAGAGGAGGAAATTCGTTCGATTACACACTTGGTTTTTTACATCGAGCCTTTTATTCAGTGGAGAAAACAAAATGTCGGATTCTCAACGCAAAGTCTCGCCTCCGAAACTTCTATTGATATCGAAACATCCAACTGGTAAAGAAGTAGATCAAAATGACAAAATGCTGCCTGAAGAAATTCAGGAACTCGTGAACACGGACAAAGTCAAAAAAATTGTGTACTATGAAAAAACTACAAGATTACCCGCATGTATCATGGTGCACATGAATGAATTTTTGAGTGATTATAGTTGTTATGAACTGTTCTATGTAAAACATTAAAAAGTACAATAAATTTTCATTTTATACACATTTTCTTTTGTGATGGAACAAGTAACAGTTGATCAAGTTGTGCAAGAAACTCTTTTCGAAAAGCAAAGTAGTGGAAAATCTACTTGGAAATTTTGTAACCAGATAACATTACCACGATCGGAAGTTGTGTTTTTTGTTCAAATGTTTGTAATTTTGATGCTAATAGTTCTTTGCATTGTGAAATTGACTGTGCTTAAACCAACTTGTGAGGAAACATCAGTTTGGATTTCGATTTTGTCAAGTTTAGTTGGATATATCTTACCAAATCCTCGATTATGAACAAAATTATCCCTACCAGTGACAGAATCTTTATGGCCGTGGTAGGTCCGTCGGGTTGTGGTAAAACGGGTTTAATTTTCAGAATATTAACAGGAAACACCTTTTATCCAAAGTTTTAAAATGTTATTTTTCTTTACCACGAAATGCAACCAATATACTCACAAGTTGACCAGCATTCAAACATTGTTTTCAAAAAATTCACAAACTTGGAGTTTTTGCAAAATATTGAAAATTGTTTGCTTATATTTGATGATTCTTGTGAGGAAATTTTTAATGACAAAGAGTTTGTCAAGCTGGCTACCGCAGGTCGACACAAGAACATTAATGTCATTTATGTGAAACACAACTCATATCATTTTGTTCAAATCACCACGTGACGTTCAGCAAGTCGAGTTTCTAGGTAAGCAACTGAATCTTACTCATTTTTTAAAAAATTGTTATGAAATAGCAACAAGAGAAACATTTGGACACTTATTGATTGACCTGGATCCAAAAACTTCGGACTGTCTACGATTTTGTTCTAACATTACAGAGCCTGGACCGTCGGTCTTCTACATACCTTCAGACAAAGCCGATATTACTCACATATCAAATGAACGAGAAAAAATTCTTTATACTGAAGCGAATGGTACTTTTATCTGATTCTGAGTTGAGGAAATTTCTCCGCACTTACGACGACAATATTGTATTGGTACTGTGTGAATGTTTTTACAACGTAATCAGAGGACATGTAAAAGTTCAGATTAACGATTTGGAGCAATATGAAAACGTGATCAAGACTATTCTTCGTAAAAACGTTTCAGTTGAAAAGAAAAGAGCCATACTGCTCACAAAAATAGGTTTTGATTTAGTTCGGCTCATTATTCATTTTTGATACCAGTATTTGAGTCAATCATAAAAGAGAAGAAAATGACAACTGCTGAGGAATTTATTTTAATTCCCAAAAAAGTTTATATGAAAACTCAACCATACCAAACCCGGGTCTTAGAGAATCCTGACATTAAACACAAATCAGCACAGCTCTCTATTATAAATAGAATGCGACCAAAGGAACACATTGAAGCACAGTTCAATGACAAACTGTCGGAACAAGACTCTGGTGTTGGTGATGATGAAAATCGGCTCAAACATTCAAATAGACGGGCAGATCAGGTCCTAAAAACATTGTCATCTCTCTTGCCTCATTCAAAATACCTAAAGTGTGATTATATTGTAGATCTAATTAAAAAGTCTAATCGTGTGCTCATTGGTTAAGACGAGAAGTTACTCATTGACAACAGTCCAACTGACATAAACGCATTCACTTTCTTGTACAATTTACAGCAACCAACAAAGAAAATTGACAGTCCTGATTATTTTGAATTATTAAAAGTGTTACAAATAAAGGAAGAACAAGTAATTAACAGCAATGCTAAAACTTCGATCAGGAAAACTTCTCCAGAAACCGCAACAAAAAGAAAAAAAATCGTCAATAAATCACAGAAACAAAAATGTTCAAAGTTTCAAAAGCCCCCAAAACAAGACAATCAGAAGCAGCAACAGACCAGCAGAGCACTACTCACCGAAGACGACAGCAGTAGTGACGAAAAAGAAGAGGAAGGTTTCGAAACTCCGTACGAACCAAGTGCACAGAAGGAAAAACAATGGGAATCTTACGACGAGTGAAGAAAAATTGCTGCAGTCAATGTACACAAAAGGGCCAGCTGCGTTTGGAAGCGTTGAAAATTAACAAAAAAAACACAAAATTACAACCTCGCAAAGTGAAACAGTTTCTAGAGACCAAGAATGCTCACACAAAATATAAGGGCTTTCGAAAAAGTTTTGCAAGTTTGAAAGTTATTGCATATGACCTTAATGAAATTTGGTCTCTTGACTTGGCACACGTGGACAGACTGTCAAAACAAAACGCAGGTATTAAGTACTTATTGATTGCTGTTGACTGTCTTTCACGCTATCTACGTGTCGAACCACTCAAATCAAAATATGCAACAACAACAGCTGAAGCCTTCAAACGTATGATTAAGCATAAACAGCCGAAAAAAGTTTGGGTGGATGCTGGAACAGAGTTTAAGGGAAACTTCAAAACACTTTGCCAGAGGAGAAACATTAAAATATATCAAACTTTCAGCGACTAGAAGTCTGCGTTTGCAGAAAGGAACATCCGCTCTTTAAAGAAAACTATTTACAAGTATCTGGAAGAAAAATGGACATATTCACACATCTCTCAGTTGAAAAATTTTGTGCAAACAATAAACTCACGCATCAACCGTGTAACAAAAATAGCTCCGAACAAAGTAACCAAAAAAGACGTTCCTTATCTGTTATCATTAAATGCAAGTGCATCCGAGAAATTAGTTAGTCGACCCAAATTTCGAATTGGTGATTTTGTTAGAATATCAAAAATTGATTTACCCTTCCGAAAAGGTTATAAACAGACATTTACCAACGAAGTGTTTGAAGTTTACGATATTCCAACGATAAACCCTCCAACATACAGCCTAATTGATTCGAATCAGAATCCAATCAGTGGTAAGTTCTATCAATTGGAACTAGTGAAAGTTGCTGACAACAGCGAAGCGTTCACAAAGCATGAATGAGTTTACCATACATTTAGTTTCATCAGCTTCCATGGACATTTTTCCAGAGAACACTTTGGCTAACTTCAAAAACTTTTTCAATGAAGAAATCAGTCTGCAAGGTGATTGGAGAGTAGCTTTGAGTGAAATTATCTTCCCATCCAGAATCAACCAGGTTAATAACACTCGAATCATAAAGTATTCCTCTGAAGGTAACAAAAACCATCAGAGAAGTATTCCATCTGGTGCTGTTTCAAAACCATACAAAGGGGAGACAGTCTTGATCAATGCTGGAAGCTATGAGAACTTGGAACACCTGATAAAAGCCATCAAGACAGCTACTGGTCTAACTAAATTCAGTCATCAGTACAATAAATTCACAGGCGTTTTGGTTTTGTTTTTTGGTAAAAATGAAGGAATTACATTTCCTGACGAAGAAATACCAAGCATTCTGGACTTTGAAGGAATCAAAGATGGGTCAGGTACTCATATTGGTTATAAAATGATAGATTCCTTTGACAATTTGGCACTGGGTGACGGAGAAGCAAAAGCTTTTGTTGCTGATTACCCTTTTGATCTGCTTGCAGGAAAACAATTGATATTTGTATACAGCAACATAATTGAGTATCAACACATTGGAGACACAAAAGCTCCGCTGATTCGTATCACTGATTCAAAACAACGCCTGAAAAACGGTAGCCTTTGTGAAATTGAACCTACGCATAGAATAGTTTTTAGCAATTTGGAATATAAGAAATTGTTGTCAAACAATTTTCAGTGTATTGAAGTTCAGTTGAGAACCGAAACTGGCAAATTTGTTCCATTTACGGGAACAGGAAAAGTTATTCTTACTTTAAACTTTAAAAAATTTAATTAAATGGAAGCTTACTATCAACAACAATCAGTTTCACCATACTTTGCAGGACACTATCGTCAACGAGGCAGTGGGTTCGGGGCTTTAGCGGCTGGAATTGGTAGGGCGGCCATACCGATAGCTAAAAAGTTTTTGTGGCCTGTTGCTAAAAAGATTGGAAGAGAACTGTTTGTACAGGCGGCACCAGAGATTGTTGACGTTGTAGCCAAAAAGAAGAGTCCTAAAGAAGCACTCAAGTCAACTGTTCAGAAAACGGTAAAGAAACAAGTCGGTGGCTCAAGAGCCCGAATTGGAGGTGTTCGTGGTGGAAATGTTTATAAAAAACAGAAACAGAGCGGTCCTGTCAAATCCCGAAAAATAATTCAGAGAAAACAACCGTTACTGAGAAGTCGGTCAGATTTCTTTTCCAAAGTGAAAAATGAATACTAATTTATTGCCAGCAGAGGCAACACACACAACTCTAGACTTGTTTGAAAAGCAGCCTCTCCTGATCACCTTTGACAATGCTTTTACCCAAAAGGTTGGTCCATCATACTCACCGGATGGTCCAATGCTGGAATTCGAAGTTGTTGGCGACAGGAACAACTTTATTGATTTGCAAAAGTTTCTACTTGAAATAAAATGCAAAATCACGAGAACCAATGACGCCAATTTGAGAACTGGTACTGATGCCACAAACACAGATTCGCCGTATTTTAGCAATAATGCATTACACTCTCTGTTTTCAGAGTGTACAGTTTCGGCAAATGGCGTTAAATTGTCAAATACAAACGGCAACTACGCACACAAGGCTTTCATAGAAACAGAATTCTCATCCGGAAGAACAGCAAAGAGCACTTGGTTAGTTTGTCAAGGCTATTATTATGAAGACGAACCGGCTAAAATTGATGGAGCTGACAACAGAGCTACTGATGTTGCTGCGCGAAAAGCTTTAGTTGCTGACTCTCTGGAATGTTCTCTACTTGGAAAACCGGCCAGTGATATATTGACCTGTGACAAACATCTTCTCAGTGGTGTTACACTACGCATCTCCTTCAGAAGGTCTCCAAACGATTTTACCGTCATATCCGAATCTAATAAACATTATAGAGTAAAAATTGTATAAGCAAAGCTGTACGTGCGCAAAATGACCGTGGCTGATCATGTGTTGTTTGCGATAGAAAAAACTTTGCTAAAAACACCAGCTGTCTATCGGTACACGGAGGTGTTGCCCAGAACTTTTCTTGCCACTGCTGGCATCCGCAGTTGGAGTCAAGAAGACATCTTCTCCAAAGAACCAGTTCGAAGAATGATTATAGCAATGTCAACCAATCAATCTTATTTAGGAACTAACAGAACGAATCCTTTCCATAACCAGAAATTCAATTTGAATGAAATAGTAATTTATCGAAATGGACTACCGGTTGTTGGAACACCAATTTCAACAACCTCAGATCAACGAGTCTACTTCAACACGCTTGAAGCCTTAGATTTTCTTGATAAAGGTGGTCAAGGCATTCCCCTAGCCGATTATCCAAATCACTTTATTTTGGGCTTTGACCTTACTTCAACACAGGAGGCTTCACACGATTTTATTCATCCTGAATTAACAAATTGTTCAATTTCAGTGGAGCTCACTTTTGGAACACCTTTGGGTGACAACGTTGAAATTTTATTCCTAGGCGAACGAAGTTCAACTTTTTACGTCAACTCTGAACGAAAAGTTACCAAAAACTCGGTTATTACATATCCTGTTGATGGATAATTTTGAGATAACTTATCTAGTAAATAAATGTTTTCATCTGAAGCACAAGTTTTGTGGAGTTTTTGCAGCTGACAATTTTCCAAGACTGCCAGAAAATTGCTTTGCTGTGGTCAATGCCTCAATATCAACATCATCGGGTAGTCATTGGCTACTGATTTGTAATTATAAAAAAACAATGTACTTTGCTTATCCACTTGGGCAAGCACTGGATTGCTACCATTTTGTATACACTCGACTGCTGCAGTTCTACTTCGAAGAAGAAGTCGTTCAGTGTCTCAGATTGCAGCCAATTCAGAGCCCAAACTCAAAACTGTGTGGACTCTTTTGTATTTATATTGCTCATATTATCTTCACATATAGCTAGCCGTTTGTACACTACATGAATGATGATGATTTACTACGATTTGCTAAGCATATGATGTAGGACAAATCAATCATTTTAAATTTTTTTGCATCAACTGTTTTCATAAATTCGTAACTTTTTCCCCTTGAGGCTAGATCACTCATTTTTTAATAAAACAAGTAGGATTAATTTTTTAATTCAAATCGAAAGTTACATTTTACATTCTCATTATCAACATTCAGGGAGCCATATCCACTTATAATAATATCAATAATTTTTGAAAATTCTGCATAAGAACTGTTCTGATAAATACTTACAAATCTGTTAAAAGTACAAGTTGGTATGAAATCAGTTTGAACTTGAACATTCTCTTTGACAGTCTCCAGTTCAAAGATATTTGGAAGCTTTTTTTGGAGCTTTATAAATCTAGCTGATGTTGGTGATTGTAAATGACTGCTCGCTGCAACTTCTCAAAAATTTCACCGTGAAAAGTGATGTTGACAGATTGTGTTTTGTGGAGTAGAAGTCTGAAACATGTGTATAGGCAAGGTATAGAATAGGGTTTTGAAGAATTTTTTTTGAAAGCCTCTGTTACTTGATCCAAAGCTGCAATAACATGATAGTGTTGTTCTTTTATTCTACAAAAGCTGTTATTCTCATGCAAACTGTAAGCAAAACTGTTGTTGATTTCTTTAGTATCAAATATTGGCTCACTTCTGCAGATAAAATAGTGAAATTTCTTTTGAAACTGTCGAAAGAACTCAGGTGTTCGTTCAAACATTGCCTCAACCATTTTCAATACTGTGTGTCGCTCTCAGAACTTTTCTTCGCTTTCTTCTTTGATCGGCCAGCAACCTGAGTTGAATTAAAGCTATTCGTCTCCGGTGAGAACGCAAACTGATAACGTCGTTTCCTTCCCGTTATCTTATTGTGTTCTTTTTTGATAGGTTGTTCTGATTGTTTTTCACGGTCCTTAGTTTTTCACAGAGTGAATTGTAGCTTTGAGATAATTGTTCAAACTCGGCTAAAGATAGTGTTATTCTCTGGTTGAACTTGAAACCATCACTGTTACAATTGTTTCTGTTGTCTTGGGTTTGATCACTGAAGTTATCTTTTTTTAAAAGTTTTACGTTATATATGTTCCAGTAGAGTCATAAGTTTTCACACAAGCAACTACATAACGTTTTTCTGTACATGTAATATCGTGAAAAAAGTCAAAGAAGGAACAATCGTCAACCGCTGGCATAGTTTGTTTACAAATCAAACCCAAACTCAAACTGAAACTCAAACAATTTCTTATAAGTTTGCTCTATTGCTATACAAGTACTGTGTTAAACTGTAATAACAAAACCACCCAATGCAGACAGTTGAACATGTAAACTTAATCAAAAAAAATCATAGACACTCTCGGTCGATCGGTCTCCCAATCACAATGGAATACGACAACTACTCGTGTATAATGACCTTCGGCAGTGACTATAGTAGTTAGTCATAGTATACATTATATTCTAAAAATAGATTGATGACACAAAGAGTTCTAACAACAACACATGCATAGCAACAACCACTCACCTCCTTGCGTATTACTATATTTTATTCTCATGCATCATCAAATAAAGGGTTATAAGAGTATTTGAGAGTACTGACTGATAGTAACAGACATAAAGAATACTACAAACAGTCAACAACCTATTGATGACAGTTTTTGGTTATAAAACATTTGATATAATCTTAGTACCAGGTAAAATGATGTCCACAAAAAATTAACATTAACAGCTGCAACCCAGCGCAAATTGTGTTTCACACAATTTTAATACTTCAAAATTTTTGAATTTTCCCAAAATTTTTCAAAGTTTTTTTTTCAATGATTAGGCCCACCAGGTGAGATGAGGTCAACAAAAAAAATCGCCTTTGAGACCTGAAACCCAGCGCAAAAATCATTTCACACAATTTTAGTACTTCAAAATTTTTGAATTTTCCGAAAATTTTTCAAAGTTTTTTTTTCAATGATTAGGCCCACCAGGTGAGATGAGGTCAACAAAAAATCGCCTTTGAGACCTGAAACCCAGCACAAAATTCACTTCACACAATTTTAGTACTTGAAAATTTTTGAATTTTCCCAAAATTTTCAGTTTTTTTTTCAATGATTAGGCCCACCAGGTGAGATGAGGTCAACAAAAAATCGTCTTTGAGACCTGAAACCCAGCGCAAAATACAATTCATGCAATTTTAACACTTTGAATTTTTCAATTTTTTTTCAATTTTTTTTTAATTTTTTTTACTGATGAGGCTCACCTGGGCTGATTACAAAATGACAACCACTGGAACAGCAGTGGTTTTTCCCGACTAACATATAAAACAAACCAAACCTACCAAAAAACGTCAAAAAATTCAGAAATTTGCCAAAATGTGTCTTACTGGGCACGCAACGGGGGGGGGGACATTTGGGTGTTACTGTGTTCGCAACGGGGGGGGGACACGAAAAAATTTTTCGAAAAGGCGATAGTTTTTGGCGTTTTCCACCGCTCTTGCCAAAACGCCAAAAACTATCAACTTTTCGAAAAAATTTTTCGTGTCCCCCCCCCGTTGCGAACACAGTAACACCTAAATGTCCCCCCCCCGTTGCGTGCCCAGTAGGACACCTTACTACTTCATTGTTTGATTCTTGATCAAATTTCTCATTTGTGAAAATAACACTTTTTTTCGGTACAGATTTCATGCGCAGCAGTAACAGTCATTGTTCCAGATCGACAAATATAAAGTGCAATTTAAAAATTTTTCGTTAATGTTTACCCGTTTGTGATATTTTTAATTACCTTCTGCCAAAAACAAAAATGAATTCCGGACGATTTCTTGTTTGAAAATATTGAATATCTATGCACGCAGAAGAAAAAATTTTTTATTTTGAATAAAACTGTAGTATATTCAAGCAGTTGCAGATTTGGCCAATCGGCCTGAAGTTTAAATTGAGCACATGACAAAACTGATTACTGAGCTCAGTCAAAATTTTAATTACCAGAATGAAAGTTTCTCAAAATTAATTGAGCGCAGTACAATAAGATGGAAGAGACAGATTCGAATAAAAATCTTTATAGACGTTCCTTCAGTTTGTTGTTTCAATGCTTCACATTTGTAGAGATTCGATTAATTTTTTTTTTTACTTTTCATCTGTTGCATGGATCAATTGCACCTCAATTGTCCCCCACATCAGTTGTCCCACTAACAGCCAGATAAAATTGTTGTCAGTTTGAAATTCGCCGATCCCAGTAGATAGAATGCGATAATTTAATCGAGTAAGAAAAGATTTTGAAAACCTTAGTTGGAAATTTCAAATTTATTGTTCACATAATTCAATTCCTAATGCAATTTTGTGTAAAACCTTTTTTGACAAAAGACCAAACTGAAAGTTTTTTATCAAGTCATATGCAAGATACTTATATTCACTTTTCTCATTTATAGTTTTATGGATGAATATTAAGACTTCCAATTCCTTGGTTTTTTAAAACTTGATTTATAAATGATATAATCTGTTTTCTTTAATTGGAATGAACTATTATGTTGCAGAGCACATGTACATCTTTTCAAACAGTTGAAAAAACATTTTGTTCTCACTCAGGTGTCTCAATTGTAAAATAAAATCTTTCAGTTATAGATGGCAGATTCAGCAATAAAAAGTTACTTTATTAGGTCGACATAAAAGATAATGGTGCATTTTAAATTTTTTGGTATTAGGATTACCTTCCAGGCATATTAAAAATTAAGAAAACCAATCCGTGAAATGTTGCGTTTTCAATTTTTACACATATTGATTTTCAGCAGAGCGAAGATTTATAAATGCTCTGCAAGGTTGTGAATAATAAATAACGAATGACAAACAATAATAGTTGTATTTTCTCATTTTGTAATAGGATTCAATGAGATTTTGAGATCGCTATATAAAAAATAAGACAGATCGGGTTAACCAAATTTTTTTGGGCGAGCTTTTTTTAACTTGGCTCAACAAGTGGACACATTAATAATTACCTTGTTGATACCAAGTGACTAATTTTTTTCAAAATCAATTTTAGCCACTGGATAAACCTCACACCTTTCATTTCGAGTATTAATTTCGAAGCAGAAACAGAACCAGATGAAATGAAAAACTGAAAAAAAACTGCATCGTTTTCTGTTTGAAATGATTATTAAAAGGTTTAATGGAAGGAATCGTGAAAACAAGATTTGTGAAAATTCTCACTTTCCTGACATATTATGATATGCTTCACAAAAAATCTTGGTATAGTTATGCATTAGATTCCCAAAAAATCCTCCCAAAAATTGTGTCAAACCTGAACTAAGAATTCCGCTGAACTAGCAAGATTGTAGCCGCAAAAATATCTTCTTCATTGTTACCTAAACTTTCTGCTTTGTTGTTAAATGTTAAATAACCTTAGATATTTATGTAGATTTCTTCAATTAGTCGCAGTGACAGGAAAACGTTGTTTAGATAAATTATCAAATTTTGAGTAATTTTATGCAAATCTCTTATCTCGAGTACCTGCAAATCCTTGATTACTTTCTAGAAACGTGGTTCAATATTCATGCAATCCGTTTTTCTCCAAGTTCAAGATTAGATAATCTCTTTTAAACCGGGAACTAATTTTGTTAAAACGTTCAGATAGAATTTTGTTGTTTTAATGCTAAACTTTTGCAGATATTTAGGTAGATTTGATTAGTTAGCAGCTGCAGCATAGAAAAAAATGTTGTTCAATAATAACTTGAACATAGTTTTATTGGTATAAATCTTTTATTGCAGAGAACATGCAAACACTTCATTGTTTGATTCTTGATCAAATTTCTCATTTGTGAAAATAACATTTCTTTCGGTACAGACTTCAAGTGCAGCAATAACAGTCATTGTACCAGATCGACAAAAAATAAAGTGGAATTAAAAAATTTTTCGTTAATGTGTACCCGTTTGTGATATTTTTAAAATCATTCTGCCAAAAACAAAAATGAATTCCGGACGATTTCTTGTTTGAAAATATTGAATATCTATACACGCAGAAGAAAAGATTTTTTATTTTGAATAAAACTGTAGTATATTCAAGCAGTTGCAGATTTGGCCAATCGGCCTGAAGTTTAAATTGAGCATATGACAAACCTGTATACTGTGCTCAGTCAATTTTGTTTGCCAGAATAAAATTTTCTCAAAATTATTTGAGCGCAATACGAAAAGATGGAAGAGACAGATTCAAATAAATATCTTTATAGACGTTCTTTCAATTTGTTGTTTCAATGGTTTACATTTGTAGATATTCGATTAGTTTTTTTTCTTCATCTGTTGCATGGATCAATTGCACTTAAATTGTCCCCCACATCAATTGCCCCAATAACAACCAGATAAATTTGTTGTCAATTTGAAATTCGCAGATCCCAGTAGATATAATGCGATAACTTAATTGAGTAAGAAACGATTTTGCAAAACGTAGTTGGGAGTTTCAAACTTATTGTTCACATAATTCAATTTCTATTGCATTTTTGTGTAAAACTTTTCTGACAAGAGACTAAATTTGAAATTTTCTATCAAGTCTTCTGCAAGATACTTATATTCACGTTTTTCATTTACATTTTCGTGGTTGAGTATTAAGACTTCAAAATCCTTGATTTTTCAAAACTTCATTTATAATTGATATAATTTGTTTTCTTTAATTGGAATGAAGTATTATGTTGCAGTGTACACGCACACTTCTTCAAACTGTTGAAAAAACATATTGCTTCACTCAGGTGCCTCAATTATAAAAAATTCCTTCCGTTATAGATGGCAGGTGCAGCAACAAAAAGTCATTTTTTAGGTCGACATAAAAGATAATGGTGCATTTTAAATTTTTTGGTATTTGGATTACCTTCCAAGCAAACTAAAAATTAAGAAAACCAATCCATAAAATGTTGCGTTTCGAATTTTTAACACATTGAATTTCAGCAGAGCGAAGTTTTATAAATGCAATAACACAATCGAGTTAGGAAAAGAATTTCCAGAAGTTTCACTTGGGAGTGGAATCCTGTTTTTATGGTTTAATAACTCCTGCCATTCTCTTTAAGATTGTTTGGACATAAGATTGAAACTAGAGTTCATTAGATTATCAATTGTTAGGCCAAGGTATTTGCTTTCACATTATTTTGTTAACAGTTTTTTGTCGACTACAAGAACTTCCAAATCAATAGATTTTTGCCAGGTGTGTGGTTCAGTTTCAATATAATCTGGTTTTCAATTCGTTCAAGTTTAGTTAATCTCTTTTACACTGTGAACTAATTTTGTTAAGACGTTCGGTAAGACTTGTTTTGCTCAGGGGTCAATATTGTCTACAAGAGATATCTCTTTAATTGCAAGGTTGTGAATAATAAATAACGAACACCAAACAATAATCTTTGTATTTTTCTTGTAACAGGATTCAATGAGATTTTGAGATCGCTATAGAAAAAATAAGAAAGATCGTGTTAACCAAATTTTCTCGGGAAAACTTTGTTTAACTTGGTTCCAAAAAGTGAACACTTTAATTGTTACCTTGCTGATACCAAGTGACTAATTTGTTTTCAAAACCAATTTTAGCCACTAGATAAACTTCACATCTTTCATTTCGAGTATCAGTTTCGAAGCAAAAATAGAACCAGATGAAATGACAAATTGAAAAAAAACTGCATCGTTTTCTATTTGAAATGTTTAGTAAAAGATTTAATGAAAAGCATCGTGAAACCAAAATTTGTGAAAATTCTCACTTTTCTAGACATATTATGATATGCTTCACAAAAAACTTTGGCATAGTTATGCATTAACTTCCCAAAAAATCCAAAAATTGTGTCAAACTTGAACTAAGAATTCCGCTGAACTAGCAAGATTGGAGCCACAAAAATATCTTCTTCATTGTTACCTAAATTTTCTGCTTTGTTAATTGTTAATTGTAAATGTTAATTGTCCTCAGAAATTTATGCAGCTTTCTTCAATTAATCGCAGTAACAGGAAAACGTTGTTGAGATAAATTATCAAAATTTGAGTAATTTTATGCAAATCTCTTATCTCGAGTACCTGCAAATCCTTGATTAGTTTCCAGAAACGTGGTTCAATATTCATGCAATCCGTTTTTCTCCAAGTTCAAGATTAGATAATCTCTTTTAAACCGGGAACTAATTTTGTTGAAACGTTCAGATAGAATTTTGTTGTTTTAATGCTAAACATTTGTAGATATTTAGGTAGATTTCATTATTTAGCAGCTGCAGCATAGAAAAAAATGTTGTTCAATAACGTATCAAAACTTGAACATAGTTTTATTGGTATAGCTCTCTTATCGCAGAGAACATGCAAACACTTCATTGTTTGATTCTTCAAGTGCAGCAATAACAGTCATTGTACCAGATCGACAAAAAATAAAGTGCAATTAATAACTTTTTCGTTAATGTGTACCCGTTTGTGATATTTTTAAAAACATTCTGCCAAAAACAAAAATGAATTCCGGACGATTTCTTGTTTGAAAGTATTTTTTTGGTTTTGGATTAATTTTTAGGCATATTAATCGTTTAGAAAACCAATCCCTATAATGTTGCGTTTTGCATTTTAACATTTTGATTTTCAACATAGACAAAAATTTTAAATGCTATAACACACTCAAGTGAGGAAAAGAGTTTCCAGAAGGTTTAATTGGTAGTTGAATCCTGTTTTTTTGGTTTATTTACTCCTGCCATTCTCCTTCAGATTTTTAGAAATAAGATTGAAACTAGAGTTCATCAGATTATTAATTGTTAGGCCAAGGTAGTTGCTTTCACATTATCTCCTTAACAAATTTTTTGTCGACTACAATAACCTCTAAATCAATAGTTTTTTTTCAGGAAAAGTGGTCAATTGAGTTAATTCTTTTACACTGTGAACTATTTTTGTTAGAAAATTTGGTTAGATGTATTTTGCTTAGCGGTAGATATTGTCTGCAAGAATTACTTCTTTATTTGCAAGGTTGTCAATAATAAATAAAAAATAACAAACAATAATCTTTGTATTTTTTTTTTATTTTGAAGTACAATTCAACGAGTATTTGAGATCGTTATAGAAAAATAAAGAATGATCGGGCTAACCACAGTCTCTTGGGCAAGCTTTGTTTAACTTGCTTCCAACAATGGACACACTATTAATTACCTTGCTGATACCAATTGATTAGTTCCTTATCAGAATCAATTACATTTATAACACAAACGAGTTAGGAAAAAAGTTTTCAGAAGTAAGATTTGGGACTTGAATACTGTTTTTACGGTTTAATTACTCGGGCCTTTCTTTTCAAAATTGTGTGTACATAAGATAGAAAATTGAGTTCATTGGATTATCAATTGGTGGGCTAAGGTAGTTGCATTCAAATTAGTTTGTTAGCAGTTTCTTGTAGACTACGAGTACCTTCAAATCCTTGATTATTTTCCAGAAACGTGGTTCAATTTTCATGCAATCCGTTTTTCTCTAAGTTCAAGATTAGTTAATCTCTTGTAAACCGGGAACTAATTTTGTTAAAACGTTCAGATAGACTTTTTTTTCTAAGTGATCTGTTATATCTACAAAACAATCTCTTAATTTGCTAGGTTGTCGAAATCAAAGAACGAATAACAAACTATAATCTGCGTATTTATTTATTTTGATTTAGAATTCAATGAGTTTTTGAGATTGTTACAAAAACTAAGAATGATTGGGCTGAGCACAGTTCTCTGGGGCAGGTTTTGCTCAACTTGTTTGCAACTAGTGGATTCATTAAAAAACACGTACTCTCTGATACCAATTGATTAATTGGTCTTCAGATAATGGTTCTGCCCTTGCAAAAACCTAACGCCCGTCATTTTTTGTATAACTTTTGAATTGAAGGAGAAAAAGAATCAAATGCTGTTGACAATTTTAAAAAAAGCTGCATTCATTTTACTTGGGATGATTATTGAACAAGTATATGAAAGGCATCTTGAAACCAAAGTTTGTGTAATTTCTAACTGTTCTAGACAAATTATTTTATTCTTCAGAAGAAAACCTGATATTTTTGGGCCAACTTTTCCCAAAAAATTGGTAAAACAAAAACAATTCGAATTTGAACTAAGAACTCCGGTGAACTGGGAAGATTGGATCCACAAAAACATCTTTTTAAGTGTTTCCTAAATTTTGAGTTTTGTTTCTTAATGCTAAAAAATTGTAGAGATTTTGGTAGATTTCATTAATTAGTAGCTGTGGCACAGAAAAAAAAATTGTTCAATAACGTATCAAAACTTGACCATGGTTTTATTGGCTTAACTTTCTTATCGCAGAGAATATGCAACCACTTCATTGTTTGATTCTTGATCAGGTTGCTCAATTTTTTTAAAAAATTTTTTGCGGTACAGATTTCGATTGCAGCAATAACAGTCATTGTACCAGATCGACAAAAAATAAAGTGTAATTTGAACGTTTTTCGTTAACCTGTACCCGTTTGAGGTACTTATAACTATCTTCTGCCAAAAACAAAGATGAATTCCGAACCTTTTCTTGTTTGAAAATATTGAAGACCTATACACGCAGAAGAAAAGATTTTTTTCTTTTCAATAAAACTTTAGTATATTCAAGCAGTTGCTGATTTAGGCAATCGGCCTGAAGTTTAAATTGAGCATATGACAAAACTGATTACTGTGCTCTGTCGAATTTTTAATTACCAGAAGAAACTTTTCTCAAAATTAATTGAGCGCAGTACAATAAGATGGAAGAGACAGATTCGAATAAATATCTTTATAGAGGTTCCTTCAATTTGTTGTTTCAATGGTTCACATTTGTAGAGATTCGATTAGTTTTTTTTTCATTTTTCAGCTGTTGCTTGGATCAATTGCACCTCAATTGTCCCCCACATTAATTGCCCCAATAATAACCAGATAAAATTGTTTTCAATTTGAATTTCGCAGATCCCAGTAGATATAATGCGATAACCTAATTGAGTAAGAAACGATTTTGCAAAACGTAGTTTGGAGTTTCAAACTTATTGTTCACATAATTCAATTTCTATTGCAATTTTGTGTAAAACTTTTCTGACAAGAGTCTAAACTTGAAATTTTCTATCAAATCTTCTGCAAGATACTTATATTCACGTTTTTCTTTTACATTTTCATGGTTGACTATTAAGACTTCCAAATCCTTGATTTTTCAATACTTGATTTATAATTGATATAACTTGTTTTTTTAAATTGGAATGAACTATTATGTTGCAGTGTACATGCACACCTTTTCAAACTGTTGAAAAAACATATTGTTATCACTCAGGCGCCTCAGTTGTAAAAAAATTCCTTCCGTTATGGATGGCAGATGCAGCAACAAAAAGTCACTTTAGTAGGTCGACATAAAAGATAGTGGTGCATTTTAAAATTTTTGGTATTGGATTACCTTCCAGGCGTTTTAAAATTTAAGAAAACCAGTCCATAAAATGTTGCATTTTGAATTTTTAACACATTGACTTTCAGCAGAGCGAAAATTTATAAATGCTATAACTCAATCAATTTAGGAAAAGAGTTTCCAGAAGTTTCACTTGGGAGTGGAATCGTTTTTTTATGGTTTAATAACTCCTGCCATTCTCTTTAAGAGTGTTTGGACATAAGATTGAAACTAGAGTTCATTAGATTATCAATTGTTAGGCCAAGGTATTTGCTTTCATATTATTTTGTTAACAGTTTTTTTCGACTACAAGAACCTCCAAATCAATAGTTTTTTGCCAGATGTGTGGTTCAGTTTCAATATAATCTGGTTTTCAATTCGTTCAAGTTTAGTTAATCTCTTTTACACTGTGAACTAATTTTGTTAAGACGTTCGGTAAGACTTGTTTTGCCCAGGGGTCAATATTGTCTACAAGAGATATCTAATTATTTGCAAGGTTGTGAATAATAAATAACGAATAACAAACAATAATCTTTGTATTTTTTTATTTTGTAACAGGATTGAATGAGATTTTGAGATCGCTATAGAAAAAATAAGAATAATCGGGTTAAACAAAATTTTTTGGGCAAGCTTTGTTTAACTTGGTTCCAACAAATGGCAACATTAATATTTACCTTGCTGACACCAAGTGATTAATTCGTTTTCAAAATCCATTTTAGCCACTGGATAAACTACACATCTTTCATTTCGAGTATTAGTTTCGAAGCAAAAACAGAACCAGATGAAATGACAAATTGAAAAAAAACTGCATCGTTTTCTATTTGAAATGTTTAGTAAAAGATTTAATGAAAAGCATCGTGAAACCAAAATTTGTGAAAATTCTCACTTTTCTAGACATATTATGATATGCTTCACAAAAAATTTTGGTATAGTTATGCAATAAATTCCCAAAAAATCCAAAAAATGTGTCAAACTTGAACTAAGAATTCCGCTGAACCAGCAAGATTGGAGCCACAAAAATATCTTCTTCATTGATACCTAATTTTTCTGCTTTGTTGTTAATTGTTAAATAACCTTAGATGTTTATGTAGATTTCTTGTATTAGTTGCTGAGACAGGAAAACCTTGTTGAGATAAATTTTCAAAACTTGAGTAATTGTATGCAAATCTCTTATCGCAAAGAACTTGTAACCGCTTCATTGTTTCGAAAAGCAAATCTTTTTTGATCAGGTTTCTCATTTGTGCAAAGCGAAGTTTTCTTCTTTCCGGTACAGATTTGAAGTGCAGCAAAAACAGTCGTTGTACCCGATCGAAAAAAAATAATTATAACATTTAAAACTTTTTGGAATCGTTTGCACATGAAAAAATACATCTAAGCTTTTTCGTGTTTGAAGATATTGCTTAATGAAAAAAGTAAAGGCGATTCATTTTGACTAAAAGTATGGTATATTCAGCAGTGCCAGGTTTAATTATTCAGTATTTCAGAATTTTGTCTTATAGGTTAAGGAGTAGCAAACCAACAACAGTTCCCAGACACCGCTTGTTTAACTTGGCACCAACTAGAACATTTATCACTATCTTATACTTGCTGATTCGTTTTAGTTTCAAATTTATAGTACAGCCAATGACTAAAACTTCTTTCCCTTGAGTAATGAAGAAAAAGAATGAAATCCTAGAAAATAAGACCTGAAAAGCCGCATTATTTTTCGCATTGAATTTGGTATCATACCTGCGGCATTGCTTTACAAAATGTTTTTCTAAATCCGAACTGTTCTAAACTTACACTGCAATGATTTATATGTTAATAAGACATTTGTTTAGGCATTATTTTCCGATTAAAACGTGGAAATTTTTTTAGGGCTTTAAACTCATCTTAAAAACAGTAACGCAGAAGCTCTGTAGTTAAAAAGACTTAGCAGGTCAAATTTTTTGCACAGAGGCGTCTAACATTTACATTATCGGGGTAAAAATAGTTGTCGCAAGCATTCGTACAATATATACGTGAACTTATGAGCAATTAAGCACATTATGATTCTCACTGCCAAGTAACAATTTTTGCGTCGTCTTAAAATCTTAATTGGAATCAACTATTATGTTGTACATTTTCAAACTGTTGAAAAAACATATTTTTCTCACTCAGGTGTCTCAATTGTAAAAAAATCCTTCCGTTATAGATGGCAGATGTAGCAATAAAAAGTTACTTTAGTAGGTTGCAAAAAAGATAACGTTGCACTTTAAATTTCTTGGTATTGGATTACCTTCTAGGCATATTAAACAATACGAAAACCAATACATAAAATGTTGCGTTTCGAATCTTCAACAAAATGATTTTCAGCAGAGCGAAGTATTATAAATGCTATTACACAATCGAGTTAGGAAAAGAGTTCCCAGCGACTTTACTCGGGAGTGGAATCCTGTTTTTATGGTTTAATTACACCTGCCATTCTCTTTATGATTGTTTGTTCATAAGATTGAAAGTAGAGTTCATTAGATTATCAATTGTTAGGCTAAGTTAATTGCTTTCACATTATTTTGTTAACAGTTTTTTGTCGACTACAAAAACCTCCAAGTCAATGGATATTTGCCAGAAGTGTGGTTCAAATTCAATATAATCTGGTTCTCATTTCCTCCAAGTTTATTTAATCTCATTTACATTCTGAACTATTTTTGTTAAGACGTCTGAAATTATCTGATTAGTTGTTTCTAGTTTTTGTGCTTTGTTGTTTTAATGCTAAACAACCTTAGATATTTAATCAGATTTCTTCAATTAGTAGCAGTGGCAGGGAAACGTTTTTGAGATAAATTATCAGGACTTGAGTATGGTTTTAGTGGCTTAAATGTATTCAACACACTTATCGCAGAGAACCGGCACCGCTTCTTCGTTTTGAAAAGCAAATGATTTGCGATCAATGTTCTCATTTGTGAAACGGGCAGTTTTTCTCCTGTACAGATTCTAAGCTCAGCAATAACAGTAATTGTACCAGATCAACAAAAAATAATCGAGCAATATAAAATTTTGCCGGGGTAATCGTTTGCCCGTTAAAAAATCGTGTTTGAAAGTTTTGATAACCTAAAAAAGAAAAAACAAAGGCGCTTCAAATTGATCAAAGTATGGTATATTCAAGCTTTTCCAGTTTTAATTAATCAGTGTTTCAGATTTTGAACGTATAATTTAAAATGTAGCCAACTAAAAACAGTTCCCAGACACCGCTTGCTTAATTTGGCACCAAGTAGAACATACATCACTAACTTGTACTTGCTGATACCTAATAGTTTTCAATTTAGATTACTGCCAATCAAACTTCAATCCCTTGAGGTATTTATTGCAGAAAAAGGATGAACTGCTTTCGATAGGTCCAATCAAGCCGCTTTTTTTTCGCGTTGGAATGATTAGGAAAACTGAGGCATTGCTGTACAAGATATTTTTAAAATCGAACCTAATCTGAACTTATTTTGCAATGATTTAAAAGTTAATAAGACATTTGTTTCGACATTTTTTTCCTATTAAAACTGGGAAAAGGCTTTAGAGCCTAAAACTCATTTTAAAAAACAGTAACGCAAGTTCTGTAGTTTAAAAGACTTAGCAGAACATACTTTTAGCATAGAGGCGTCTCACATTTACAATTTTTAATTGTCGAGGTAAAATTGCTTGTCGCAAACATTCGTACAATATATACGTAACTTATGAACAATTAAGCAGATTATGTTTCTCTTTGCCGATTAGCAATTTTTGGGTGGTCCTAAAAGCTAAATTGGAATCAACTACTATATTGCAGAGTACATGCACATCGTTTCAAACTGCTGAGAACACAAATAGTTCTCGATTAGGTGTCTCAATTTTTTTAAAAAGTGTTCTGTCCGGTAAAGATAGCAGGTGCAGCAAACAATGGTCACTGTTACATGTTGACATAAAAATTAATTGTGTATTTTGAATTTCAATAGGTTTTGGATTACCTTTTACACATATTAAAGGTCAAGTAAAGTGATTACTGTGCGCTGTCCAAATTTTATTTAGAAAAATAAAAATTTTTTACCACCTGAATGCCCTATAGTTCAAAAAAACACCTGTCAATCGACGATCCCAGAACGCGATTTTTTAAATTATTTGTGTGGTATTTGGATTTTCTAAAATTTTTCTCTACATTAAAGTCTAGTTTCTGATATACCATGTAGCCGTAGCAACACAAAATTTAGCCTATGCCAAAATATAGCGTATGTATTGCTGTTGAATTCTTAAAATATTAATTATTGATATAATATAAACACGTTTATTCGGACCTAAAAACTTTTAAATTCAATCCCCGGATCAGTAGGCATTCAATCATTCGGATTTATTTATTAGACGGATGTATTTAACAGAACTGAGTAACATGCAAGCAACAATACAATCGAAACCGAAATAAAAAAGAATTTCCAAAACTTCAGTTGGGAATTGAATCGTCAATTTTTTTATGGTTTAATTCCCACTGCCATTCTCTGTTAAATTGTAATAACAGTTGTTTGAAATTGGAGTTTATAATCAATTGTTATACCAAGGCTTTTTCATTCATTTTAATTAATGACCATCTAATTGACGCCCATTAAGACCTCTGAATCCTTGATTTCATTTCTATTTTTTTAAAATTGAAAATTGGTCGATAGTCTCTCAAAAAATAACAAGCAAATATGTGTTTATAAAAAAAACTTGATATCATGATTAAACGAATTTTTGATATCGTTAAAGTATGATATAAAAAGTAAAGTATAAGATACGGACCCCTGGGGCATGCGTTGGTTAACATGGTACCAACTAGAATATACATCATTAACACGTACTCGTGGATACCTATTGGTAAGTTAGTTTTAAATTAAAATAGATGCTAATGACATAAATCACACGCCCTTCAAATTTTGTAGGAATTTCAATTCAGATATAGAATTAAATTTTATTAATAACTCTAATAAAGATGCTTTCTTTGTAATTGACATTGTTAGTAGTTGTATGGAATAGCTAAACAAAGCTGTTTTCCAAATCCGAACTCTTCAGGAATATTTATTTTATGCTCCAGAAAATAAAAATGATAATTATTTTCTCAAAAATTTTGTAAAAAGCGTCATTGACTAAGGGAGGTTTATTTATAATAGAAATTATGCATCTTTTATGAATAAAGACAACTATCAAGTATCAAATTCAACTTTCAACTGGCCGAGATATATTTGCTGTCGCAAACTTTTGTTTGATGTGTAAGTTAACTAGGAGCGTTTGACCACCTTGTCTTCAATTGCACAGGAGGGAGCTGGCCTCGGTTTTAAAGGCTGAGTTAGATGAACTCCCGTATTGCAGGGAGCATTCAACCCACTTCAAGATTTTTGAAAACAAATGATTCACGGTTAATTTTCTCAATAGTTTAAAGGGAGATTTTCACCTAAGATATAGACAGCTGGTGCAACAAAAACTTCATTGTACAAAGTTAATCAAGCTTTTTGAATTTTTTCAAGGTTACCGAATATCTTTTCAGCCGTTTGTGATATTTACAAAAACCTTCTAACAAAAACTGGTTTAGTAGGCATTCATTGTAAGCATATTCCTGTTTATAGAATCTCCAAAGAAGAACAAGAAAACACAATTTAATTAGACTAAATGTATTATATATGCAAGCCTTTGCATTTTTAACTAATGGGCAGAAAAAATTCTCAATATTATTTATTTAGAAAAGTGATTGCTGTCAACTGTTTTGACTTTCAATTTTTGCTCTGAAAACTTTCAATCACCAAAAAAATTTTCACAATATGAATGCTTGAATTCGGAAGGACTAAAACATTCCAAGTCAAAAAACTTTTTAAGCGTTTCATCAGTTTTATTGTTTTTACTGCTCAACATTCGTAAGTATCTGGGTATGTTTTTCCATTTATTAGCGGGGCATGACAAATATTTGTTGTAATAATTTTGGGAATCAATTACCTCAGAATCTGATCGACTATTTTGGTGGGTAATGTGCACTTTGAAGTTCCAGAATGTTTTTAAACGCTGGTTTCTGGTTAGTTATGTAGTCGTAATAATACAAAACTAAGCAAGTGCCAAAATTGCTGTTGAATATTAGAAACATTTTTGTTGATACTCGAATCTCTTGATCGGTTTCATTTAGATGAAAAGAACTTCTTAACGTCTTCCATTCCCAATCCAATTGACATTTGGAAAACCTTGTTTTCAACTTGTTCATTGTTTTCTTTAGACAAATGACTTTTGACTCGCTTGAGGCAGGCTGCTGAAGTGTGAGAGTTTTATTTTTGGCAAACAGTTGAAAATTATCTCCTACACTGATACAGAAAGAATACCACGTATGTCATGGTTGAGAATACAAAATTTCCTAAATTTTTGCACTTAATATAAGTCACTATTCTTAGCCCCAATGAAATTAGTATAAATCACTATTCTTTGCATCTTTGTTTCTGATGTTCAACCGGAAATATAAGCAGAGTGGTCAATTTCAATTAAAGACTCCAAAACAAAATATGCATCAGTTAGTTCCTCATTAGTTATGATAGCGTGTATGCGTTTCTGACAGATCGTTCAGCTTAGTTTTCTTGTTCGGTAGTACTACAGGTAGATCGGATTCAACAATGACTGAATCCAAGCAGACTTTCTCATAATTTTTTTTACTGTATTTGCTATGATCATTCATTGAAGTCAATAAATTGCTCTCTACGAAAGCATTATCTAGGTTGCACGAAAATTTCTTAAAAAAATGTTTCTTATTCTTTTTGAGGTGAGCATGCAACAATTTTCATTAGATTTTCCTAAACAAATTTTGCCAAGTTTTTTGTTGCACTTGAACCAAACACACTTGACAAACCCCGACTGAAAACTACTTGTTCAAAAAGTAACTTTGTCGTCTCTCACTCTAGAAGCTCTAGAAGCTATGTTTTTTGTTACAGAAGTTGCCTCTTTACTCATTTGCGTTTGATCTGCGATCTTTTCTAAACATTGCTAAAACTTAACGTGGTGTTCTATAATATTGAATTACCATTTTAGTTCAGCAGTGTTTCGGTTACTGTAAGCATATTGTTATGACCAAGGTCACTCAAAAAAAATAACGCATTTGATTAAAAACGTTCCGAAGGAAATTAAACTGCCAGTCAATTTTTTTTCACTTTTTTCCGATAACAATTCTTTTTTCGAATACCAAAGCCGACAATTCATTGGTTTTAGTCCTACAACTTTAGTCCTATCTAATTTGATGTGTTCTTTTTCTCTGCGTTCAAGTTGAATTCATACAGTCTAAGGGTATGAACTAAAAAGCCAGCAAAAATTTCCCTAATATGTGTATTTGTATTAGATTTCAAAGAAGTTTTCAGACCAAAATAGAGCAAGCAATTTTCTGTCTATTAGGGTTCAATGAATTTTTGAGTTCGTCAAAGTATAACTTAAGAAATAACGGACCGAGTACAGTTCTATGCTGCATGACTTGCTTAAGTTGGTGCCAACTAATGCATACATCAGTAGCAGGTACTTATTAAAACTTATTGGTTAAATTTTTCTAAATAAATTTTTTCTTTTTGATTTAATGAAACTACCTTGAATTTCTGTAAGAGCATCGGATGGGAAATAAAATCAAGTGTTTCTGATATGTCCATTGTAGCCGCTTTGCTTTTAAAGAGTTGGTAAGAATGAGCCATCGCTATGTTAAAAAAATTTTACAATGCAACTGATCCGGGCCTGCCATGTTATGCTTCAGCAGATAAACTTGTATTGAAAAATGCGTGAAAAATACGTGAAACAAAAATATTGAAAAATGCGTTAAATTTTAATTCCGATCGGTATTTTTTAATCACTTGTTTTGAATAGGGATATGACACGTTTGCAACTTTCAACCAGTTTGGATAAATTTGTTGTCAATCCAAGTGATCCGGGCCCACCATGTTATGCTTCAGCAGATAAAATTGTATTTGTTCTTGCCTTATTTCAACAAAAATTTTGAAAAATGCGTCAAATTTTAATTCTGATCGGTATTTTTTATGTGACACTTTTGCAACTTTCAACCAGCATGGAAAAATTTGTTGTCCCAAGCTTTCAATGAATATGCGTAACTTAAATATGGAGCAGTCAAATATACACATTGTGTGTTTTTTGTCCCAGAAGGAAGTGTTTATACTCTTAAGGGCTTAATTGGATTCAACTTCTGTTTCGTCGGAGCTGTTATTTCACTTCAATAATTTGAAAAGCAAACAGTTCCTAACCAGATGTCAATATAGTAAAAAGAATCTTTCTGGAATAGATACTCAAGACGATCAAACAATTAGTTATTAAGAGTTTTCTGTGCAAGTGTTGCCAAGTGTTATGTTTCAATTGACCAAAAACTACTTGATGCAAAGGTATCTCTGTCAACTCTCACTCTAAAAGCACAGTTCTCTTGGTAGGTAAAAAAAATTTGTCTTTTCTCCTTTTAGTTTTGACAAAGCTCAAAAAAGGTGGTTCTTTTTTGTGACTTTCTAAATATGTTTGTATGTATCGAAATAAGTCAGTTTGAATGACAACCTAACCAGCAACTTGGTTGTGAAAGGCGTTTCTTTGAGAACTAATCAAGTTTTTTTCTGAAGTACTGCGGCTGACCATTGTGGTCATAGCATTTACAGGTTCGCTCCGACTTTGGTCGCACTTTAATTTCCGTGTTACATATTTAAAATGACATGTGATTACACATCATTGCAGTGCTCTCCACCAATGCCGTCATGCCTTTTTTTGATGGACAGTAGCTCTCACTTGATAGAAATATTTTTTTTGTTAAGAATTTTGGTAAAAAATCTGTTGATTTTAGCCTGCTCTCAGAATGATCGTTCAGAATTATTACAAAACTCATACTTTCAATGTCTAACTTATTGCAGCAATTTGATCTTTGCAGATTGATCATTGGAGAGTAACTGTACAAAGGGTTTTGATTGTTTTGTGCTAAAAAAGTTTTGATGTGTGTATACTGTTTTTCGTAGTTTCCACATACTTTTTTATGTAGAGCTCTCCTGACATCCACTCATTGACTACAACGAAAATATACACATGCTTCAGTTGATGCCGGGCTTTGTATTTGCAGCCCAATCGCTCTAATAGTGAATTGTCGTTGTGGCTACCAAAAACTGTCGCGATGACATGAGGCCCATTTTCTAACATTCGATTTTCAGTCAATCACTTAATTGCATCGAACAACAAATATTTTAAAACAATATGAGAGAAAATAGAAAATGAAGCAAAAAGAAAAGTACATTAAGTTTATTAAAACTTTTATGTTGAAAAGCAGCAAACTTATTTAAAAAACTGTTTGAACATAGATATCAAATACAAAACAACTACAAAGTTTAATCATCGCAGACTACAAAGAAAGCTATTCCTACTTCCATTTCCATTGAGGGTATTCTGGAATTAAAATTTTGCCGTTTTTTGCTAATTTTACTCTAAGATTATTAAAAACGACGCATTTATTTTTGATCTTTTTACTAACAAATTATCTAGATCTCAAACATTTGAAAAATGGAGTGTACTTAATGGACCAACAGCAATAACAAGGCTGGTTTTGGTCCAATTTTGGACTGTTACAATCCAAAAACAATTTTGATAGTAATCAGTCGGCCTTTTTTAAACAAAATATCGCTTTTTTTGTAAATTAAAGCAAAACAATTTAAACAAATGCTTCTTCTTCCTCCTCTTCTTTATACTTTTTTAAATTTTAATCTTTTTTGCGCGTTAAATTATGGTGTTCTGACTTTGATACTACTAGACTTCACAATTTCATTTTTTTAGGCATTGGCCCATTTTTCACGTATTTTTTTCTCAATTTGTCACATTATCACACTATTGAAAGTTCACATATTACATTTTTGGCGTTCAAAATAAGGTACAATTGAACATATAAAAATCTTTAAAAGAATGGATTATGGTTTTCACGGCTTGAACACCCCTTTCTTTAAGACATTGATTGAATTTTTTATATTTGTTTTAACTGTAGTTTTCATCTTGTCTCTTTATTCGTATAAAATTTCCAGGTTTTTGACAGGTCTCATTGGCTTTTTATGGAGGAACAAAGGAGTCTAAATTCTGATTTGAGTAGATAGCTGACAGCTTTCATGACTTCGAAAACAATTTTCAAAATTAAAAACATTTTTTTATTTTTCGTCTGTTTAATACGTAGTCTCCTTTATTAGAGGTCAGATATGACATTGTTCTCGTCAAACAAAGGTTCAAGTGTACAAAATCTAATGTTTTTAAAGATTTCGTTTTAAATTTTCTGGCTTCGATACAGGTAAACACTAATTTTTGATTTTTATCTAAATTTGACGCTCTTTTTGTAGACATAAGACATATTTAGTTAACTAAAGGTCTCAAGCGCTTCTTCTGGATGAATAAACGAGCCTATTTAATTATTTCATTTTGCAGCTAATGGCTTTTATTACTTTGAAACCATTTGTTTTTAAAAATTTATGCCAATTTTTTAACTTTGCTATTTTTTGTTCTTTTTTGTCTAATTGTTACCGAGCCTTATTATGGAGTGGTCCCATATCTTTTCTAGTGAGAAACAAGTTTCAGTTTTATCTGACACTATTTTGATCTTGCTAATAAGTTTTGGTTTTTGGTTCTGGACAAAGTTTTGGATGTAATTAATGTTTGTTGCTTTTGTTGTTTAATTTTGTTGTTCGTCTTTTCTTGCTTTCTTAATAATAGCTGATTGAATCAAACTAATGTGGCATTTTTCTCCTCTGCGTTATCTGCGTTGGAGGCAATCCTTTTGTTTAAACACATTTTGTTCATTATTTGGTAGACCTTTATTTCAAAAATGCGGATGAGCGGGATCGGAACTTTGTGCCAACGCACATTACAGAGCCTCCTTGTTGATATTCTATGCTCTCAGTCACATTGCACGGGATCTTTTCCGTTTGTGCCTCTCCTCCCCCCCCCCCACCAGCTTAGTGGGTGCATATTATTTGCAACCCCAGACGTGCGTGCTATTATTTATGGAATGATTTACTATGTAATGGCACGTGCTCTGTGAGTGCGGAGATTTTATCAATTGTTTTATATTTGAGGAATGCACAATTTTATCAATAAAGGAGCAGGCGCATAGATCACCTCTTTTTTCATTTTTTTTCAGTATCCCGATTAACTTTGCTTCATTTTATTTTGGCTCCAAGTTTTCTATTTCGGCTTCCAATGTTTCTCCGCTGCTCATAATTAATTTTGCTTCATTTACCCTAAAAAATTCCTAGGTGTACCCTTAATTCTTCAATTACGAGTAACCAGTCTGGCAACTTCGGCGTTTTGTTCAATTTGTACAACATCGACTTAATTTACAATTGACTAGCTTTGCAGTATCTGACAAGATCAAAGTGAAGCTGGCGACCGTTGGGGTTTAAAGAGCATTTAAACAAGAATGGACTAGCTTTTCAGCTTCTTAGTTATGATCTGCTTTTAAACGTTGTTCCAAAACTGTTAATGGAAAACATTCAGTCCCTTCACGGAACTAATATTTAAAATTGCTAAGTTGTTAATTTTAAGCTATAAATTTACAAATCATTTAATTTTTATGCTTTTTGGTTTCTGCGAGCATTGTTTTAATTTGTGCACATTTTACCTAATGGCTATAATTAAAGGTCGAATGTGGTTACCTGGTTCGAAGTTTTCACCATAAAAAAATGTAAGAATTTTGGTGATTAGCGCGAGAAAATATTATTGGCCACAAAGCCGCCGCATCTTTTAGCGAAGCGGCAGCGTTGAAAACAATGAATCTAAGCAAGAATTGCGGTTTTTAGCCGTGAATTGTTGTATACTAACAATTAATTCATAGTTGAAGAGCATTTCAAAGGAAAACATTTATAGGACTCACGAACAGATTGATTGTTGAAATGCGTTTAAACGTTCAGAACGACCTGTTTCTTAAACGTTTAGTACGAACTGAGATAACAACAAATTTTCAGGAGCCACTGAGCAAAGCAGATCTGTCGTTTTTCCTCATCAATTTATTTTCCCTATTGTTTTTGTCAAAGATTTGGTCAGTGCGTCAACAAAAAATTACAAAGTAAAAAATCAGATCAATCAGAGCTTTCGAGTATTCTTTTTAATTTCAGTCGAAACGTTCAGTCCAAAGAGCTTACGATTTTTATGAACGCCTCAAAATTGACTACCAATTGACTAGACAAATTTGCTTTTGTCGAACATGAAATTGCTTCAACATTCTACTATTATGAAGCAAAAAAAAAGTACTCTGATCTACTCAAAGGAAAACATCTTAAACTCACGCGTTTTCCATGGTTCGACCCTCAACTTGTTTCTATTTTTCCAAGTTTTTTGTTTAATTTGAGAATAGCCTTTCCTCTGCTGAAAGCACTAGCAAAACGGTTGGTGCTCTAGGCAAATTTTCATTGAATTCTTTTGGATATTTGTATTGGCAGAGGAAATATGAGCAAAAAAAGAACATACTCAACGAAATACTCACCAATACTTGATTGATCCTCCCATCGTCTTGGAACTTCCAGCTACTTTCTTGATTTAAAAAAATCGGATCTTTTCCGTTTGTGCCTAGCCCCCCCCCCCCCCCCGTAGTTTGCGCGCCCCAGTTACAGAGCACGTGCCATTACGTAGTAAATCATTATGTAAAAGCATGGCACGTGCGTCTGGAGGTTCCAATAATATGCGCTCACTAAGCTGGGGGAGGCACAAACGGAAAAGATCCAAATAATCGAAGCCAGTTAAACACCCATTCCCATTTTTTTCAGATTAAATAAATTAGATATAGATATCATTTACAAAAATTATTTAAAGATATTTTTGTTCCATAAATAGTGAAAAACTGTTGACATGACAAGCTCTTTATTTACCTTTTATTAGTTCACTGTTAAGTTGAAAATGAAGGGCCACCTATCGAGTTTCTTTGGCATGTAGGTAAGAGATACCTCGGGTATTTTTTTCTTTTAATTTAACTACTCCTCTCTCGGGCAACTCTTTTTCAACATCAGAACGTGTTTTTCAATATTTTACTGTTCTTACAGATTTTCTGAAATCTGTCAAAGTTGCAAAAAAAGTTCTCAACTTCTCACTAGGCAAGAATGCGAGGGTTCTACTTCTTTTCACCCAGATTAATTTGACCCCGCATATCTTAACCCCATGTCATTCACCCCTCAATTGTTTCATCTCGCCGATTAGAACTTGACATTTAAGTCATGCCTTGTCATAAATTGGCAAATAAGTTAATCAAATGTTCGGTTGTGATAGTTTCATTTCAAGTCGCACCGCGCGCTGAGGCATGCGGAAGTGATTGTTTTCATTAAAAAAAATTAAAATGGCTGAAATGACCGAGGTGTTAATTGATAGAGGGGTCAAAAAATCGGAGTAAAATGATAGGGGTTAAACAATTTGGGGTGAAAAGCGGGATACCGAACCCGATCAATAAAAAATTATTGGAATTCACGGTGCGGGAGTTTAATTTAAAATAATTCAAAACGTTTCTCGAAGAAAGATTGAACTAACCCACTTTTCATTGGTCGGAACAATAGAGGAAAATGATTGCGACGTACCTGATAGAAAATTTCATAACTTTTTATTGTGGGAAAGTGCACAAACTATTATAGTGACCTTCTGGATGGGATTCTTTAAAACCAACTTGTGTAAACAATGGTTGAAAATTAATTTAAACCTGAACCAAAGCAAACATAAATCTCATTTTCAGGGCATATCATGTTTTTCAACGTTGCATTACTGGCTGATATATGAAAACCAATCACGTTAAGTTTCCAGTTATCGCCCAATTTATTGGGTAAAATTTTTTATTCGCTGGAAACACAACTTCACCGATAGAATAATTTTATCGCACTTCAATTTTTAGAACTGAATAAACTATTAGCAGTTCTGTGAAACTTTTTTGGAGAGAAATTCACCGAGACAACCGGTCTGTCATATGTTCCGAAACTAAACTTAGAACATCTTGTCAAGTTACCATGTTTTTTTTCTAATTTTCAAAAACTTTTTAAAATCCTTGTTTTACCTTGTAAATTAAAAAACTCACGCAGAAAATTTTAAGCAACTAGTTTGCTGCGAGGCTTGTTATTATTTCAAACGTAAAGCAAAAAATGTTCACATGATATCTTAAACGATTAGCCCTCTGGTACTTTCTGTTGTTTTGTTATCAGGCCGTTATCAATGCAAGAATTGTTGTGGCTAGTACCCCCTTGTTCTTATCAGGTTTGTGAAACAATATTATTGCAAAACACGCATTAGTTTTTTCACGCATGGTTTTGAAAACAGAGTTTTCACGGAAATAGTTTTTAGCCGCCGAATAAATGTTGCTGTCGAGGCTGCAAAACACATCAATTAATAGGCCTTGCTCTTTGAATTATGCCCACTAAAATCAACTATATCAATTATTTGCTGTCTTGACATAGAAGCTTATCGGATGATATGAAAGTAAACTCAATGGAAAATTAGTATTGAGCCCAATACAATTGAATGTATTAACGAAAATTGATAATTGCAAATATGAACTTAAAAAATCACATTCAAATTGAATCCTGATCCAGAAATTTCTTTCGTCTGTTACTTCACGCCAATTTGTTCCCTTTTTGTATCTTTCTACTTGAATAATCTCTTGTAATGTCGTCTATCGTAATCAATTGTCAAATTGTACGTACTAAGTAGGTGTAAACTGCGTATTATGAGAAGTACACGAATGCTGATGTATTTGATAAATTAGGCCTCTAGAATGATGAAACTGTACGCTGATTTTCTCATTATTCGTCCACACTGCAGCCATTCTTATACTCCCAATATTTTCGGATTTTACCGATGAAAAGACAATGTTATCAGACGAAACCATTCAACACAGCACGACATGACATAATATACATGAGTAAGATTCCCATCGTTGAGCAATCGCAACTCTGTAAAATGCTTTCATTCATTTCGGTACCCGCCTGATTAAATGACAGGAGAACATAATGCATTTTAACTTCTCAATTCGCAGAGTGAATATAGAAATTTTCTTTTTGGTCGAAGGCAGAATGAACGACTTGCTGGTTAACTGTAGAAGTCGTATTGTATTGAGTGACAGTTTCCGTCCAAGGGTCTGCGAGGTTGTTTATACTCTATCCGACGTTGTTTGTGTCGTGTAGTGAGGAGGGAGGGGGGGGGGGTGCTTCTATCTAGTAGGAGTAGTAACAAGAGCAGCACTGGTCGTGTTAGTTGTGGCGAGGGTGTCCGTAGTAATGGTGGTAGAAGAGACTGCTGTAGTTGATGATGATGATGATGCTTGATGATGTCTGTGTTCGGCGAGGGAGGAGGTCGTGAACAACTTGTACCAACCAATCACGATCCCACTCAGATCCAGTTCGTCCAGAGCTACCTGGGCCACCCCCATGAAGTAGCGTCTGTCCATTCGCCCGTAGTCTCCCCACACTGAGATCTATACAAAAATATGCTTCCCATTGTTTCATAAATAAAAGACAAAAAAACTGCATGCAGTAAAATTTGACGAATTCAGTTGTGACTACGAACACCCCATAATTCAATTCTATATAGCATTGCAAAATGACTTAAAATTTAACAAACGCTCTATCCTCGAACTTTTGAAATTGCAATAAATAACAGGTTAACTATACATAGAAAATGTTGACAGCAGCCCAATAGTACCAGGATAATATATAATTCCTTTTCCTCGTGAACATAACACTTGCGTACCTACAAATATCCTCAACAACAAATCTTTGAACAAAATATTAATTAAGGTCTGATGAATTCAGAGAGATGTTTAAATGTTTTGCTGTCGCCAAGGTTGTATGTAAATATTGCCATTGAATTCAAGTATCAAAAATTTAAAACAGTGGCTGTAAATTAAACAGACATAGCCGAAGACTCCGGAAACGAAACATCGGTTGGTATAAACTTAACACCTTAAGCCAGTATTCACATTCCAAAGAAAAATATTAAAACCCCAGAATTGTGCTTCCAGATAATCTGCACCAAAGTAAGTACAAATAAGCATTTAAAAAAATGGAATTAGGGAAAAATGAGGTCCTTGAAAAATGAGGTTTGCAGTAGAGGTGTACTTTGCTGCCCTTCTTTTAGTACGACCATAATTACTCAATCAAACGTGAAATAAAGAGCGAAAGAAACGTCATTAGAACAAGTCACGAAAGTTTTGAGTAACCAGTTTGACTTCTTTTTATTATAGGTCAAATGCGACGGTTAACCAATCTGCCACTTGAAAAAATTGTCCCCATACTCCAGAAATGCACAGAAGATTCGAATTATAAAAAGCTCCAAACCAATTTTACTCAACAAAAACTAACAATATATACAGAAAATCGGGACTGCTAGTATCTACTACAAAAGCAATAAGAACTGTCGTTGCATTAAGAAAATTTTCCTACACTAAAAATTGCACCTGCACCTGAAAACGATCAGCTCATTATAGCTCTGCTCTTCTGACTTTCAATTTGAGCAAACAGCAAACTACCCCTACAAAACATACCTTCCTCAACTACAATAAACTCTCAGATAACAGGAGCACAAAGATATTTCTTAACACACAAGAGAAGCTCGGACTGTTATCGTTCCATCGAAAAACTGTAAGCAGCAAATCGATTCATACTCTAAAAGTTATCTAAACTAGTAAAAAAAAACAATTTTAACATAGCCGTCAGATTGCCGGAATAGCTGCGAAAAAAAAAAAATTTGCGTGCCGTATAACAGATAGAAACAGATACAGATCTAAATTGAAAAATCGACGCCGCTCAAAATGCTAGGTAAAAACATTCAACCATAAATGAATAAAGCTTATTGAAATTCATTTCACAAAGCCTTTTATTAGGGACCTTTACTGCACATATGAGTTCCTGTGACCTTAAACTAATTCAAATTAAACTTCAGTTTCAAAGTGCAAAAGTCATTTTATTGAGTGAGGTAAGTCACGTATGATCAAATTCTAATTACGCAAACCCCTTAAATACTTTTTCTAGAGAGAGTAAGAAATGACGTCACGCAAGCAAACGCTGTTAGTGAGAGAAAGAAGTCATTCAGAAAATTTGACTTTTCAGCTTTGATGTGTGAACAAAAGTAAAACGAAAAAGAGCATCAGACGACAAAACAAAAAACATAGCCGGTAGAATACCCGAAACGACTCGAATCATTGTGCATTATAATCTCTAACCTAACCTTACCGAAATCAGAACATCAAAATAGACAAGAGAAAAAAAACAAAAGTAGCCCAACAAACCACATTAAAGTATTTTAAAAATGCCGACAATTTTTAGGTGCGGGGGAGCTAGGTGGGGTGGGTGGGTAGATAGGTTGGGGAGGTGGGTAGTGCTGGGGTAGTTGGGGGTAGCTAGGTGAAGGAAGGGGGTAAGTGGATGTAAGTTGGGGAGGGGGGGGGTGCGGGTAGGTAGGTGTTGGGGGGGGGGGTAGATAGGTGGTGGGGGGGGGGGGGGGTTGTGCGGTGTAGTTTAGATAATTAGGGGTGACTTATATAGGAATAAAAAATCTCAAAATGACCTCTTCACCTTGAACATTACCAGCAGTTCCTAATTACTATACATTACAAACAAAGCTACTGTTAAAGTCCAACGTTCGAAAGCAGAAGACAACAATCAAAAAGGGAGGTAAACGCTGGAACAGAAAGAAGTCAAAATTCAAGTCATGAACAAACTTGCTTTCTGCTAAAAAAAACCTGTAGAATCTCAATACTCCTCTTCGAGTCGTAAAAACCAAGCGCACCATAATATAACTCCACTCATCTTACAGCTTCGCAGCTATAAAAAATTGATCAGAGTCAATAGAAATAAAAACAGCCGGTGGGTTGCCGGAAATGGCCACCGTTGACCCCACTGACCGACGATAGGATTAAAATATAACCAGTTAACGTCGGAAGAATCTTTCTCGAACAACCACAGGGAGCTCACATATATATCAGCCTGCTTTAGTGGGAGATTGGGAAACTTGCTCTCGAATGACAGGCGGGGCAATTAATTGTAGCCTAGATAAATTTTTCTTTATGGATTCAAAAACATCAGATGAAGGGAGCGTTCGAACACCGACCTCCAGATTCACCTTCCACCACCCCGACAGACGCAATGAGCAATCCACTATCAGGGCCTTGTCAGCATCTTTATCATCTCTCTAACATTCGGTTATGTTTGAATAACAAGCTTTATTTTGGATTGACAGCAATTGAAATCGCCCAAAAATCAAGTGCGCGAAAAAATCACGAACATCCTGATTCAGCTCCTGATTCATCTTCCACCACCCCGACAGACGCATTGAGCAATCCACTATCACGGCCCTATCATCATCTTTATCATCTCTCTAACAATCGGTTATGTTTGCACAACAAACTTTATTTTGGATTGACAGCAATTGAAATCGCTCAAAAATCAAGAAGTGCGTGAAAAAATCACAAAAAGTCAAAGATAATTGTACAAAAAAAGCGCAAAAACGGCCAATTGATAAATCTGCACAAAAGACAAACACATGTTTACAATAATTGCTTCTCATTCGAGAGCAATTAATCATGAATGAGAGAAATTTAGATTGAGCAAAACGCAAAAAATCACGGGATTAAAGGCCACTGTTAAAGAAGCAAAAATTTTGCTCAAAAAATTTTGTTCGACAGCAATTAAAAACAACAACAAGCGGGCGCCATTTAATGGAGTCGACTACACTGCAGAGTCAGGTGGCCAGAGTGTTGTTGCTTGCAACAAAAAGCTTCTGCAAGAAGAGAACTTCTCTAACATAATTCTCAGCAATTTTCAGTAAAGTGTCACCGTCAATATTTTTGATAAAAAATTTGAGAAAAGACCCATACTTGGGCAACCTAGCTGCCAGAAAATTGCAGCGGCGATAGCTTTGTAGACCCTGATCCTCAAGGTTCTAAGAAAGAAGGAGGCTTAAATCAATTTCAAAATTTTTTCCTAATTGTAATGTCTTTAATTGAAGCACTGTACAGCTGTACTCAAATAATATTCAATTGAATATCCTCAGTTGGCATCAGATGGCCGGAAAAAAAGCCGCCGTTGATTCCCATAACTCTATTGGTATTGAAAGAAAAACATCAACAAAAATTGATTTTTGTATAAAACATTTTTAAGTGCGATTTATTTTGATGTCATATCGTAACTGAACATACTCCTGTCTCTCAGTGAGAGGCTACAGAGTCTAGTATCAATACCAATAAGCATTATAGATAGTAACTAAAACTTATGAGAACAAAGTTCAAGTACCGGGCATCTAAAAATGGGCTTGATGGGTTTATCCCGTTTCTATATCTGACTTTGATTTTTTTATATACTGACTCTCTTCATTTTGAATTGCTTTGCAGAGCAGCTGCTGTTTAAAAGGACTTTGAGCAGAATGCCAGAAGAGTAAAACTAGCCTAGATAAGTCAAAGAGATTTCACGCAAAATGTCGAAAAAGCGGCAATATGGGTAAAGCGAAAAAAGTTCGAATAAGTAAAAAAAAAATAGGAGCGCTATAATAGCCGGCTGAGTTGACTACACTGCAGAGTCAGGTGGCCAGAGTGTTGTTGCTCGCAACAAAAAGCTTCTGCAAGAAGAGAGCTTCTCTAATGTAATTCTCAGCAATTTTCAGTTAAGTGTCATTGTCAATATGAGAAAAGACACATACTTGGGTAACATAGCTGCCAGAAAATTGCAGCGGCGATAGCTTTGTAGCCCCTGATCCTCAAGGTTCTACGAAAGAACGAGGCTTAAATCAATTTAAATTTTTTTTTCTAATTGTAATGTCTTTAATTGATGCACTGTACAGCTGTCCTCAAATAATATTCAATTATATATCCTCAGTTGACATCAGTGCATTCAATTAAAGTAAACAAAACCAATTTGAGATAGGAAAAGTCCATTTGAGTGAGTAGTTCGTTTGACCGAAAATTTAATCATGCGAATGAAGAAAAAAACTCGCCCAAATAAGAGTGAAAAATGACGTCACGTACACGCAAATCTGTCCAAAGATTACATGACTGAATGAGCAAAAGCTGACTTCAAGTGAGTGACATCATAAGGTTATAACAAAAATCTTGACGAAATAAAAATCCAAGAGTAGGCCAGTAATAGTTCAGATATTGCTATTAATTATGCGCGTATCGACGACAGTCAGCTTACCTGTATCAGTTTTCCTTGGGGATCCTCTTCGAATGTGATCTGGGATTGGTAGAGAGGGTCCAGGGTGTTCCTGGCTGACTTTGTCTTTGCTTTGGCCACACACACCTTCCCCTTCATCAGGTACACTTTCACGAAAGGAGCTAACAACATAACACATAGTCTTTTGCCAATCAAAAACATAACCGACTAAACGTCGGAAGAATTGCTCTTGAACGACTAGTGGGAGCTCTAATCAATTGCAGCCTGCTTCAGTCGGTGGGGGGGGGGGGGGGGGGGGGGTAGCCTAAATGGGACTAAGAAGTTCTATAGTGGGCTTCAAATAACCACATTAGAGGTTAACATATACCACTATTAAGATTTAAAGTAAAAAAATGGCACCAGTGTCGGCGCACTTTTCATTTGACTTTTAGTATTAAATTGCCGCCAATTGAGTTCAGCTGCTTGAAATTGTGATTGAGAGAGAATTTTAGATCACGCGAAATGCAAAAAGTCAAGGGCGTAAAAGTCACTCGAAAAGTCAAAACCGTCAAGCGAAAATTTTGCATAAAAAAAGACACACACGTTTACTATAATTGCTATAAACTGCGTTCAAGAGCAATTAATAAATCACTAATTGTGTAACACTTCATATTATATACCCATTGCTAGTATTACCAATCCATATGAGCTTATTTTAGTTCAACAATGTCACCGGAAGATTAAGTGATCATCTGATTAACACTTCAAGGCCGCAAAGCCGTTTTTCGTTTTTCTGAATTGTTCACTCCCTCTTCGCCCGTGAGCAATTTTTTTGGAAGGAAACGATTCCCTTTTTCCAAACGATTCCCCAAAAGGAATCTTTTTTCCAACTTAAAATTATAAGGATGAACCGATTAAAAGGATATCGTGTCTAACTGATATCTACAGCATGCTTAGGTTTAGCTGGATGTACCTGGGTAGTTCCTGGCTCCGGGTTTGACCATGAGACCTCGTGCACGTATGATCTCCAGTTCCAGGATTCCCTTCTTGACTGAAAACCCCACCTGGATACTCCCAAGGCAAGGAGACCCCAGCACCTGTCTGCCGACCAGTTGCCCTGGACCCAACTCCTCTACGAAATTGGTCAGCTTGTGTTCCGGTGGCAGACGAAGCTGCGATTGTAGCATCCTACAAAGTGGGCTTTTGCAATAAAATTAAGCCAATCCCTCATTGGACTGGCCGATTGCCAAAAATAGCGACTGACCACCTTGATATCCATTGGGATCGAAAAGAAAAGATAAACTGATAGACATCTTTAAAAAGGTAAAAAGTTTCTAATTTAGAGAGCGCATTTTTAGTCAATTTGATAACTTTCTGCTGAATTTAGCTTCTAGACCAAAGAGGCCATTTAGCCTGAAGATAATACCAATTAGCAGTTGGTCTAATTAACTCTGATAATGGACTAGGACTATTTGCTTGTCATCTCGTTTCTTTTTATTTTGCTTTTATGACCTTGACAATATTCGTTCCATTAAGTAAAACTTCAAAATGAATTTAAAACCCACTCAGTTGAAACTGTGAGTGTGGTACGTCGGAGTTCAAGCGTAAAAATGGGATTTATTGATGTCACGCACATAAGTCTTAAAATTTCACGAATGAAACATAGCTGGCAGATTGCCAGAAAATAGCCGCAATAGCTTTGTAGATCTAAAACAGAAGAAATGACAGACCAAAAAATATAGTCTTTTCATTGAAGGCTGAGATGTTATATTTTGATTAGGAATCTGTATAAATTATTGCTGCCTCTATTAGCTGCTCTCCAACAACCTTCATTTGGAGTATCACACGTTCACTTGACCCCATCTCATTTGAATTAAAGTAAAAAAAGTCAATTTCAAAGTGAGAAAAACATTTTTGAGAGCGAGGTAAGTCACGAGTGAACAACTATTTAATCACGCAAATGAACAAAAAAACTGGTTCCACTATGGGCGAAAAATGACGTCACGCACGCACTTCAAATGAAATTGCAAAAGAAATTGCTTCAAAGAATTAACAAAAAAGAGATTTGAAGTGGTTGTGACGTCAGATGGTCGTAACAAAAATTTTGACGACGAAATAAAAAAACCAAGAGAAGGCCAATAATAACCCCAGTTATCGCTGTGCGGCCATAAATAAACAAAAGCTGAATTGAAGTGAGCGTGCATAGGCAAAATAAAAAACCGAGATGGCCAGGCCAACAATAGCTCCGCTTAGCTATTGATATGACACCTATTTAAAAAAATAACCGACAGATTGCCGTAATAGCTGCGAAATACTTTCGTGCCTATAATAGAGATAGAAACAGATACGGATATAGGTTGAAAAAAAGTTATTGACGCCATTCAAAAATCTATGTTTAAAACATCCATCGAGAAAGTAAAACGCTGAGATTGTAAAATTCAATCCGCAGAAATCTCTTTATTAGCGTTTTAAAGAACAAAAGTAATTAAGTTTTAAAAAACTTAAGTTTTAAAGTGCAACAATTATTTTCCTGAGAGGGAAATCACGCATGATGAAAATCTAATCACGCAAATGACAACAATCTTTTACTAGCAGAGAGAACTGACGTCACGCGAGCAAATGCTGTTAGTGAGAGGAAAAAGTCATTCAGAACATTTTACTTTCAGCTCTGCTGTGTGATTAAAGGCAAAAACGACGAAAAAAGAACGGATGACGACAAAACCAAAAATACCACGAACACCGCAATAGAGCTCCGCTCAGCTATTGATATTGAAGCTATTCAGGAAAAAACGCCTTTTCTCCGATTGTCACCCCAATACTTTATGCTCCCTCAGTTACAGATCAAATGCCATTACATAGTAAAACATGCCATGGCACTGATTGCCAAAACCCTGTTTAGGATTGACAGAATAGAAGAAATGTAAAACATAGCTGGCAGATTGCCAGAAAATAGCCGCAATAGATTCGTAGATCGACAGTCTAAAAAAACAGTAAAAAAGACAGACCAAAAAAATTTCATCTTTTCATTGAAGGCCGATATGTTATATTTTGATCAAAATCTGTATAAGTTTTTGCTGCCTCTATTAGATGCTCTCAAAGAGTCTTCATTTAGAGCGACATACACCCATTTGACCATATCTCTTTGAATTGAAGTAAATAAAAGTCAATTTCAAAGTGAGGAAGTCATTTTGAGAGTGAGGCAAGTCACGAGTGAACAACTATTTAATCACGCAAATGAACAAAAAAACTGGTTCCACTATGGGCGAAAAATGACGTCACGCACGCACTTCAAATGAAATTGCAAAAGAAATTGCTTCAAAGAATTAACAAAAAAGAGATTTGAAGTGGTTGTGACGTCAGATGGTCGTAACAAAAATTTTGACGACGAAATAAAAAAACCAAGAGAAGGCCAATAATAACCCAAGTTATCGCTGTGCGGCCATAAATAAACAAAAGCTGAATTGAAGTGAGCGTGCATAGGCAAAATAAAAAACCGAGATGGCCAGGCCAACAATAGCTCCGCTTAGCTATTGATATGACACCTATTTAAAAAAATAACCGACAGATTGCCGTAATAGCTGCGAAATACTTTCGTGCCTATAATAGAGATAGAAACAGATACGGATATAGGTTGAAAAAAAGTTATTGACGCCATTCAAAAATCTATGTTTAAAACATCCATCGACAAAGTAAAACGCTAAGATTGTAAAATTCAATCCGCAGAAATCTCTTTATTAGCGTTTTAAAGAACAAAAGTAATTAAGTTTTAAAAAACTTAAGTTTTAAAGTGCAACAATTATTTTCCTGAGAGGGAAATCACGCATGATGAAAATCTAATCACGCAAATGACAACAATCTTTTACTAGCAGAGAGAACTGACGTCACGCGAGCAAATGCTGTTAGTGAGAGGAAAAAGTCATTCAGAACATTTTACTTTCAGCTCTGCTGTGTGATTAAAGGCAAAAACGACGAAAAAAGAACGGATGACGACAAAACCAAAAATACCACGAACACCGCAATAGAGCTCCGCTCAGCTATTGATATTGAAGCTATTCAGGAAAAAACGCCTTTTCTCCGATTGTCACCCCAATACTTTATGCTCCCTCAGTTACAGATCATATGCCATTACATAGTAAAACATGCCATGGCACTGATTGCCATAACCCTGTTTAGGATTGACAGAATAGAAGAAATGTAAAACATAGCTGGCAGATTGCCAGAAAATAGCCGCAATAGATTCGTAGATCGACAGTCTAAAAAAACAGTAAAAAAGACAGACCAAAAAAATTTCATCTTTTCATTGAAGGCCGATATGTTATATTTTGATCAAAATCTGTATAAGTTTTTGCTGCCTCTATTAGATGCTCTCAAAGAGTCTTCATTTAGAGCGACATACACCCATTTGACCATATCTCTTTGAATTGAAGTAAATAAAAGTCAATTTCAAAGTGAGGAAGTCATTTTGAGAGTGAGGCAAGTCAAGTGTGACCAAAAATTTAATCACGCGCATGAACAAAAAAACTCGCTCCACTAAGAGCGAAAAATGACGTCACACATGCAATTCAGTTGAAATTGCATGAACGAATGAACAAACAGTGGCTGTGACGTCATATGGTCGTAACAAAAATCATGACGACGAAATAAAAAAAACCAAGAGAAGGCCAATAATAGCCCAGCTATCGCTGTGCGGCTATTAAAAATTGATGTACGTTTATTGAAAACATTTTTAGAAAAAAAAATGATGAAAACATTTTTAGAAGTTCGAAATACTTTGATTTCATTTTGTTGTTAGACAAACTCCTGTTACTTAATGAGAGGATGCGGGGGCTATCGTCAATGCAATTAAAAATTAGATGTTACCTGAGACTTAAAAGAACAAAGTACCGGTCATCTAAATTGGGCTCTACGCCGTTTCTATTTTTTTCGTTTTTATGACTCGATTGTTCATTTGAGATTGCTGTGCTGAGCAACTGCTGTTTAAAAGAACTTTGAGCAGAATGAGCGGAGCATGAAACTAGCCTACAGAAGTCAACGAGATTCCACGCAAAATGTGGAAAAAGCGGCAAAATGAGGTGAAGTGAAACAAATTTTTACTCACCGAAGTAAAAAAGGGAACGCAATAATAGCCTGCTGAGAAGCTGAGGGCGGCTATTAAAAATTAGAAATTAAAAGAAAAATTGTGGAAAAAAATAAATCTGCCAAAATTAGTTCAGCTAAAGCACTCATGCTTTTTGTTAGACTGAATTGCAGAAAACGCTAAATTGATGGACAATTCTAGACATATAAAGAAAAAATTTGATAGCACTGACAGCATAAACTCATTGAGATAAAGTCACTGTTTTGGAGAAAAGTTAACACAAATTGCCATCGTATTAACTGATGAAAAGTGGAGTTAACAATTATTTAACAATAGCGCATAATAGTTTCAAAAAAGTATTATCTCAAAATTTTGTTTCGGAGGAACCAAAAATTGGTGTGAGTACATTGATTGCTGGCCCAGGTTGAGGTCCTTGATCCAAAACAAGTATGGGCCAGAAGGAAGAGTGCGATCAAACCTTTGTCCAAACTTTGAGCTCGTCGAGCCGCAGCCTCTTGCCTACAACCCAAGGCCATCTGGCCCCTAATTGTCTTGAATTGTACACCTCATCTTCGGGACACTTTATTAAACTTACGGATCAGAGGCTACGGATTGCCTGACTGCTACATCACTGCTCTCCTGACTTCCCATCCTCTCCAAGAAGTTCTCTTCTGTGTGGAATCCCACCTCTTCCGTCCTCTGAATGGCCAGCTTTTGTTTACGATCTAACACACATACGCATAATAAATGTCTAACATTTTGATGTAATTAACTTTGTTACCAAAAACAGACACAAATCAATTAAAAGGCACAATTCGGATTGATAGATGAATTGATCAACGAGTCCGAACTATTGTTCAGAATTGATGTCGATTACGTTCTGTTATGGTCAAGGCTCCGTTGCAACAATACGAAAACTCAACTCATTTGCTCTCGGTTTACGCAGCCTAGTGTTTCTAACTAATTACATAGTAACTGTTGATGTTTTGACAATTCACTCATGTGAAAAAAAACACCCAATAATCCCCATTACGAAATTATCAACAAAAAATTTTTACCAATCAAAAATTCAAACAGGCTATTCAAAACAAAAACATAGCTGTCAGCTAAATTGACGAAAAGTCGGAGAGTGCCAATGCAATCTATAGGAATTATTTAACAATTCGATAAGTTCGGTTGCTCATTTCATCCCCACTCACAAGGCCTTATTATGAACAACAGCGATAATTATATAAGTCCTTTACTGCCCTTTAAATGGTTTAGATAGACCTCAGATTACCTTAAAATTAGTGATAGTCATTTAAAGAGTGAGGTAAGCTGATTTTTTATCAAAAATTAACCCAGCAGTTCAGCTAAAAATCTGATAATTAGTGAAAACAAAACCGACTAACGCCGAAAGAATTGCTCTCGAACGACTAGTGGGAGCTCTAATCAATTGCAGCCTGCTTCAGTCGGTGGGGGGGGGGCTCAAAAATTCACTAGGGGGCTTCAAATACCCTTATTAAATGTTAATATATACCACTAAGATTTAAGGTTAAAAATGGCAACAGTTTTGGCGCACTTTTCATTTGACTTTTAGTATTAAATTGCCGCCAAGTGAGTTCAGCTGCTTGAAATTGTAATTGAGGGAACTTTAGATCACTCAAAACGCGGAAAGTCAAGGCGGTAAAAGTCACAACGAATTTTCTACAACAAAACAGTTATGCAACAATTTTCTAAAAGGCACATAGGTTTACAAAAAAATGCTTCAAACTTCGTTCGAGAGCAATTATTAACAAGATTCGTTTCAAAAAGAATTTCGTTTCATTTTTCATTTGACGTTTTGTAAATTTGTAGCAGGGCTATTTGAGTTCAGCTACTTAAGATTATGGACAAAAGAATTATAAAGAAGGCGCAAAATAAACATAGCTGGCAGATTACCAGAAAATAGCTGCAATAGCTTCGTCGATCTGCAGTCTTAAAAAGACAGTAACCAAAAACAGAGCAACGAGAGACTTCTTTTTGTTAAATTCTGCGGTGTTATTGCTGATGTTCTGAAATTATATTTAGATAAGTTAATGCTACATGCACTCATTTGACCTTATCTCTTTGAATTAAAGCGAATAAACGTCGATTTCAACGCGAGGAAGTCATTTTTGAGAGTGAGGTGTGACCAAAAACTTAATCACGCGTATGAACAAAAAACTGGCTCCACTAAGAGTGAGAAATGACGTCACGCACGGACTTCAGTTGAAATTGCATGAACGTATGAAGAAAAAGCAGATCTGAAGTGGTTGTGACGTCATATGGTCGTAACAAAAATCTTGAAGAAATGAAAAACATACCACGACAAGTCCTGATGTTCAATTCAAAGATTTTTCATTGAGTAAACAAAAAACTATACCTAGAACGGACTATGAGTGAATTGGGAAAACCATTTCTAAAAATATCAGATCAAAAAAAGTTAAAAAACAAAATGTAAAAAAACCGCATGTGAACAAAAAACCACTAGCGAGAAATGAAATTTTGGTTCTAACAAAAAACTAGCCCTAGAGTGAACTATGAATGGATTGGAAATCAGTAAAAATCGAAGTGAAATTCATGTAAACAAAAAACCACAAGCGAGAAAGCAAATTTTTGTTCAAACACCGTTTTCTCACTGTACTTTAAAATTAGAGTTAAACACACACCGCAAAATCACTTGCTTTTTCGCTCCACTTCCTGTTTCGGCGTGACCAAAATCACTACTCCAATTTGACTTCAAAAAGCATGAAAATGTGTGAACAGATCTTAAAAAGACAGCGCCCCAATACAATTCAAATTTTTTGAATTGTAATAAAACGAAGAGGAGGCCAATAATAGCCCTAGCTATCGCTACTAAAAAACAAGCTCGATAAAAGTCGCTCGATAAGTAAAAGGTTTGCAAAAATTTTGTATAAAAAGACAAACGACTGTAAAAATTATTTCAAATTTCTCGCGAAAAATCAATTCTTACTACAATAGAGCGATAAACAATTGCCGTCGGCGATCAATAATTTCATGGCAAGAACTCTAATAATATCAACATTATAGCTTCCCGTTTTGTTATTTGATGCGTGGTCGATAGCAGCAGCGAGAGCGAAGCAATATGTTCATCAAGAAGAGCGATTTTAATAAGAGCTATATAAGCCAATAGTAATTTTGAAGTGAGTGTTTTGAATGTATGTTTTAGGTACCTCAAAAGGATTCCGGATCACATAACTCAATAGAGCGCACAATTACAGATTCGTACAAAAGCATGGAGTGATAGTTAAGACCAAATGCTGGATCTGAACAAAAAAACACATGACATAGTAATGTAGAACAAAAGGCTCTTCATCACACAACCCGGATTGACAATTCTCACGCTTCATTCAAGGATATCAAAAGATATCAAACATTTCAAATAAGTTCCTACTATGCTCCAAGAACGAACCCGTCGGAACTCATAGAACTTCACGCTATACTATTACTGCTGAAGGGGGTCACTGACATCGATGGTGGAGGGGCTCAATAACGGAAAAGATCCCTATTTTCTTTGATCCTTGAATGACTGCCGCTGAAAAAATAAAATTGTGTGTCAACCCGGTAATAGCTTTTACATATCTATTGTAGACAGCTATAGATTAACTATGAATATCTACAATCAAACAGAAGCTTCTCGGGTGGCTTCGGCAGATGGTATTGGCGGATTCTTTGTCTTTGGTGGACGTTCTTAGTCTGCTTGTATCGATCAAGGATGAGTGAAACCCATCTTATCTTTTTAACTCCTCGCGTGTCATATAGGCCATTCGCTATTTTCCCCATAGTTTCATTACTCGCAGCATCTGTCGCCATTTTCTGTGCAGCATTTGACATTTTTAAGTTACAGGCTGCGAATGTCCGATTTTCAGTTTCACCGCTGAAAGATCTGTTCTGATATTCTCTGTTACGTATGACATTTCGAACTGCTTTATTCGATATTTGGCCCACATTTTGAAAAGACACGTTACGTTTTGCTGACTTTGGCCTGATTTTCTTTCGAAGTTTCTTTACCTGCACGGCACTTGATTTTCTGTGCCGGCTGGATCTAATGATCACTGTTAAATCAAACGAAAAATTTCAAAGCCAGTGTTATGATTGAATATGACAAAATTATCAAGATAAAATTAGTTTCATGAGGAAATGGTTCATTACAATACAATAAATCCCAGTTTTCAAGCGTCTTTAGATGATATCTCAATCCTAATGTAAGGTTACGATTCACAACAAAAACAAGAAAACCACAAAAAACTTCTGGACCTTTCTTGCTTTGTGCCCTCTCTTTGGCCAGATCTGAGCCGACCAGAGATAACTTTCTGTACATTCTGATCACAGGTCCAGATTCGCTGGATCTCCTGGAGGAGTTGTCATCTGTTTGATTGTCATTCTCGCGGGAATCCTCGCTTACCTTGCTCAGAGTATCAAATTCACGGCCACCATATTTACAGTTACTGAGATTAGGAGCGGAGTTGTTACCACCCGCTTCATTTCCTGTTTCTGACAAAACTATCTATTACCGTCAGTAAGTTGAATCAGTTCCTAGTAGAATACTAGGCATATAACTTTTTTAAAACAAGAGTATAGTTAAAAAAATGCAATTTTCGCACAATTATGACAAAACCTATTAAATTGAAATTTTTCTTCTTTGGTCAGCGAATTAAGTTCAGCAACTTATTTCAAATTTAAGTTATGCTAGGTCGGAAGCTCGGGGTAAGATGTGGAAAAAAGTTACTTAGGTTGCCATGAACAAAAAACTAAAATAGTTAATCTACCTAAGCTATTGAGACTGTTGCTCTTCTTTGAGAATCTGGCCAAAGCGCCAAACTTCTTGCTGGCGGCACTTTGTCTCCTTTTCTTCCTGTTGGCAGCACTGTTGGCATCGTTAGCTCCTCCTTGAGACTCGTCCTGGTTACCATTGAGACCAGCCACTGCTTCTACCCCTCCGTCACTAAGAGATCCCTGAAACGTACAAAAAAGTCAGACGTCATAAAAAATCTGCAATATTTCAAAAAGCTTTGAAGTTCTGAGCAAAGCTCTTTTTATTCATATAAAATCAACATCGACTGTTCTAATAGTGGCCGATTGATCTTACATATTAAACTTATAATAGTCGACGCAAGTCAAAAACATAGCTGGAAGATTGCCAGAAAATAGCCGCAATAGCTTCGTAGATCAGCAGTCTAAAAAACAGTAAGACAGACCAAAAAATTCCTCTTTTCGTTAAAGGATGAGATGGTATATTTTGATTAAGAATCTGCATAAAACATAGCTGCCTCTATTAGCTTTTCTCAAATAATCTTCATTTCGAGTGACACCCATTCACTTGACCTTCTCTTTGAATTAAAAAGAAGAAACGTCGATTTCAAAGTGGGGAAGTCATTTTTGAGAGTGAGGAGGTGTGATCATCAACTTAATCGAGCGAATTAACGAAAAAACTCGCTCCACTAACAGTGAGCAATGAAAAGCTATCGCTGTGTGGCTATTAAAAACATAGAAACAACCAAATAACGTCGGAGCAATTGCTCCAGGACTGGCGGGCTTTAGTTTAAAATGACAGCAGTTTAAAATGACCTTAATATAACACATCGTTCACCAAATATACCCGGCAGATCACCGAAATATAGCCGCAAGACTTGAAAAACATCGTTGGCTAGTAATTATAGTTAAACTCAGAAATGGACAAAAACAATCGAAAAATTTGAAAACAATCGCAATTTTTAACAAAATCTTGCTAAAATTCAAAACATTAAAATCTTCAAAACCATTTCATTGTCTCATGAGACTATCCAGTATCGCCATATCAAGCTTTAATAAGTTTTACTGGTTCAAAAACATCCATAGACTTGGACATGATAATAATTTTTCAAAAATTAAAAAATTAAATTTTATCAAAAAGTGCTAAGGATGGAGTAAATAAAATATTGATAACAACTCCATGAACCTAAAGACTATGCAACAGATGTTTCATAAAGCCTCAGAGGAGGTCCCTAGGACCCTGGTGACGGAGAAAAAGATAAAAACTCAAAAAGATTCAAAAAAACTTGAAAAAAAATTGCAAACAATTTTAAAAATAGCTGATCTTAAAATCTCGAAAAACCTTTCATTACATCTAAACGCTTTGCAGTAACATAAGCTTAAACTCTAGAGCAGGTTATGTGGCTGTTGAGATTGTAGAAGCCAAAAAAAATGACAAAAAATTTCAAAAAAATTGATAAAAAAGAAGTTGCAAAAAAACTGCTAAAATTTGTGATAAAAGTTGTAACTAATCCATGGCCAACAAACAATTTTCAGTAACTCATTATCAAACCTTACCGGATATTTTATGTTAGGCTGAAAAACCAGAATAAATGACAATAATGACAAGTAAACTGATAATAGCGATAATAAACTGACAATAAATGTTAAAATTTTAAAAATTGCAAGTTTTGTAAAAAAAAATTGCTGAAATACGTGGTGTTAAAATCAAGAAAAACAATTCATTACTCTTAAAAATTTTACAGTACCTACTTTTGAACCCTAGAGGACGTTTCTCCAGTCTTGAGGCTGGAGAACCATAAAAACCAACAAAAACTTGAAAAAAATGCAAATTTTATTTAAAAAAAATAAAATTTGTCAAATTAAAATATTGAAAGCTATTCCATGGCAAATACAATTTTTTCAGTAACTTATTATTAAACCCTTAAGGACGTTTTCTGGCCCCTGCGTCCGGAAAGAAGTGGATAAAAAAATAAATGTCAAAAAAATTGGAAAAATTTGCACGTTTTGTCAAAAAAAAGCAAAAATTCGTGATGTTAAAATGTTGAAACCATTCCAATACCGCTACAAACTATGCGGTAACCTAATATAAAACCCTAGAGGAGGTTTTTGACACCTAGGGCTGACAAAAACAAAAAATGACAAAAATTTTCAAAAATTTGTGAAAATTAGTATAAAATTGCGTGTTGTTAGCGATCGGTAGTAACCTAATATTCAGTAACCTAATATAAAACCCTAGAGGAGGTTTTTGACACCTGGGGCTGACAAAAACAAAAAATGACAAAAATTTTCAAAAATTTGTGAAAATTAGTATAAAATTGCGTGTTGTTAGCGATCGGTAGTAACCTAATATTCAGTAACCTAATATAAAACCCTAGAGGAGGTTTTTGACACCTGGGGCTGACAAAAACAAAAAATGACAAAAATTTTCAAAAATTTGTGAAAATTAGTATAAAATTGCGTGTTGTTAGCGATCGGTAGTAACCTAATATTCAGTAACCTAATATAAAACCCTAGAGGAGGTTTTTGACACCTGGGGCTGACAAAAACAAAAAATGACAAAATTTTCAAAAATTTGAAAATTAGTATAAAATTGCGTGTTGTTAGCGATCGGTTGTTCGTCAGTAGCCACGGGAGGCGGGGGGGGATTGTACATCGGGGGTCTGTTGGGGAGGGGGTGGGCAACAGTGGGGTGGGGAGGGCAACAGCGCGGTGGGGGGGGCAATTGGGGGGTGGTGAACAGTGGGGTGTCTTCAACCTCTAAGGACCGCCCTTCACAACATAAGTAGAAGTCTCCAAAACAATTTGAGCTGAAAAAGAGCACTCTAAGAGCACTTAATGCCCGCTGGGCGCTACCTGTTTATCTTGTTTTTGATGAAAAAATGTCAAAAGCGTCAGACGAAAAATCGGTCAAGCGAAAAATCGCATAAAAAAAGACCGACAGGACTAATATAATTGCTACAAATTAATACTGAAAAACTGATTTTAGCAAAAAAAAAAAAACAATTTTAAAGTGTAAACAATTTTGATGTCATTAAATAAAATACTGAATCAGTTTATTTTGAATTGCTTTGCTGAGAAGCTGCAGTTTAAAAGCACTTTGAGCAGAATGAGCGAAAAGAAAAACTAGCCTAGAAAAGTCAAAAAGATTTCATGGAAACGGTCGACAAAATGGCAAATGAGGTAGAGCTAAAAAAAATTTTGTTCGACAAAGTAAAAAAATTAGGACCACTATAATGGATGGCTGTGAAGATGAGTACGGCTATTAATAAGAAGTGAAATTAGGCCCAATTTTCATCGTTCGCTTAGTTGTAAACTTTCGCCTATTGAGTTTACCGCCTCAAAATTGTGAATGAGAGAACAATTCAAGACATAGCTGGCACATTGCCGGAAAATAGCCGCAATAGCTTCGTAGATCTGAAGTCTCAAAAAAACAGTAAAAAAGACAGACCAAAAAAAGTACTCTTTTCATTGAAGGCTGATATGTTATATTTTGAATATAAATCTGTACAAGTTTTTGCTGCCTCTATTAGCTGCTCTCCAATAACATTCATTTAGAGTGACACACACCCATTTGAACTTATCTCTTTGAATTAAAGTAAAAAAGTCAATTTCAAAGTGAGGAAGTCATTTTTGAGAGTGAGGTAAGTCAAGTGTGACCTAAAATTTAATCACGCAAATGAACAACAAAACTAGCTCCAACGAGGGCTAAAAAAGACGTCATGCACGCATTTCAGTTGAAATTGCATGAACGAACGAACAAAAAGCAGATTTGAAGCTGTGACGTCATATGGTCGTAACAAAAATCTCGACGAAATAAAAAAAACCAAGAGAACGCCAACAATAGCCCCAGCTATCCCTGTGCGGCTATTAAACATAACCGGCCAACATCGATTGAATTGCTCTCAAACGACCGTTTCGCGGTTGGCTTTGTCAGTAGATAGCTACGGTTTAGTGAGGCTAGCTTTAGCTTAATGGTTGCAGAGGGGGGCATAGCCGGGGCAAGGGGTGCAGAGGGGGATTGATGCACAGGGTTGGTTGCATGTGGCCACGACCTCAGGGCCTGAACGATGTGCAGTGTTGGGGATTGGGGGCGGGGGGAGGGTAATGAGAGGGGCGAAGTTGTGTGTGTGTGTGTTTGGGGGGGGGGTGGGGGTCAAACTCTTTAAACCATGATTATACGTCTCCAAAACAGTTTCTGTGAATCGCATACTTGGAGACAAGTGAGATGAAAGGCTATAAATGAACTTAATGCCCTCTGGGCGCTACCTGTTTATCCCGTTTTTCAGGACGAGAAGTCTTAAATGTTTCAGACGAAAAATCGGTCAAGCAAAAATCACATTGAAAAAGACCACAGGACAAATAAATTTGCTAAACTTTATTTGAGAGCAATTTGACACCAATTTCCCCACAAAAATGAAGTAAAAACTGCTTCAAAGTGCCGCTGTTTAAAAACACTTTGAGCGGCTTGCTGCTGCAGAAGTCAAAAATATTTCTCTAAATTTCAAAAAACGCGGCACAATTTGTTAAAGCAAAACAAAAATTGTTTGACGAAGTAAAGAAAATTTAGGCCCGCAATAATAGCCGTTTGAGATGACTGTGGCCATTGAAACAGAAGCAAAACTTCGAGTCAATGGATATAAAACTTGCAACTGAAGAAAGTTATGCAAAAACAAGACAAATAACGATTGTGAAATACTATCCAACGTCGTGTTCAACTTTTCACCAGCAAACGCATTACAGAAAGTGTACCATTTTTTTTTATTATTGCAACTGACCTGATCATTGAGGCCTCCAGTTCCTGAGGTACCGAGATCGCTGACCTTGCGCTTCTCGACAGATCCGTCTTCATTGATGATAGAGACATCCTCTTCGTTGAAAGAGAGACTTCGTCCCTCCTCGTTCAGTGAGGCAGTCAGTCTGTGCTCTGAGAGCGAAGTGTTCAAGGCACCGCTAAACACAAAATTCAACGCTCTTCCTAAACTTCATCCATTTTCCGGATCACAATTAGTAATTATCTCCCACGGTAGTGTGTATACAACCTTTATCTCCCCACAAGTGCATGTTCTACTTTTACTCAGAATAACATTAACATGTTACATAACCGACTAACGTCGGGCGAATTGCTGTGAAACGACCGGCGAGTGGGGGGGGGGGGTGAAGTGGGGGTCAAACTCTAAGAACCACCCTTCACACATGAGTATACGTCTACCACAGGACTAATATAATTACTACAAACTTTGTTTGAGAGCAATTAATAACACCAGGGGGTTAAAAATATAATGACTAAGGATTATGAGGGTACTTACTCTTTTGATTGGTTGTCGTCATTGGTGAAGTTTGGAGTGTTAATATTGGCAGATGCACTCGCACTGTTAGTCGAAATCAGGTCCAATTTATGCTCAGAGACTGAGACTGTTGAGGTCGTTTTGGCCACAGGCGCCGACTGAGCACTCAAACTAGAGACGTTGCTCTCCTCCGAGAAGATACTGTGAGCATCTAGAACTTTCTTGTTCGTTTCTCTGTCCCCACCGGCGCTGTTGCCTCCAAATACAGACCCTCCCCCTAAGTCTGAGGGTCTAGTTGGAGGGCTAGAAACGTGGTCGTAGTCGTCACCTGTAGTCTTATAGTTGGAAGAGGCGTTGGTTGAGGTGGTTCCTGATCTGGTTCTGGAAGGCTGATACACAGAAGAGTCCCAGTACTCCCTGTTGGCTCTGTTGTCTGTTCCTGCTCTGTCTCGACCATCTCTCTCCCTCTCCAGTGGAGGCGAGTAGGGGGGCGATAGTTGACTCACACTTCGCTTGTACTTTGAGTCCCGACTACTTTTGCCTCCTTCTATAATAAAAAATAATTTACAAGAACTTTTTTAAAAAATCATGGCGGTGTTGCACGCGATAACAAGAAAATGATTGCCCAGGTGCAGTTAAGAGCAAGAGTTTTGATCACTTGGGCCAAACTGAAGAAATTCCAAAATAATAAACTGAAAAAATCAAAAATTGTTTAGTTGACAAGTTATCTGTTTTGGCTTCTTGAAGAAATCCACTCAAATAATACGTAGAAAAATCTATAATTTTTTTGATTTTTTTTCGTCGGCTCAAAAAACCTCATCACACTTCTGTGAACACTTAAAATTTGAGCGAATAAAGATGAATATCAACACATGTCAGCTCAATTATACAAAACATAGCCAGCAAATACCCGGAAAATAGCCACCGTTGACCCGCTTGACGCACATTGGGATTGAAACAGAAAAAGCAAAAATAAGAGAGAAATTGACACAATTTTTCTAATTGTCAATTATTTTAATTTGGTGTGCAAATTCTGCATATTAGGTTAGATTCTAAAATTACACTTAATTCAGCTTCTAAACTGAAGGCTACATAGCACAATACTAATGCCAGCAAGCAATCACTTTAATGAGCTTTGATAACATAATGACCTATGACTTAATGACCGGGCTTTATATACTTATCCTGTTTCTTTTGATCTTTTGATTTTGCTCTTTTGACTTTGACCGTATTCACTACACTGTGTAATTCAATTCTTGAAAGAATTTAAAATCCATTCAGTTGAAACAGTGAGTGACGTAAGTCAGAAGTCAAGAATGAAAATAAGAAAAAACGTGAAAAGCGTAAAAATCGTGAAAAGCGTAAAACGAAAACGTGATCAAAAGGTAAAGCGAATTTAAAAAAAGAGATAATAGCCGCTGAGAGGCTGACGACCGGAACATGTTGCCTAAAAAAATTTGAGCGTCCACGACAATTGAATTACGTCCAGATCAGATACAAAACACAATTTAAGCAAGTGCCGTTAAAGCAACCTTTTCATTTAGAGGTAGGATTCTATATAAAATCAGTAAGTTAATACTCAAGGCTCTTCAGGAATCATAGCCACTATTCAGCCACACCTATTCAGACTCTTAATCAAAATATCATTTTAAATCGTCAGAAACCATTAAACTGAGAGTTAAAAACGTGTTTCTTCACAAGAAAACTATAATAGATTAAAGACTGCTAAAAAAATTTTTACCAGTACGTTATTTCAGATCAGTTTCCGACTTTTACTAAATTTAGGGATCGAATACTAGAAGTGGTTTTGAGGAGTGAAGAGCACTCTCTTGACTGGATGGCCTTAGTTATATAGAACTTACTTTGGTGTAACATGAAAAAGAATGGAAAACTTTAAACGTCAAACTGTTATTTATCTGCTTGAGCAATCTGAAAGGGAGGCGGGAATAGCATTTTCAGAAAGTTTCCTTACAAAATGTGACATTTAATGCACAATTAAAGAAAAAAATTTCGGGTTAAGAAAAATGTAGTCCAAATTGATTTGTTGTACAATAACTCAATTGATTATATTATATTTACAAATTGTTTTTGGGACGTGATTTTTCTAGTACGTTTGGTATAACTGTTCTATATATTTTTTGTGTAACTATTCTAATTTTCTGAGGGGGTGTGAACGTAGTAGTGGGGTTTTTTCGGGTTGCAGGTTGGAAGGTAGACGAGGGAGTGGGCGGGGTTCTAAATAGCCAGGTAGAGGAGGGTGGACTGGGTGAGTGGTCAGTTTGAGGGAACAACAGAGGGGGCGGCGGTAACATCCCCCTTTCAAGCCACACGTTTATCTCCTCAACAGTTTCGATGAATCTCATACTTACAGGCTAGTAATGCTATAGGGTCTAAGAGAGGAGCTAAGACATTCAATGCCCTCCGGGCTTTACCAGTTTATCCGATTTCTGAGGACAAAAGTCAAAAGAGTAAGAAGAAAATCTGATCAAGCAAAAAATTGCATACACAAAGACCGCAAGACTAATATAATGGCTCCAAACGAGTAGGGCTGCTAAAATATGTGAATGGAGAGCACATGAGACACAAAAAGTAAAGGACATAAGTCACCAGAAAAATCAAAACGGTCAGGCGAAAATTTTGAACGAAAACCACACGACTTCCATAAATTTTTTGAGCTTCCTTGCGCCGAGCATTTCAATAAATACTTCAAATAATTCAATCAAATAATTCCAAATCAATTTGGAAAAATGTAGTCCAAATTGATTTGTTGTACAATAACTCAATTGATTATATTATATTTACAAATTGTTTTTGGGACGTGATTTTTCTAGTACGTTTGGTATAACTGTTCTATATATTTTTTGTGTAACTATTCTAATTTTCTGAGGGGGTGTGAACGTAGTAGTGGGGTTTTTTCGGGTTGCAGGTTGGAAGGTAGACGAGGGAGTGGGCGGGGTTCTAAATAGCCAGGTAGAGGAGGGTGGACTGGGTGAGTGGTCAGTTTGAGGGAACAACAGAGGGGGCGGCGGTAACATCCCCCTTTCAAGCCACACGTTTATCTCCTCAACAGTTTCGATGAATCTCATACTTACAGGCTAGTAATGCTATAGGGTCTAAGAGAGGAGCTAGGACATTCAATGCCCTCCGGGCTTTACCAGTTTATCCGATTTCTGAGGACAAAAGTCAAAAGAGTAAGAAGAAAATCTGATCAAGCAAAAAATTGCATACACAAAGACCGCAAGACTAATATAATGGCTCCAAACGAGTAGGGCTGCTAAAATATGTGAATGGAGAGCACATGAGACACAAAAAGTAAAGGACATAAGTCACCAGAAAAATCAAAACGGTCAGGCGAAAATTTTGAACGAAAACCACACGACTTCCATAAATTTTTTGAGCTTCCTTGTGCCGAGCATTTCAATAAATACTTCAAATAATTCAATCAAATAATTCCAAATCAATTTGGAAAAATGTAGTCCAAATTGATTTGTTGTACAATAACTCAATTGATTATATTATATTTACAAATTGTTTTTGGGACGTGATTTTTCTAGTACGTTTGGTATAACTGTTCTATATATTTTTTGTGTAACTATTCTAATTTTCTGAGGGGGTGTGAACGTAGTAGTGGGGTTTTTTCGGGTTGCAGGTTGGAAGGTAGACGAGGGAGTGGGCGGGGTTCTAAATAGCCAGGTAGAGGAGGGTGGACTGGGTGAGTGGTCAGTTTGAGGGAACAACAGAGGGGGCGTCGGTAACATCCCCCTTTCAAGCCACACGTTTATCTCCTCAACAGTTTCGATGAATCTCATACTTACAGGCTAGTAATGCTATAGGGTCTAAGAGAGGAGCTAGGACATTCAATGCCCTCCGGGCTTTACCAGTTTATCCGATTTCTGAGGACAAAAGTCAAAAGAGTAAGAAGAAAATCTGATCAAGCAAAAAATTACATACACAAAGACCGCAAGACTAATTTAATGGCTCCAAACGAGTAGGGCTGCTAAAATATGTGAATGGAGAGCACATGAGACACAAAAAGTAAAGGACATAAGTCACCAGAAAAATCAAAACGGTCAGGCGAAAATTTTGAACGAAAACCACACGACTTCCATAAATTTTTTGAGCTTCCTTGTGCCGAGCATTTCAATAAATACTTCAAATAATTCAATCAAAAATTTGGCGGAGGCTTTGCCGAATTTTAGATCAAGTTTCACAGAACAGTTTGGAGATTTGAAGTTGGGGTTCGAGTTCAATGATTTCACAGCGAGGGAGAAATGTTCAATGTGTACAAATATTTACTGAAATGGTCATTTGTGCCGACAGGAATCCATGCTAAGTGCAGAGCAGACCTGCTGGAGGCCGCATATCTTAGATGGGAACAGATGCGCATCAGTCTCTCACATCTATCTTTTTTTCTCACAGCTATGGACTGCTGCGAACAGCTCTTTCGAGCCGTCTTTAGAGTAAGTAATGACAGAAAAAGCATTACCTCGATCCCTTAATGGTCGATTCGGAAACTCGTCATCCTCCTCAGCTATTCTGTCTTTGATCCTGCTTCCACTTCTGGGAGATCCTCCAGTGGTATTACGTCTCCGAATGTCACTGCTCCTCCCACTTCCCCCTCCCCCGTCCCAACCACCCGGGTGTCTGTTGTACCTCCTGCTTTGGAGGCTGCCCCCGGATGAGTTTGCCCCTTGGCTGGCTGCCCGAAGTGGAGGGGTCAGGGTGGAGGAGGAGGCACCTGGATCTCCTCGGATGGGCGCTGTGGATAGATGGGTAGGCGTGGAACGATCGGAAGATCCCATTGGAGAAAAATAGCCGTCATTTCTGAAACGAATATTCAGCCTTTTTAACCTATTCTTTTCAGCTATATTGCCAAAGAACGACTCATGCATCACTCTGCGAATAAAATCCCGACATAAAGTTTTAACGGTAAGTCTTGAATTATATATTAGTTTTTACTTTCATAGAAAAACTCAGCAAGTTATTTCAGTTTCTGAACTAATTCTGAGTCCTCAAATGACCACTCCCTGTACTGCTTGTTGAGTCTAACCGAAATTCTTCTGCTTTGATTAAACATAGCCGGCAGATTGCCGGAAAATAGCCGCGATAGACGCTTGTGGCCTTCCATGAATTGAAGCAAGTAAAGAAACAGGATAGGCAGATTGACCAAAAGTCCTTTAGTAGACCACTAGTTTTTTTGGGTTAGATACGTACTGTCAATTTTATGACATGCGGTCTATAAGGAAAAAAACCCTAAAAGAGCTTTTTCAAAATTGATATTAAAAATCAAAGACTCAAGACTACTACTCAAGAATTAGGGCATAAATTTTGGCACCACTTAGATGCACACTATTGATCTTAAACTAGTAAATGTTCATAAAAATTAAAGTTCCATAAGTAAGTTCAGAAATCATTTTTTTAGTGATGTAAGTCACGCATCTGACCTAAAAGCAGAAATGACGTCACGGTAAGACGAAACAAAAATCTGTTAGACGCAGTAAAAAAATTAGGAGCGCAATAATAGCCGCCTGGAATTGCTGACGCGGCTATTAAAAATACCACTATTATTCAGAATTTCAAAAATCACGCTCTACATGCGGTCCCAGAAGTTTCAGTGAACTTTGAACTTGACACCAAGATTTATTGCGCTAAGACTTATTGATCTTGTGTCAGGTCAACTTTTTCTTAGTTTCTTTCCACGATTAGTCAATTCGATCAGATGAACTTGCCAAAAAGTCCCAAATGTCCAAAAAAAAGTTGCCATCAACTTTGTATGAGAGCGAGTAGAAACAACCCTTGTTTGCGAACCTGTTGTAATAATTGTTTCTTCTGACAGCCTCGGAAGCTCTGCGTCTTTTCCCTGACCCTCCACCTGTGGACCTGTGGCTCCTTGATAATGCACCACGCTCACTCACTGTATCCCAGTCATCAAACCCCGGACCCCGCCTTGCCACTCTCTCCCTATCACTTAACCTTTCATCAAAATCACTGAAGCGTTCGTCACGATCACTCGGCACAAAATCATCGCCTATGTTTGCTCTATGTATCAAACGAGATTGAACGCCACCACTGACGTTCTTCCGTCTTGCAGAAATTCGACCACTCGCGTAGTTTTGGTACTCCATTTGATCTTCATCCTGTTTCACGAAGGGTTCCGACTGCCTTCTTGACTGAGATATTTGGCTGTCTTTCATACCCATGTAGGGCAACTGAGAGGAAACTCCTTTCATTCCTTTCCAAATATCCATCGGTGACAACTTCTCTCGTCCATCCAGGTCATCGAAGTCGATTTCTCTGAAAGTAAAGAACATAATCGACTAACGTCGGAAGACTTGCTCTCGAAGGAATAGTGGGAGCTCAAATCTATTACAGCATGCTTCACTCTGGGGTGGGGGGCTAAATAAATCCATTGAGGGGGCTTCAAATATCGTCATCAGAGGTTAATGTCTACCACTAAATTTCAAGTGAAAAAAACATAGCAGGACAAGTCCTAACGTACAGTTCAAAGAATTTTCATTGATTAAACAAGAAACTAGACCTCGAACGGACTACGAGTAAATTGGGAGAACCATTTCTAAAAAAATCAAAAAAATGAAAAAAAATCAATGTCAAAATGTGAACAAAACGCTAGCGAGAAATTGAAAATTAGTTCAATAAAAAACTACGCCTAGAATAAACCACGGACTGATTCGGAAATCCATTTAGAAAAAAATCCGATCCAAAATTTTTGTTCAAACACCGTTTTCTCACACTACTTGAAAATTAGATTGAGAAAATGCACAACGCAAATCACTCACTTTTTGCTCCATTTCCTGTTTCGGAGTGACCAAAATCACGACTCCAATTGACTTCAAAAATCATGAAAATGTGTGAACAGATCTTAAAAACGTAGCCGGAAGAACTCCGGAAGCGACTCGAAGCGTAAAAACTTCACAAAAAACCGTAATTGCAACTGAAGCCTTTGCCTTTCGTAATAAAGCGTTAACTCATTACCTCACCAGGTCTGATATAAATATTGGTGAAACTTTCACCACGGCCACGAAAAGAAACAAAATGCAGCACAATTTTTTATTGAAAACGTTTGGTAACGTTAAAAATGTCCGAAATCATTAGGATGGTCAAAATACTGATAAGCTGAAAAAACTGACAGGGCTATGAATTGCCCTCAAAAAATCATGATTCTAGTCTCAAAAAGATCGCGAAAGCAAACGGCAGACAATGAACTTAGAAACTTAAGTTAAATTTTTCATAAAAGAATGCTCAAATTGAGGAGACAGAGAACCACTACAGAAAGATTTCAAAACACTGCGATTGAGACAAAAACAAAAAAATACTCCTTCTTTGTTGTATATATGTCCGAGAACATGATTTCATATTTATTCCAAAACTGAAATCATAGAAAAGACAAAACAACAGAAAAAAAATAAGAGGGAAAAAGTCGTTTAAAAACAACACCAAGGCCGCAAGAAAGTTGCAAAAAATACTAATAAGTGGCAATTTTGGAAAAGATTTTCTAGCAAACTCTCAGTACTGATCTATGTTGAATGAAACCAATTGCAAATCAAAGAAATGGCAAAAATCTAAAAAAAAAGCTGAAATCATTCAATTTTCTAGAAACTGGAAAAAAAACGAATATAAATGTAGGTGCCATGACAAAGCTAGAAATATACAAATTAGAATGTGAAAAGCAAGGACACAATGTAAGGAACACCGTAACAAAAAGACTAAATCTGGATTTTTGAAAGTTAACAATTTAAAAAATAAAAAACGAAGACCTTCCATTACTCAGCATTCGAAGCATAGAAAAGACAAAGAGTCCGAGACAAAGATCCATCGTCCTGGACAGAACAAAAGAAAAAAAGCAAAACTCAAACACACGAAACATTGAAACATATTGCAAAAACTGGTCAAAAAACTTAGCATTTATGAAAACAAATTTAACTGTTCTTCAAAAACTTAACGCCAAAAACTGATTTAATTTTTAATGAAACAAAACAAAAGTCCCTCATGTTGAACAAAAAGACTATTTCTAGTACTTAAAAGTCAATTAATAATTTGACAAAAACTGGAAAAAAATACTACCAAAATCGGATAAGAATATGTACATCGAGGTAGAAAGAGGCGTTGAGTATATGAATTATCAAAAGGGAGATGCCATATTAATTGAAATTTGACAAAAAGACGGCTGAAAGATCCAAAAATGAAGAAATTAATTTAAAAAAAGCCAAAAATTAACTAATAAGCCACGAAATAGGTGCCAATTTTGAACTTGAAACGCATTTTCAGGCTCTGCAAAACACTGTGGCATCAACTTCTGAGATTTACATTTCAATATAGCAATAAAACTTATTTCTACAAAAAACCAAACTACAAGCAAAAAACTGGGCCACTTAGACGAAAAAAAAAAACGGCTAAAAAGCAGTTATCTATATGTGCCATTCAGTCAAAATCTAATTTTCAAAGTCATAAATTCATACACTAAACGCAACGCAGGATCAAAAAACTTCTCTCGCTCAGAAAAAATTAGTTCACACGGCAATTTTACTCACTTTTGCTTTAAAGTTAAAATAGCGTCTGAACGAGTAGTGTTTCCGGTAAAAAAAACATAGCCGGCAGATTGCCAGAATAGCTGCGAAAGAACAGACCTGCGTGCCGTATAATAGAGATAGAAACAGACAGATCTAAATTGAAAAAAATCGACGCCGCTCAAAAATCTAGGTAAAAAACATTCAGCGATAAAGTAATAAAGCTTGTTGAAATTCATCCCGCACAAGCCGCTTATTAGGGACCTTTACTGCACGTATGTGTTCCTTTGACCTTAAACAAATTCAAATTAAACCTAAGTTTTAAAGTGCAAAGTCATTTTATTGAGTGAGGTTAGTCACTTGTAATTAAAATCTAATCACGCAAAGAACTTTTGCTACAGAGAGTGAGAAATGATGTCACGCGCGCAAACGCCGTTAGTGAGAGGAAGAAGTCATTCAGAAAATTTGACTTTTTCGGCTTTGCTGTGTGAACAAGTAATGTTAAACGAAATAGAGCGTCAGACGACGAAACAAAAAAACCAAGACCACCGCAATATAGCTTCCCTCAGCTTACAGCTTCGCAGCTATAAAAAACCTTAATAAAACCAATACTCCTCTGCGAGTTGTAAAAAAAAGACAGCGCCCCAATACAATTCAAATTCTTTGAATTGTAAAAAATATATCGATTTCGGCGCACTTTTCATTTGACTTTTATTAGTGAACTGCCGCCACTTAATTTCAGCTGATCACGCAAAAAGAAAAAGTCAAGGGCGCAAACGTCGCACGAAAAGTCAAAACGGTCGGAAGAACAAAATACCAACTTGTTTTCAATAATTGCTTCGAACTTCGAAGATCCAATTGAACAAATAAATGCAAAAAAAATAAGCGTCAGAAGCACAGATACATAGCAAGACGAATACATAGCAAAACGACAAACTTGTAAGAAACATATTTGATCATTAGAAATTTAACAAATTGACTCAAACACCAGATCAAATGAAAGTCCCACCAAACGAAGAACAAGATTACAATGAAGGCAGAAAAAAATCCGAATATTTTGGGGTCGAAAATCGTCTTGGGATACGGTTGAAATCATGCCCTCCCAGCAACTTCATCAAACTTAGCACTTATAAGACTAGTAAAGCTAATCAGGAACTTCACTGCATCTTAAAGTCTCCGGCCTTCATCTGTTTATCCCGTTTCAAAAGATAAAGCATCAATCAGGTGAATTTCTTTCGAAAAAAAGACTATGCAACAAAACAATGCAAATTCCTGGATTGTTAAAATCCGCGAGTGTCTCAATACAGTTACGCTAAGCTTACAGCTTCACCTCAATAATAATTATTTTCAAATTTAGCACACACACATACACACACACCTAGATACACAAGGTGATCTATGCCTCCACCTGAGGAGGTATATAAAAGTTACGGCTCCATACACACGTGCAATTTTACACACAATAACGAGCTGAACAACAACGAGAAAAAGGAGAGAGCGAGGGCAGATAAAAAATGGAAACATAGCCGGCAGATTTCCGGAATAGCTGCGAAAGAAGACCTGCGTGCCGTATAATAGAGATAGAAACAGAGACAGATCTAAATTGAAAAATCGACGCCGCTCAAAAAGCTATGTAAAAAACATTCAGCGATAAATTGAACATAACCAACTATACGTCGGAAGAATTGCTCTCGAACTAGTGGGAGCTCTAATAAATTGCAGCCTGCTTCAGTCGGGGTGGGGAGGGGGGTGGGTTGAAATGGGACTAAGAAAATCAATAGTGGGCTTCAAATAACCACATTAGAGGTTAATATATACCACTTCAGATTTAAAGTAAAAAATGGCACCAGTTTCGGCGCACTTTTCATTTGATTTTTAGTATTAAATTGCCGGCAATTGAATTCAGCTGCTTGAAATTGTGATTGAGAAAGAATTTTAGATCACGCGAAACGCAAAAAGTCAAGGGCGTAAAAGTCACTCGAAAAGTCAAAATTGTCAAGCGAAATTTTTGCATAAAAAAAGACACACACATTTACAATAATTGCTATGAACTTCGTTCAAGAGCAATTAATAAGCTTGTTAAAATTTATCCCGCAGAAGCCTCTTATTAGGGACCTTTACTGTACATAGGAGTTACTTTGACTTAAACAAATTCAAATTAAACTTCAGTTTTAATGTGCAAAAGTCATTTTATTGAGTGAGGTAAGTCACTTGTGATCAAAATTTTATCACACAAAAACTTTTCCTAGAGAGAGTGAGAAATGACGCGCGCAAACTCCGTTAGTGAGAAAAAGAAGTCATTCAAAAAATTTGACTTTTTCAGCTTTGCTGTGTGAACAAATGTATAACGAAAAAGAGCGTCAGACGACGCAACAAAAAACATAGACTGAAGAATTCCGGAAGCGACTCGAAGCATCAAAGCTTCACCAAAAAACGGCTAATGCAGCTGAAGCCATTACCTTTTGTATTAAACCATTAACTCATTATTTCCCCCATTAAATTCAAATTTAAGAATCAGAAAACCACTACAATTAGAATTCTAATCCCTGCAATTAGGAAAAAAACACATACTTCCTCCTTGATGTATATATTCTAGGCAACGTGATTTCATACCAATTCGAAAATTAAATTAATCATAGAAAACACATAAGCAGCAGAATAATAAAAAACTGTTTAAAAACAATACCAAAGCATGAAGAAAAATACAAAAAGCAATAAATAGATATTTTGGATAGGCTTTCTAGCAAACTCTCAGTACTGCCCTGTTGATTTAAATCAATTGCGAACCAAAGAAATGACGAAAATCTAAAATAAAGCTGATATCGCTCAATTTTACAACTGAAAAAATCAATATAACGAATAAAAATGTAGGTGTCAAGACAAAACTAGAATGATACAATCTAGAATATGAAGAATATGGACACAATGTAAGGAACACCGGAACATAAAGGCAAATTCTGGATTTTTGAAAGTTAAAAATCAAACTAAAAAATACAAGAAAAATGAATAAATTTCATTGTCCAGCATTCGAGACATAGAAAAGACAACGAGTCATCCAGACAAACATCCACCCTCTTGAATAGAAAAAAAACAGAATTCAAACATACTTTGCAAAAATATGTTCAACAAATTTTTGAGACTGCAGTTATGAAAAAAACATTTAAACTGTTTTTCAAAAACTTAGAGCCAAAAAAAGAATTGAAATTTTATTGAAACAAACTTAAAGTTCCTCATGTTGCACAAAAAAGACTAATTCTAGAAATTGAAATCAAAATACAAACAAAAACTGAGAAAAATTGGAGGAAAACTACCAAAATCGGATTAGCATATGTACAATTTTGGAAAACAAAATTACATCGAGGTAGAAAGAGGCGTTGAGTACATGAATTATTAAAATGAGCTTGCTATATTAACTGATTTTTGACAAAAAGACGGCTGAAAGATCCAAAAACGAAGAAATTACAGCAAAAAAAGCCAAAAATTAACAACAAAATCACGAATTATGTGCCAATTTTAACCTTCAAACGCCTTTTCAGGCTCTGCAAAACGCTGTGGAATCAATTTCCGAGGTTTACATTTCAATATAGCATCGAAAAAAATATATTTCTACAAAAAACAAATTACAAGCAAAAAACTGGGCCACTTGGACGAAAAAGCGGCTAAAAACGGTTATCTATATGTCCCATTCAGTCAAAAATCACTTTTTAAAGTCAAAAAGTCATTCACTAAACGCAGCGCATGATCAAATAACCTCTCTCGCTCAGAAAAAATCAGTTCACGCGGTAATTTCACTGACTTTCGCTTTTAGGTCAAAACATCGTCTGAACGAATAGTACTTCCGGTAAAAAAAAACCTTAAGAAAACCAACACTCATCTTCGAGTCATAAAAAACCAATAGCACCGCAATATAGCTCCGCTCAGCTTACAGCTTCGCAGCTATAATAAAACTAATGGCTGACCTCGAAGTGAGTTGTTTGTCGAGCATTTCGTCGTATGCACCTGGTGATGCCGAGTCTCTCATGGTACCATACAAGTGGTCTCTATGGTGCTGTAATACATGTGGGATATGTCCTCTATCGTCCAGAGGCGAGTTGCTGGCAGGAGTCAGTGGATGTCCATGCAGACCCGAGACTGCAGTGGATTCCAACAAGTCAATCGAGTTCCGTCTGGGAAACAGGTTTGATAAGCCCCCTATGTAACTCTTGCGAAGGTGTTTGGGAGTATTGGGAACTGTCATTGTTCCTCCTCCTCCTGATCCTCCCCTGGCTGTCGGAAGTCCGTCCTGTCCTGTTTCCCCACTCCGGAACCCTTCACCACTTGTTAAAATTCATCCCGCAGAAGCCTCTTATTAGGGACCTTTACTGTACATAGGAGTTACTTTGACTTAAACAAATTCAAATTAAACTTCAGTTTTAATGTGCAAAAGTCATTTTATTGAGTGAGGTAAGTCACTTGTGATCAAAATTTTATCACACAAAAACTTTTCCTAGAGAGAGTGAGAAATGACGCGCGCAAACTCCGTTAGTGAGAAAAAGAAGTCATTCAAAAAATTTGACTTTTTCAGCTTTGCTGTGTGAACAAATGTATAACGAAAAAGAGCGTCAGACGACGCAACAAAAAACATAGACTGAAGAATTCCGGAAGCGACTCGAAGCATCAAAGCTTCACCAAAAAACGGCTAATGCAGCTGAAGCCATTACCTTTTGTATTAAACCATTAACTCATTATTTCCCCCATTAAATTCAAATTTAAGAATCAGAAAACCACTACAATTAGAATTCTAATCCCTGCAATTAGGAAAAAAACACATACTTCCTCCTTGATGTATATATTCTAGGCAACGTGATTTCATACCAATTCGAAAATTAAATTAATCATAGAAAACACATAAGCAGCAGAATAATAAAAAACTGTTTAAAAACAATACCAAAGCATGAAGAAAAATACAAAAAGCAATAAATAGATATTTTGGATAGGCTTTCTAGCAAACTCTCAGTACTGCCCTGTTGATTTAAATCAATTGCGAACCAAAGAAATGACGAAAATCTAAAATAAAGCTGATATCGCTCAATTTTACAACTGAAAAAATCAATATAACGAATAAAAATGTAGGTGTCAAGACAAAACTAGAATGATACAATCTAGAATATGAAGAATATGGACACAATGTAAGGAACACCGGAACATAAAGGCAAATTCTGGATTTTTGAAAGTTAAAAATCAAACTAAAAAATACAAGAAAAATGAATAAATTTCATTGTCCAGCATTCGAGACATAGAAAAGACAACGAGTCATCCAGACAAACATCCACCCTCTTGAATAGAAAAAAAACAGAATTCAAACATACTTTGCAAAAATATGTTCAACAAATTTTTGAGACTGCAGTTATGAAAAAAACATTTAAACTGTTTTTCAAAAACTTAGAGCCAAAAAAAGAATTGAAATTTTATTGAAACAAACTTAAAGTTCCTCATGTTGCACAAAAAAGACTAATTCTAGAAATTGAAATCAAAATACAAACAAAAACTGAGAAAAATTGGAGGAAAACTACCAAAATCGGATTAGCATATGTACAATTTTGGAAAACAAAATTACATCGAGGTAGAAAGAGGCGTTGAGTACATGAATTATTAAAATGAGCTTGCTATATTAACTGATTTTTGACAAAAAGACGGCTGAAAGATCCAAAAACGAAGAAATTACAGCAAAAAAAGCCAAAAATTAACAACAAAATCACGAATTATGTGCCAATTTTAACCTTCAAACGCCTTTTCAGGCTCTGCAAAACGCTGTGGAATCAATTTCCGAGGTTTACATTTCAATATAGCATCGAAAAAAATATATTTCTACAAAAAACAAATTACAAGCAAAAAACTGGGCCACTTGGACGAAAAAGCGGCTAAAAACGGTTATCTATATGTCCCATTCAGTCAAAAATCACTTTTTAAAGTCAAAAAGTCATTCACTAAACGCAGCGCATGATCAAATAACCTCTCTCGCTCAGAAAAAATCAGTTCACGCGGTAATTTCACTGACTTTCGCTTTTAGGTCAAAACATCGTCTGAACGAATAGTACTTCCGGTAAAAAAAAACCTTAAGAAAACCAACACTCATCTTCGAGTCATAAAAAACCAATAGCACCGCAATATAGCTCCGCTCAGCTTACAGCTTCGCAGCTATAATAAAACTAATGGCTGACCTCGAAGTGAGTTGTTTGTCGAGCATTTCGTCGTATGCACCTGGTGATGCCGAGTCTCTCATGGTACCATACAAGTGGTCTCTATGGTGCTGTAATACATGTGGGATATGTCCTCTATCGTCCAGAGGCGAGTTGCTGGCAGGAGTCAGTGGATGTCCATGCAGACCCGAGACTGCAGTGGATTCCAACAAGTCAATCGAGTTCCGTCTGGGAAACAGGTTTGATAAGCCCCCTATGTAACTCTTGCGAAGGTGTTTGGGAGTATTGGGAACTGTCATTGTTCCTCCTCCTCCTGATCCTCCCCTGGCTGTCGGAAGTCCGTCCTGTCCTGTTTCCCCACTCCGGAACCCTTCACCACTTGTTAAAATTCATCCCGCAGAAGCCTCTTATTAGGGACCTTTACTGTACATAGGAGTTACTTTGACTTAAACAAATTCAAATTAAACTTCAGTTTTAATGTGCAAAAGTCATTTTATTGAGTGAGGTAAGTCACTTGTGATCAAAATTTTATCACACAAAAACTTTTCCTAGAGAGAGTGAGAAATGACGCGCGCAAACTCCGTTAGTGAGAAAAAGAAGTCATTCAAAAAATTTGACTTTTTCAGCTTTGCTGTGTGAACAAATGTATAACGAAAAAGAGCGTCAGACGACGCAACAAAAAACATAGACTGAAGAATTCCGGAAGCGACTCGAAGCATCAAAGCTTCACCAAAAAACGGCTAATGCAGCTGAAGCCATTACCTTTTGTATTAAACCATTAACTCATTATTTCCCCCATTAAATTCAAATTTAAGAATCAGAAAACCACTACAATTAGAATTCTAATCCCTGCAATTAGGAAAAAAACACATACTTCCTCCTTGATGTATATATTCTAGGCAACGTGATTTCATACCAATTCGAAAATTAAATTAATCATAGAAAACACATAAGCAGCAGAATAATAAAAAACTGTTTAAAAACAATACCAAAGCATGAAGAAAATTACAAAAAGCAATAAATAGATATTTTGGATAGGCTTTCTAGCAAACTCTCAGTACTGCCCTGTTGATTTAAATCAATTGCGAACCAAAGAAATGACGAAAATCTAAAATAAAGCTGATATCGCTCAATTTTACAACTGAAAAAATCAATATAACGAATAAAAATGTAGGTGTCAAGACAAAACTAGAATGATACAATCTAGAATATGAAGAATATGGACACAATGTAAGGAACACCGGAACATAAAGGCAAATTCTGGATTTTTGAAAGTTAAAAATCAAACTAAAAAATACAAGAAAAATGAATAAATTTCATTGTCCAGCATTCGAGACATAGAAAAGACAACGAGTCATCCAGACAAACATCCACCCTCTTGAATAGAAAAAAAAAACAGAATTCAAACATACTTTGCAAAAATATGTTCAACAAATTTTTGAGACTGCAGTTATGAAAAAAACATTTAAACTGTTTTTCAAAAACTTAGAGCCAAAAAAAGAATTGAAATTTTATTGAAACAAACTTAAAGTTCCTCATGTTGCACAAAAAAGACTAATTCTAGAAATTGAAATCAAAATACAAACAAAAACTGAGAAAAATTGGAGGAAAACTACCAAAATCGGATTAGCATATGTACAATTTTGGAAAACAAAATTACATCGAGGTAGAAAGAGGCGTTGAGTACATGAATTATCAAAATGAGCTTGCTATATTAACTGATTTTTGACAAAAAGACGGCTGAAAGATCCAAAAACGAAGAAATTACAGCAAAAAAAGCCAAAAATTAACAACAAAATCACGAATTATGTGCCAATTTTAACCTTCAAACGCCTTTTCAGGCTCTGCAAAACGCTGTGGAATCAATTTCCGAGGTTTACATTTCAATATAGCATCGAAAAAAATATATTTCTACAAAAACCAAATTACAAGCAAAAAACTGGGCCACTTGGACGAAAAAGCGGCTAAAAACGGTTATCTATATGTCCCATTCAGTCAAAAATCACTTTTTAAAGTCAAAAAGTCATTCACTAAACGCAGCGCATGATCAAATAACCTCTCTCGCTCAGAAAAAATCAGTTCACGCGGTAATTTCACTGACTTTCGCTTTTAGGTCAAAACATCGTCTGAACGAATAGTACTTCCGGTAAAAAAAAACCTTAAGAAAACCAACACTCATCTTCGAGTCATAAAAAACCAATAGCACCGCAATATAGCTCCGCTCAGCTTACAGCTTCGCAGCTATAATAAAACTAATGGCTGACCTCGAAGTGAGTTGTTTGTCGAGCATTTCGTCGTATGCACCTGGTGATGCCGAGTCTCTCATGGTACCATACAAGTGGTCTCTATGGTGCTGTAATACATGTGGGATATGTCCTCTATCGTCCAGAGGCGAGTTGCTGGCAGGAGTCAGTGGATGTCCATGCAGACCCGAGACTGCAGTGGATTCCAACAAGTCAATCGAGTTCCGTCTGGGAAACAGGTTTGATAAGCCCCCTATGTAACTCTTGCGAAGGTGTTTGGGAGTATTGGGAACTGTCATTGTTCCTCCTCCTCCTGATCCTCCCCTGGCTGTCGGAAGTCCGTCCTGTCCTGTTTCCCCACTCCGGAACCCTTCACCACTTGTTAAAATTCATCCCGCAGAAGCCTCTTATTAGGGACCTTTACTGTACATAGGAGTTACTTTGACTTAAACAAATTCAAATTAAACTTCAGTTTTAATGTGCAAAAGTCATTTTATTGAGTGAGGTAAGTCACTTGTGATCAAAATTTTATCACACAAAAACTTTTCCTAGAGAGAGTGAGAAATGACGCGCGCAAACTCCGTTAGTGAGAAAAAGAAGTCATTCAAAAAATTTGACTTTTTCAGCTTTGCTGTGTGAACAAATGTATAACGAAAAAGAGCGTCAGACGACGCAACAAAAAACATAGACTGAAGAATTCCGGAAGCGACTCGAAGCATCAAAGCTTCACCAAAAAACGGCTAATGCAGCTGAAGCCATTACCTTTTGTATTAAACCATTAACTCATTATTTCCCCCATTAAATTCAAATTTAAGAATCAGAAAACCACTACAATTAGAATTCTAATCCCTGCAATTAGGAAAAAAACACATACTTCCTCCTTGATGTATATATTCTAGGCAACGTGATTTCATACCAATTCGAAAACTAAATTAATCATAGAAAACACATAAGCAGCAGAATAATAAAAAACTGTTTAAAAACAATACCAAAGCATGAAGAAAATTACAAAAAGCAATAAATAGATATTTTGGATAGGCTTTCTAGCAAACTCTCAGTACTGCCCTGTTGATTTAAATCAATTGCGAACCAAAGAAATGACGAAAATCTAAAATAAAGCTGATATCGCTCAATTTTACAACTGAAAAAATCAATATAACGAATAAAAATGTAGGTGTCAAGACAAAACTAGAATGATACAATCTAGAATATGAAGAATATGGACACAATGTAAGGAACACCGGAACATAAAGGCAAATTCTGGATTTTTGAAAGTTAAAAATCAAACTAAAAAATACAAGAAAAATGAATAAATTTCATTGTCCAGCATTCGAGACATAGAAAAGACAACGAGTCATCCAGACAAACATCCACCCTCTTGAATAGAAAAAAAAACAGAATTCAAACATACTTTGCAAAAATATGTTCAACAAATTTTTGAGACTGCAGTTATGAAAAAAACATTTAAACTGTTTTTCAAAAACTTAGAGCCAAAAAAAGAATTGAAATTTTATTGAAACAAACTTAAAGTTCCTCATGTTGCACAAAAAAGACTAATTCTAGAAATTGAAATCAAAATACAAACAAAAACTGAGAAAAATTGGAGGAAAACTACCAAAATCGGATTAGCATATGTACAATTTTGGAAAACAAAATTACATCGAGGTAGAAAGAGGCGTTGAGTACATGAATTATCAAAATTAGCTTGCTATATTAACTGATTTTTGACAAAAAGACGGCTGAAAGATCCAAAAACGAAGAAATTACAGCAAAAAAAGCCAAAAATTAACAACAAAATCACGAATTATGTGCCAATTTTAACCTTCAAACGCCTTTTCAGGCTCTGCAAAACGCTGTGGAATCAATTTCCGAGGTTTACATTTCAATATAGCATCGAAAAAAATATATTTCTACAAAAACCAAATTACAAGCAAAAAACTGGGCCACTTGGACGAAAAAGCGGCTAAAAACGGTTATCTATATGTCCCATTCAGTCAAAAATCACTTTTTAAAGTCAAAAAGTCATTCACTAAACGCAGCGCATGATCAAATAACCTCTCTCGCTCAGAAAAAATCAGTTCACGCGGTAATTTCACTGACTTTCGCTTTTAGGTCAAAACATCGTCTGAACGAATAGTACTTCCGGTAAAAAAAAACCTTAAGAAAACCAACACTCATCTTCGAGTCATAAAAAACCAATAGCACCGCAATATAGCTCCGCTCAGCTTACAGCTTCGCAGCTATAATAAAACTAATGGCTGACCTCGAAGTGAGTTGTTTGTCGAGCATTTCGTCGTATGCACCTGGTGATGCCGAGTCTCTCATGGTACCATACAAGTGGTCTCTATGGTGCTGTAATACATGTGGGATATGTCCTCTATCGTCCAGAGGCGAGTTGCTGGCAGGAGTCAGTGGATGTCCATGCAGACCCGAGACTGCAGTGGATTCCAACAAGTCAATCGAGTTCCGTCTGGGAAACAGGTTTGATAAGCCCCCTATGTAACTCTTGCGAAGGTGTTTGGGAGTATTGGGAACTGTCATTGTTCCTCCTCCTCCTGATCCTCCCCTGGCTGTCGGAAGTCCGTCCTGTCCTGTTTCCCCACTCCGGAACCCTTCACCACTGTACAGATTAGCCAGACCTGAAATAAATTTCCACCAAGATGTTGAAGTAGAAAGCTCGAATCTTTAAAGTTAAAATTCTGTACCAATTCAAATTACAATTAGAAGAAGAGTTTTGTTCTGGAACTTTTTTTACAGATCTTATAGCCAAGAAATAGCCTCTCATAAACGATAAAAACGACGTCATTTCCTGTACACTTCCAGTGTACCTAGAAGGCCAGTGAACGCGCGCATAATTAACCTATTGATGTTTATGATTTTTGTCCCATATAGGAGTACGAGTAAACCAGTTCAATTATACCGTTCAAACATAATTTATCTAGAATAAATTAGAGACGAAAACGCGACAGAAAAAACGCACACTCCTAACTTAAGCACATTAGACTACTGATATTTGACATACGTTTTAAATGGTTTCACTGGGCAAATCGGCCTCGTTTTAATGCATTTATGTCTGAATGGGTCGGAAGGCATCAATCGGTCTATTGTACTCTTAACATGTTCGTATTAGACGCAATCACTTAAGTACAAATCAGTCAATCTTTGACCTAAGGCTTACTAACTTGACACGAATCTGGATCCCTTCAAGTCTCGCAATGGAAAGAAGCGCTCAAAGTTCCTGGAAAGGAAGCGAGCGGAGTTGCCCACGTAGCCCATTTCCGGATCGTCTTCGTCCTCCCCTGCATCCGCTGTTCGTCCGGGGAAGCCAATAGTTGACACTCCGTCTCGTGCCAACTTGTCCGAGAGGACTCTGAGGTCTGCAATCGAATTGCTAGCCAAGTTTCCCCCATTGAGTATAACTCCTGAAACAAAGTTAACACCGACGTGATTTGTAGGACATTTTCTTAACTAAATACACAAAGAGTCAGACACATGGTTAACACACGGACAGAAAGAATAAACCAAAAACATTACAAGCAGCATTGCGAATACTATGCACAGAATAAACTGAAAAATAGACTAATTTCTCTCTAAATCTCTACTTCATTTGCACCAAAAAACAATGATAGTAAACGCAGTCATAAATTGAACTCATCTATTAGGAACGCACTCAGGAAATGCCATACTTCGACATCAAACTTTAATACTAACTAAAAATTGATCAAAGTTTATCACAGGTTCAAATAATCTTCACAAGGACATCTCATTTAATACAACTTTGTTACAATTTTCCGGTTGAAACAACAATTAATCAAGCAACTGTACATTTAAAAGTTGGGATTGGTCTCATGTTGGGATGGTGTTTTTTCTCGCGAATATAGTCGACTGCATTGCTATGGTTAATTGAGAGCAGAAGATACAGCATTGACGCAGAAGCGACCAGCACAAAACTATTAAACGCTTTCCTCAGTTCTGTTAGAAAGCTCTGAAAAATTTAGCCCAAAATAAACAGCTAATCTTCAATGCCCTTCCCGCAGATACAAGAAGTTAAAAAAACATGAGTTCATAAAAAAACCGCTCAATTGATTTTAGCAGCAAAACAAGTAGAAACGAAAAAAATATGAGACGACAAAACTAAGAAAACCAATACAACCAAAAAATGACAGCGCTCAGCTTTCCAGCATAAACATAACAATTACATCACCTCAGTAGATGCCAAGATCCAGACTGAGATTAAAACAATTAATCGTTTTGTGACAGTAAATTTTCTTGTTGAAGCATTAAAAAATTACCGGAACAAATCCTGTAACAATGAAGTTAAAAATTGACTAAAACGACTCATTATCAAAAGGGAACGTAGCTTGCAGATTGCCAGAAAACCACCGCAATAGCTTCGTAGATCTGCGATCTCGCAAGAAGTAAAAAGACAGATCACAAAAGAAATTTATTCTTTTCACTAGGGGCCGAGGTTATAAACTTTGATTAAGAATATGCATAACTTATTGCTGCTTTTATCACCTGCTCTCAAATAACCTTTATTCAGAGTTACATACACTCACCTGGCCTTATCTCTATGAATTAAACTAAAGCAAAGTCAATTTCAGAGTAAGGAAGTCATTTTTGAGAGAGGTAAGTCACGTGTGAACAAAAACTTAATCACGGCAATGATCGACAAAACCGGCTCCATTAAGAGAGAAAATGACGTCACGCAGGCAATTCAGTTGAATTTATGAACGAATGAACAAAAAGCAGACTTGAGGTGGTTGTGACGTCATGTGATCGTAACAAATATCCTGACGACGAAATAAAAAACCAAGAGAAGGCCGATAATAGCCCCAGCTATCCCTGTGCGGCTATTAATAAACACCCGACTAATGCCAGAAAACAGGGGTCAACAGGAGTTTACCTCTGATTTCACGTCTTCTCAGCGGCTTCGTTGAGTGTGCATTTAAGAAATTAGCAGAACCCTAAAAGAGCTGATCAGCATATTAATTTTCTCCTTTTCTTGTTTATCCTGTTTTAACCAAAAATCAAAAGCGTCAGACGCAAACTCGATCAAGCAAAAATGAATAAAAAGACCAGCATGATCCAAATAAATTGCTTTAGACCAATGAACTCAGACAGTGAGGTTATCAAAAAACTTACCAAGCAATTAATAGTGAAGACATGAGGTCACACATTAATCATTACCGACCAACGTCGGAAGAATTGCTTTCGAAAAAAAAGTGGGAGCTTCGTAGAAATCCATATCGGTCATTAGAGGTTATTATATACCATTATATCTAAATTTAAAATTAAAAAATACACCAAACTCGGCACATTTTTAAAAACTTTTAGTACCGAACTTGCAGCTAATTTAGTTGAGCCGCTGACACTTGTGCATGGGCAAAATTTTGATCAAGCAAAAAGTCATGGGCGTAAGAGTCACTGGAGAAGCTAGCATAAAAAAGACCAACACGTTTACTATAAATGCATCAAACTCTCTAGAGCAATTTTAGAAAAATACCACTAAACTTAGCTCGTTACGAGTTATAGTGGCTGAAATGAAAACAAACACCGCAAAAAACAGAAGTTACTGCTTACTGAATACAAATAGGGCTGGAACAATAAACATAAACCGACTAACATCGGGCGAATTGCTCTCAAACGACCAGCGAGCGGTTGGCTTCGTCAGTAGCCACGGTTTAGTGAGGCTAGCTTTAGATTCATTGAAAGAACGTAAAGTGAGCACAGCGGGGGTGCGCCGCAGCAGAGGTGCAAAATTGGATTTGGGGACTGATGTGGGGGGCGATGGGTGGGTGGGTGCGGTGTGGGATCAATTTCTAAGAACCGCCCTTCGCACCATAATGCTAAGTTTCCAATGCAGTTTCTGTTAACCGCATGCTTGAAGACTAGTGAGCTGAACGGCTCTAACAGAACTTAATACAAACTGGGCTCTTTATCTCATTTCTGAAGAAGAAGATCAAATGGGTCATACAAAAAGTCTGCAAAACGAAAATTGCATAAAAGAGACAAACAGGATTAATAAAATCGCTACAAATTGCTTTTGAGAACAATTAACAATGATTTCCTAAAAAGTGCCTGTTAATTCATTTGTGGCAAAAACATTTCTTCTATTACTCATTGTTGATGAGGATCAGAGATGATGATATTACGCCACATAACAGCAGCTGAAGTGCGGAATCAACAAAAAGAGATAGTGAGAGAGAGAAAAAATTTGAACGAGAAAGACAAGGAAAGAAGATCTAACAGACAGAGACAAAGAGATAGGAATAGTTTCCATGATCAAATTTGACTCTGCAATTTCTAGTTTTCTACCCTTATAAGTAAATAAATCATACAAAAAACTGAAAAAGGCAAAATTGAAAAAAAGTTTTCAACTTCGCAGTAAAGTTCAAAACCCTTTTCTGTCTCAAAAGTTCTGTCAAATAACCCATCTCTGAGACTTAATTTTCGTTGGCAGGTAATTGTTAAACTCGGAAAAGTACAAAATTTATATAAAAAACTTCAGAAAAAATTGCAAACTTTTACAAAATCTTGCTATAATTCAAGATAATAATATCTTAAGAACCATTTCATTGTCTCCAGAGAAAATCTAGTACACCTGTTTCAAGACTGAAATAGCTTCACTGGCTCCGTAAACTTGGAACATGATAAAAAATTTTCCAAAAAATTGCATTTTTTTCAAATTTTATCCAAAATTACTGAAACTGGAGTCGTAAAAAACATTGTCAACATCACCTTAAGTCTATAAACATTGCAGCAGCTTATTGTCAAACTTTAGAAGAGCCCTCAGGGCCCCTGTGCCGGAAACCTTGCAAAATTGCAAATGTTTTAAAATTGTGAAATTAAAATCTATAAAAAATATTGATCATCATCCCTTTAAGTATAGAAGCAATACAGCAGCTTATTATCAAACCTTGGAGGCGGTGCCAGGGCTCCTGGTACCGGAAACAATTCCAAAAACCTGAAAAAATGCATATAAAAAATTGCTTAAATTCGTAATAAAATCTTGAAAAATAGTCCATTACATTTAGCAGCTATGTAGTAACAAATTAAACCCTTGAGGATGTTAATTGGCTCTTGAGGCTAGAAAAACTTAGAAACGAACAAAAAATTTGAGAAAACTTAAAAAGTTACAAGTTCTACAAAAAAATTGATGAAACTTGTGATATTAATCCATAAACCACAAAAATTTTCCAGTAACTTATTATCAAACCCTAACGGATGTTCTCTGAACCTTGAGGCTCAAAAACCTGAATAATGAATATAAATATCAAAATTTTACAAAAAAAGCAAAATTTGTAAAAAAAAATGCTAAAACTCAAGATTTTGAATCTTGCAGTACATTCCATTACATTGCTAAAACTCAACTCAATTGGCCCCCGGTGCGGGAAAATTCCTGATACTAAAAATCTTGAAAACATTCCATTACATATAAAAACTATGCAGTAATCTGTTATCAAAGCCAACAGGAGTTTCCTTCATTCTTGAGGCTGAAAAAACCTAAGGACGAAAAATTTTAAAAACTTGAAAGACAAGTTTTATAAAAAAAAATTGCAAAAATTTGTGACATCAAGAAGTTGAAAAACTATTCCATGGCCAATAAAAATTTGTCAGTAACTTATTATCAAACCTCTTAGGATGTTTTCTGGCCCCTGGGTCTGGAAAAACCTGAATAAGGAAAAATAAATGTATAGTTATAAAATTGCACGTTTTCTCAAAAAAATGCTAAACTTCGTGATGTTGAAAGGTTAAAACCATTCCATTACCACTAGAAAATATGTAGTAACCTATTATTAAAACCTAGAGAAGTTTCCGTGACACCGAGGGCTGATAAAAATCGAAAAAGTCCAAAAATTTACAAAACACTGCCCCCTTCCACCTAGGGGTGGATTGTGCACCCTAGCGGGGGGGGGGGGGGGGGGGGCGTGCACTAAGGGCTGATGGGGAGGGGGTGGCGCAACAGTGGGGTAGAGTGGCGGTAACAGCGCTGAGGGGGGTCAACAGTGGAGGGGTCTCATGGGGTGGCAGTAGTGGGGGCAATCTCCCTCTCGAAGAACCGCACCAAATGTATAAGTCTCCAAAACAGATTCTGTGAATCGCATACTTGAAGACTAGTGAGTTGAAAGGCTCTAAGAGCACTTAATGCCCGCTGGGCGCTACCTGTTTATCCCGTTTTTGAGGACGGAAAGTCAAAAGCCTCAGACGAAAAATCGGTCAAGCGAAAAATCGCATAAAAAAAGACCGACAGGACTAATATAATTGCTACAAACTTCGTTTGAGAGCAATTCAAAACCGCTTCCTCCTGCTTCGCAACATTTTGCTTGAGGTCAATGACATCTAGCATGCTCGGATGGATATGACACCAAAACTAACAACTGAAAATATGTTCACACGCAACATCAATTCAAATCAGATATGGAGTTTGTACAGTTAGTTATTACTACTACATACAAGTAGCAGACGGTTAATACATTCTCAAGGACTCCCGATCTTTTATGGTGTAAGATGCAATTTTATTAAATCGTGTAAGATCTTTTAAGGAAAATTTTTTATCGTTAAGATCTGACCGGTCGACGTTTTAATCGTGTAAGCTCTGATTAGATTGAATCGCGGTGAGATCTTATAAAACGGAATTCTTTACTCTATGAGAACTTAACATAGTGTTAAAATTTTCAGCGTGTAGCATCTGATTTCATGAATTCGCATCGTATGAGACCAGATAAACTGTCTTATCGGACAAAGTTGTAGTCCAGTAATTGAGTTTTTCCGAAACCTATCAGATCATAAACGATAAAACTCTAGAGGGGATTAGAATGAGAGTCACAGTGAGCCAGAGGGATTAGACTAGTACACACTTTGCATGAGGCCCTGAAGCTTGCCCAAATCAGGCAGTGGTATACCACGGAGGTTGCTGAGCAACTTATCAACTGCAGTCCAGCTGATCTCGCCTGAAAAGACCAATCACCACAAGGTACACCCGCAGCCAAGCAACCAAAGCCATCACCCACAAAAGGTCATCAGCTTAGGGGAACCAAAACCCTAGACCTAAAGGAACTGTTTCCGCCTCGCTGGGTAGAATACCCGGCTCCCCTTAAAACACCACCCGACTTCCCTTAAAACACCTCCTCCGGGTAGAATATCACAATTTATTAACCCTTAAATGTACTAATTGAACGCTTTTATAACTTAGCTTTGTACTCATTATTTGTAATGAATAGCACCATCTCTTATCTGGCTCTAGGAAAATATCAGCGTTGAAAGAGTGTCTAACACGCACTATTTTAGTTAGAAAAGTTACGAAAAAATAATTATTCACGGGGAAACAGTTCTTATTCCCCTCGCCCAAAAATTTGTAGCCGGTATTAATTTATTCTCAACTTCAAATGACCATGCAATGCTATGTTGTTGGTTATGGTATTTGGGCCACAATAGAACATTAAATGATACTAGACAAATTCAATTTACGAATAACTTTTTTAATCCTTCATGACAATTAAGATCAATCAAGTTAACTTACCATATGAATCCTCTAAGTATTCATCCCATCCAATACCTAAACACAACAAAAAATGTTTTTAATTGAAGTAATTGTCCGATCATTATCTCATCATGAAACTATAAACCGACTAACGTCCGACAAATTGCTCTCGAACGACAGTCGGGTCACCTTAAATTAGAGGGGCCTGTAGCCTTGAACTTTTTATGGGTGCAAAGAATTCGGACCAAGGAGGGGCTCGAACCCCCCTTGAAATCAAAAAATGTTCGTATAGTAGAACGGTCAAGCAAAAATTCACACTAATTTGTTTACAATTGTTTACAATAATTGTTTGAAACGTGTTTACACTTGCAATTGGTTTTCACTTGACAATAATTGCTAGAAACTTCGTTCCAGAGCTATTAAAGAGACCTCAATAACCAATTTTTTGCCCACTCTCTCTAGATGAGCCACATGTGAACAAATCTTAAAATCAAAAAAAGGTTGGTACAGAAAATAACTACAATGAAGTTCGAGAACTACGATGAATAGGAGTTCTGGGACAATTTTGTCTGTGACTATTTTGTCTGGGAATCTTTCAAAATTTGGGAATGTTTTCTGTGGGACTGTTTTGTCCGGACACGATCATATAAAGTCTGTCAGATCACAACTATCTTCTCTTTAAAACTGACGGCATAAATTGTCAAGTGTCGCCACAATCGTATGCTCTACTAACTAGTTAGCATTGGCGGATTCTTTCCGGGGACGGAGGGGGGAGGAGTCGGTGGGGGCAGAGATGGACCATGCTCGTCATGCGGCTGCAACTCGTACGTGTGATGCTCGTCATCTAGTAGTGCTCGCTCCAAATTCAGCACCACCTACACAGATTTAATTATAGCTGCTAGTTTCACAAGGTAGTTGAGTATCGATAGCAATGGCTGATCATAACCGACTATCGTCGCACGAGTCGCTCTCAAACGTCAGGAGGTTTTCGATTCTAGATTACCCTGTTTCAGCCAGGTGGATTAATTGTAGCTGGCAGTGTCCAAGAAATCAACCCAAATCTCATATATTTTTTGCGTAAGACAGTCAGATGAAATATGTTCTATGCATCTTAAAATTTAATGTCCTATGAAAGGTGTTAGAACATCGATAAACGATTTTGAGAGTAGTCAGGATGTGAATTGAAACACTCGCAATGAATAGAACAAATCATTAGCTTAGTTTTAGATCTGCCCCCCCCCCCCCCCAATAGTAAATCACGATCCTTGTCAAACGAATTCCCCTCGATAAGTCTGCTAACAAATGACTGACTAACCTCTCCTAGGAACTGTCTACGCTGGAACTTGAGATAGAGGTCCCAAATAGTCAGCTCCAGTTCATGGTCAAGTTGCATCTGCTCAAGGGTGACGTCCACGGCGAACGTCGAATTCCAGATAGGTTTGCAAGTGTGCAAGGCTGTTCTAGTTCGTCCAACTAACTCATCGCTGAAATGCATAAATTATTTCATTTATTATTAAGTTATTTCTGCGTCCTTTTATATTGAAAAACTGTCTAATAATTCAAATGGCCGATAAAACTATACTATAATGAATCTGAAATTAAATCGGACCCCAAGATCACATACGCTTGTAAAGAAACGTACGCTACTGCTGTTGGATACTAGTTATTAATGGCAGAAACATAACCGACTAAACGTCGGAAGAATGGCTCTCGAACGACTAGTGGGAGCTCTAATCAATTGCAGCCTGCTTCAGTGGGGGGGGGGGGGGGGTTGGGGGAGGTGGTAGCATAAATGCGATTAGCGCAAAACGCAAAAAGTCAAGGGCTTAACAGTCACTCGAAAAGTCAAAACGGTCAAGCGAAAATTTTGCATAAAAAAGACACGTTTACAATAATTGCTTCTTTATGAGAGCAATTAATAAAGTAACGACTTTTAATTCCAGAACGGCGAAAAAGTTGTATGTCACCCACACCTTGGATAAAAAATCAAATCCAATAGCAGCAACCTATATCACACATGGAATTTTGTGTTATCGTAGAATTAGACTTTCCATTTTCTGATTGGATCGAATACTTCACCATCTCCCATTTTTGTTTCAAGATTGAATGCGAATTTAAATCTGCCCAGGAATCGCGTTAAACCAAAAAAGGTGGCATTTTGAGTATTCTTAATCTTATGTCTAAATGTGAGACATGCAGTTGATCATTCTGATTTAGTTAGGTCATGGTTAATAGAGTGCGTTAAAATTATATTGTTCAATTTCTCAGCCAATCAGATTTGTTAAAATGCTTTCTTTCTAGTAATCTATTCGAGGAAAGGTCAGCAGAAGTAACTTTACCTTCTGTCAGGTAAGAGATACAGTTTGACATATGCATTTCTGGGTGAACCGTCATCACGCGGAGTCAACTCGAATGCCCCGATCACTGTCACAATCAACTGGGACTCCATCTTGTCATACCACAGTTTCAGCTGCAGTTTCGAACCCACCGACGCAGCTATTGAGTCCTGCAACAAATTAAATTTCAGTATTTTAATGTAAACTCCTGCACATCTTGGAATTCCTGTACATCTAGGGATATTTGAGCGCAATTTTGCGTCATTGTCAATTTCTCCGGTTTAGACTCACGCTGGGTATTATTCGATCCCAATACCAACTTTTTTCTGTAGCGTAAATTTGCAAAAATGACATTCAATTTACAATCTTATTTTTCAACTTGGGACCAATCAAGGAACAACAAAAACAACAGACAAAACAATAACAATAGCTGACAGATTACCAGGAAATAGCTACTGTAGCTTGATAAACCTGTCGTCTCAAATAACAAACAGACAGATTGAGACCAAAAAAAACTTTGCTCTCTATCGCAGCTATTAAAAGCAATGCCCATAAAAAAACAAAAATAGCAGGCACACTGACCAATACAGCTGCAAATTAGACTTAACCTGACAAACAAATAGCTAAACCTCTCTTCTAAAAGTCTATTAACCGCTCTGAAGGGTCCCCAACGCACAATCTATTGTAAACTCATCAGTGAAAACAACTTTTTGTTAATAAAGCAGGAAATATATATATATAAAAAGCTGTTTTGGAGAAGACGTATGTGATAACTTAGCGATACTTTTAAGCACCCACTTTTAAAGCACCATCTGAATGCGTGAACGCAAACAGCAAACTGCTCTCTTGTTCTCTGTGCTTTGGATTTTTTCAACAGACTGGCCTTCTAGAGCTCAGCAGATTTACCTTCTAAGTGCTCAACACTAGAGCTAACTAAAACTTCACTAAACTGCCGCGAATTAAGTTAGCAGCATAAATTCTAAATAAGAGCAACTTAGATAAACAGGACTTATGAATAAACAGGAAAGCGTGGAGAATCGACTCGAGAAGAGCAATAGCTTAAGCGAGCAAAGAACATTCTCAAGAGAAAGAACGGTCGAGCACAAAAATTCACGTAAATATACGACACTAGAATACAATAATTGCCTCAAACTTCGCTCGAGAGCAACTAAACGTATCCGACTGATGTCGGGCGAATTGCCCTCAATCGACCGTCGAGCAGTTCGCTTTGCTGGTAATAGCTTAGGCATAGGGAGGTAAGCAATGGGCGCAATAAGAGTGCGTGGGAGGGGCTGAGTTTCAAAGGGGTTCCAAACTACCAAAAGATCGCCCTTGCACCATGATTTAGTCTATAAAGCAAGATCGGTGAAATGTATAGTAAGAGACCACTGTAGCTCTAAGAGAGCTGTTCAGCGACTTGAGGCCCTGCTGGAATTACCAGCTTATCGCGGTTTTAGGATGAAAACTTGAACGTATCGCAAAAAAGACCGAAGGACAAATATAAACGCTGAAAACTTTGTGCACATTTAAAAAGTAAAACGCTTGAAAATATTTGAAAATATATCCGGCAGATAGTTGCAAAATAGCCACCGTTGATTTCCATGACCCCAATTGGGATTGAAAGAAAAGAACGGAAAAACAGATTGATGTAAGAAAGTTTTTTAATTTGCTTTTTAACTATTTTGATTTCATTATTCAAATTGTTGTTAGATATGCCCCTGTTGCTTAATGAGAGTATACAGAGGCTAGTACCAGTAACTAAGAACAAAGTGTGTAACGGGCATCTGAAAATGGGCTTTATGGGTTCATCCCGTTTCTAAATCTGATTTCGTTTCTTGATACTGAGTCTTCATTTTGAATTGCTTTGCTTAGCAACTGCTGTCTAAAACAACTTTTAGCAGAATGAAAGAAGAGTGAAACTAGCCTAGAGAAAAAGCTACGATTTCACGCAAAATATTGAACAAGCTGTTAACTAAGGTAAAGCAAAAAAAATTTTTCGACAAATTAAAAAAATAGGAGCGCTATAATAGCCGGCTGAGAAGCTGAGGCGGCTATTAATAGGAAGAGATAGAATTGACAGAATTTTTTCCAAATTTTCAAAATCTGTTCTAATTCGCTGTGCAGTTTCAGTTAAATTCTAAAATGATTAATTCAGACTTTAAACTGAAAGCTATTAAGCTTAATACTGATGTCAGCCAGCAACCGCTCTAATGAACTTTGATTACCTAAAGCACTCCGACTTAATGATCGGGCTTTATCGGTTTACCCCGTTTCTTTTGATTTTGCTCTTTCGACCGTATTCACTAGATTGCGTAATTCAAATGCGTGAAAGAATTTCCATTCAGCTGAAACAATGAGTTGGGTAAGTCAGAAGTCCAACGTGAAAGTGACTTATGTACAACAAAAAACTGGCTCAAAAGGTAACGCAAATTTAACAAAAGAGCGACTAAACAATAGCCGTTGAGAGGCTGACGGCGTCTATTAAAAAAATACACCAAAATTGGCGTACTTTTTATTTGACTTTTAGTAGTGAAATTGGCAGCGACCTGAATTCAGCCGCTGACACTTGTGAACGAGAGAAAAATTTAGATCACTGATAATGCAAAAGTCAAGGGGTAAGAATCACTGGAAAAAACTGCATGACAAAAGACCAGCACATTTGCAATATTTGGTTCAAACTTGGTTCTGGAGCTATTTTTAAAAAAATCCCACTAAACTTAGCTCGTTATGAGTTATATTGGCTGAAAACTAACACCCCGAAGTGCAAACGTTCCTGCTTACTGATTAAAAATATGACTGGAACAATTAAAACCGCTTCATACTGCTTCGCAACCTTTTGCATGAGGTCAATGACATCTAGCATGCTATGGATATGACACCAAAACGAAAATATGATCGCACGCAACATCTATCAAATCAGATAAGAGTTCGTACTGTTAGTTATTGATAGTACATACAAGTAGCAGACGGTTAACACATTCTCAATGACTCCCGATCGTCTATCGTGTAAGATGCAATTTTTTGTAAGATCTTTTGAGGAAAATTTTTTATCGTTAAGATCTGACCAGTCGAAGTTTTAATCGTGTAAGTTTTAATCTGAGTACGTTTATGAGGACCAAAGTACAAAAGGGTCAGAGGAAACGTCTTTAAAAAAATCCAGACTAATAAAATTACTACAAACGTCCATTGAGAGCAATTAATAAACGGAGCAATTATAGGAACGCAACAATAGCGAGTTGAAGACGACGCTGCTATTAAGTCATAACCGCTAGGTTGCTTTGTCTAGCTCCAAAATAGAATAGCCCGCATATAATTCCAATAAAGAGTACATCTGAATTTGACATCATTTTCTAGCACACTTCAAATGTAAAAAACAAGAGGGCTCGCTTAGATGGCACGGCATGTTCCCACATTTGCGTTTGAAAACAGAACATCAAATCAATATAACAAAAATTATATTAAAGAAACTATTTTTTCCAGACATTGTTTTTATCCAGCTTCTACAAAAAACTTAATTATGTAGCTGAAGTTTGAAACAGAAAAAAAACAGGGAAAAACATTTGAGCTATCAGAGGAACCAGAAAATCTGAGTACGAAATACTTTGTTGAGCTAAAGTATGACAAAATATTTCCAAAGTTTCCTAGCAAAAAAAGTTTTCCTAAAACGTGTTGTGACTCAACGCCAAATCTCCAAATACAAAATAGACAATCAAATCAAAAAGTGCTCAACTTTCTTCCCCAAATCTTGAGATGTTTTTCTATGTGAAAACACTGAACAAGAAGGAAGTTTTGGTAGCTTATATACCTAAGAACCTGTGATTCTAACTGGAGAAGCTATAAAGACAGCTTGAAAAATTTTATAACTTTATGCTGCGGTTTTGGTTTTAACACTCCTGAAGGAACATGTTATAGTTAATATCAAATCTAAAAAAACTCAACGTTTGTAGATCATCAAATCTAAAAAATCAAAAAAAAATAAATGGATAGAACCATAAGCTACGTACAAGAAGGGTCAATTGGGAGACGATACGCTTTACTAGAAGACGCATTTCAGACCTCTTAACTGTTTGTTTTGGACAGAATGACAAAAAGTTAATCAATATTTCTTTAAAAACAATTTTTAAAAGTTTTTTAATAGTTCAAAAAAGTTTTTATATTTCATTTAGTGAAAACACGACGTTAAAATTGTTAACAGAGACGGAACAGCTGAAATCCGAGTTGTTTCAAAATGCTTGAATATGAAAACTCAACGAATCTATCAACATCAGGAAGCAAAACAGAGCAAAATAGATAGCAAACATGTCAGAAAATTCAAAACTAAAATATTCTGTTTCGAAAAATGTGTCGTGTCCAAGCAGGTGATCTTCATGAGCATAAGTGGAACTCAACCCACAAAAAAACCTCTTCAAAAAAACTTTTTCTAATTAATGATGACCAGGCGTGCCGCAAAAGAAGGCTATGAATAGAACTAGAGTTAAATTTCAAGCTTTTTCAAAACAAGTATTGAAGTCATATAAGAGCTCAAAAATAATAACACCTTGCTGGCAGATTGCCTGAAAACAGCCGCAATAGCTTCGCAGATCTGCAGTTTCAAACAGATAGAACAAGAAACAAACCAAGATGTTACATTTTGATTAAGAATCTCAAACTTATTGCAGCCTCTAATAGCTGCTCTGTCAGTACCTTCAATTAGAAAGGCACACAAACCATTTTTGATAGTGAGATAAGTCACGTGACCAAAAACTAAATCACGTGAATGAACAAACTCGCTCAACTAAGAGTGAGAAATAACGTCACGCACGCATTTCAGTTGAAATTGCACGAACGAATGAACAAAAAGCAGACTAAAAGGGGTTGTGACCTCATATGCTCGTAACACAAATCTTGACGACGAAAAAAGATAAAACCAAGAGAAGGCCAATAATAGCTCAGGCTATCGCTGTGCGGCTATTCCCGAACTCCTAATTTCGAAATTCTAATTCCCGAAAATTTCCCGAATCCTAAGTGATTCACACAGTTAAAACCAAGCGCTACTGGAATTCATTTTTTACTCTTTAGTAAGAGCCGTAAGGGAGTCTAATATTGAAAAGGGATACCACTTATAGCAGCAGTCAAAGCACGATTAGTGAACAAAAACTCGCGAAAACCTGATTTCTCTATCTCAAGTTGAGCCATCAGCGCCCTTAACGTAATGTTTTTTTCGTTTTCTGTGCGCCCTCAGTGTGATAAACTAAGCCGTTCTACCACCTGATCTTTCCTCTCAAACTCGACAACCAATTGACCTCGAAATCATCAAAATTTGTTTTTAAAGAAAGTCTGAACCTAAAAACAATCGATTTTAAGAAACTGGAAATCAATAATAGCTGTCTGAGTTCTTGGAGTTTCTCCTAACAACTTATAAGTGTTGTTAGTTCAAAAAAAGACACAAAAATGGAAGACTATTTCAATAGCGGCACAAAAGGTGATCAAAATATAAAAAATGTAAAATAAAGCATCTGATTTCTTTTTCAAATCTCAGTTCAGTCCAAAAAAGTTCAATATGCAAAATGAGTCATTTTTGATTGGTTTTAAGTCAATTATGCATGCGGACAAAGCGCATGCTAACACTTAAACTTTGAGTTTTAAAGTTCAATATCTTAAAATTCTTTTCGAAAAATTTGTAAAAACTTCGAAATTTAATTCAAAAAATTTGGAACAATTAACCACTAAAAGATAGATCTCAAATGATTTTCTCCCTCTTTATCATGACTTCAACAAGGATTTACAACCAGCTGAACGTTGACGAATAAGTTGTTCAAAACATGTGAAGGACGGGTTAGAAACTCATAAAAAATCGGCTAGGAAAATGTTGCAACTTTTTTTCCAAAAACCCAATTTTTATCGTATTTCTGTACTGTATGGAGATAACAAAATGATTGAACATCTTTTTTTTAAAGATACCGCTTCGAATAAACTGCTAGATGTCGTCAATTATTGAAAAATTGGTCAAGCAAAAAATCGCATTAAAAAAGACTGATAGGACTAATATAATTGCTACAAACTTCGTTGGAGAGCAATTAAACAAAAAATGTGAGGCTAGCATAGTTCTCCCATTTCGTTTTCAAAAGAAGAGGAAACAAGTACTCTCAAATGTCGGATGAATTACTCTCAAACGATGGTTGGCGTTAGTTGCAGCTAGCTTTAGCATAGTTAGGCCAGCCACTGAGGGCGAATATAAAAGCGCAGAGGTCCTCAAATCATGAATGTTGGCCTCCTCAAGCATTCCTCAGCAGCTTTGCTGAGCCATTCACCCTCAGAAACCTTTAAGAGATATGTTCAGAGACTTAATGACCTCGGGCTATACCAACAGTTTATCCAGTTTCTATTGACCAGAGGTCAACCCGCTCAATCGAGCTAAAAAAAAATTAAGAAAACGGTCAAGTAAAAGTTTTCCATCGAAGACAGACATGTTTACAATAATTCCTTCAAAAATCTTCCGGGAGCAATCCAAGAGTACCGCAATATAGCTTCGCTCCGCTTACACGTTTGCAGCTATATAAACGTAGCTGCAATCAGTACTCTGAGTGACAGGAACCAAATTTCATTTCTGGTTTGTGACTCAATTAATTAATTACAATGTTTTCATCAGCCATCTATATGCTACAACGTGAAATGCTAGTTGTGACCTGTAGTGAGAGATGTCTGCTCTGGCCAATGAGAGCCTTGCGACCACCACCCCCACCTCCTCTCCCTCCAGCAGCCATGTCTGGCATTGGGTCATCAAATGGGAGCGCCACTGGCACATCGATGTCTCTGCAACAGAACCTCAGTTACAGTTAACTCCATAGCAACTGACAAAATTTTAAATTTCCCACCCTGTTGTAGATTTTCAAAAGTCGTATTAACAACTACAACACCTTGGTGTTCTTAATCGTGTTTTTAAACAACATAACAGATCAATTCGTACTCATAAGTAGGAACAAAGGCTGACTAGAACCTCAACTAACGTGGTGGGGGGCTAGTCATTGCAGTAGTGCTAGCACTAATTTACGAATTGAACTGTTATTATAACGATTAAGAAACACCAAGACAGGTCAGTTCTGCAAATGCAAACTCAAAGAGTACAAAAAAACTTGAAATAATCTCATCACAGCAGATCAAGTTTAAATTAAGCCCGTTTTAGAATGAATACTCAGAACCAATTCGAGATAGTTGCAAATCAGTGTAAAGATATGATATCAGAGCTTAATCAGCATGCTTTGTGTGGTACTAATTTATATATGCGCACCTTCGGCAGACAACGAGCTTCACGTGTGTATCTCGTTTCGATTCCAGTACAATATCTGTCACGGCTGATCTGCTCAAGTTGCGAAGAGGCTGGTCGTTCCATTCTAACACCTCATCTCCTGAAAAATGCAGACACAATTAACAACTGCAAAACATTGCCGACAGATTGCCGAAGCTGCGAAACAGACCTACTTGCTGTAGTTGGAAACGGAATTGATATGGGAAAACATTACCCCCAAAGATATCTTTCAAACGACCGCGGTTGACTATAATTTATGAAAGGTATTTTATTTCTGTTAATTCTATTGGAAATTATTATAGATCAGTAAAACAATTTAAACTCAAGGACTCAATGAAGCTTTCAACCAAAAATTAACTTTACAGGGAGAAAAAGCATGATAAAAAAACAAATTTTTGAAAACAGATAAATCTACGTCCAAATGGCTCCAGCAAAAAGACCCTAAAATAAGCAATTTTCTTGATGGACTGAAGTCGACTATACAAAAATCTACAGGACTGATGTGGATGCTCCAGCCTTATCCAAACATAGCCGGCAGATTGCCGGAAAATAGCCGCGATAGACGCTTGTGGCGTTACATGAATTGAAACAACTATAGAAATAAAATAGACAGATCGACCACCAGTCCTTTAATAGACCACTAGACTTTTTGGGTTAGCTTCGGACTGTCATTTTTATGAGACACATGAGCTCTATAAGGAGAAAACCCTAACAGGGCTTTTCAAAATTAGGATCTTTTCCGTTTGTGCCACCTCAGTTTAGTGGGCGCAAATTATTTGCACCCTCCAGATGCACGTGCAAAATTTGGGGTGAGGCACAAACGGAAAAGATCCCAAAATTAATATTCGAAATCAAAAACTCTAATATTCAAGAATTAGGGCATATGTTTGGCACTACTTAGATGCACACTATTGACCTTTAATAAGTAAATGTTCATAAAATTTAAAATTTCATAAGTGAGCTCAGAAGTCATTTTTTTGAGTGAGGTAAGTCATTGAAAAAGTCAATTCCAAGAAGTCACGGTAAAACGAAACAAAAATCTGCTAGACGAAGTAAAAAACATAGCAGGACAAGTCCTGAAATACAATTCAAATAATTGAATAAAAAAACTTAAAATTACTCTACCTGACCAGCAGATCAATTCAACTATGCCAGCCAAAACACAAACAAAAACATCTCAAAAAATTGAGAAACAAACAATCCAACAAACTAAACAAATATATAATCATTGATAAAACTTTGAAGCTTTTACCCTCTAAGGCAAAATTTGATCCCTTCAAATATACCTATTTCAAAAATATGTTCAAAACCAAATTTTGTTTCTGAAATTGGTGTAGTATTACATCTGCAAGGACTGAAAAAATTCATTGGCCCTTGAAGATCGATTAACTTGAAAATGACGGAAAAATTTTAAAAAAAATGAAACATATTCCAAATTTTAATGAAATGTTGCTAAAAATCGTGATATTAATGTCTTTGGAATAATGTCTGTGTTTAAAAGGACTTTGGGCAGAATGACAGAACAGAGGAACTAGCCTAGAGAAGTCAAAAAGATTTCAGGCAAAATGTCGAAAAAGCGGCAAAATGGGTAAAGCCAAAAAAAAGTTCGACGAAGTAAAAAAAAACATAGGACAAGTCCTGAAATACAATTCAAAGAATTGAATAAAAAACTTAGAATTACTCTACCTGACCAGCAGATCAATTCAACTATGCCAGCCAAAACACAAACAAAAACATCTCAAAAAATTGAGAAACAAACAATCCAACAAACTAAACGAATATAGAATCATTGATAAAACTTTGAAGCTTTTACCCCGAAAGCAAAATTTGATCCCTTTAGAAATACCTATTTCAAAAATTTGTTCAAAACCAAATTTTGTTTTTGAAATTGGTGCAGCATTATATCTGCAAGGCCTGAAAAAATTCATTGGCCCTTGAAGATCGATTAACTCGAAAATTTTCAGAAATTAAAAATGATACCAATTGAAATTTTAATGAAATGTTGCCTAAATGGTGATATTCATATCTTAAAAATCATTTCTTACGAAATCATTCTAGTGTCTCTAAAAACTATCTAGTAAAACAATTCCAAGCCTTAAAAAAATTATTGGTTCAAAGATCGATAGGCAAAAACTTTTATAAAATATTTCAAATTTCAAAAAACAGAAATTCGTTCTTTTAAAATGTTGAAAACCATCCAATTACCCCTAGCAACTAATTAATACCAAATTATCAAACCTTGTATGAGGTTATCTGGCTACGCAGGCAAGAAAAACTGAATAAAAGACAAATGTTTAAAAAAAAATTAAAAACAGAGAATTTTCAAAATTCGAAAGTTTAAATTGTTGAAAACAAATCCATTGAAACTAACAATTATGCAGTAACTTTTTTCAGACCGTGGATTAGGTTTCCTGGCTCTTGAGAATGGACAAATATCAAAATTTGACAAAACTTTCGGAAACCTCAAAAAAAAAATTCAGATTTTATAAAAAAAAATTCTAAATTCGAGACATTAAAATGTTGAAAAACATTCCATTATTACTAGAAACTATAGAGTGCCCTATTATCAAACCTAGAAGGAGATTCCTTGGCCCCTGAAGCTGGAAAAACGCAAAAAATGACAAAAAAAACTTGAAAAAGATTGCAAAAACTAGTGTCATTTTGTGTGTTTGTAGTACCAAAACATATAGCTCATAAAATTGTCATAACAAGTACTTTTGTCTCGCAAAAGGCCTTCATCAACTTTTAAAAACTTCAAACTAAGACTAATCAAGCAAAAAACTAAAAAAAATCACAAAAAAACATGAAAAATTGCACCATTTTGAGCCCAAAAATGACCTTTTAACCTTGAATTGAGGCCATCCCAGCAGCTGCAACACTCTAAGCACTTGAAGGACTACAAACGCCCACTTTGGGCCTCTAATGAAACTTAATGCCCTCTCGGCTTTACCTGTTTATCCCGTTTTGAAAGATAGAAGTCATTGAAAAATGTGTGAACACATCTTAAAAAAACAGCGCCCCAATACAATTCAAATTCTTTGAATTGTAAAAAAAATTTAGGAGCGCTATAATAGCCGCCTAGAATTGAGGACGCGGCTATTAATAATTTTTTTTTCAAAAGTTTTGAATTATCTTGATTCGTCTCAAACGAAATGAGACTTCCCCGTAACTCGTCACTTATCAACTTTGAAATTACTTACAATGGCCTCGGAAGACCTTGATCTCCAATGAGAGTTGGTGTCAAATTATGTGTTGTGATATGATATTATGCGTAAAATTTGCGCGAGCATGTGTGGGTGTGAAAACATTATTCTTAAGGGTGCAACAAATTTGTTGATTTAAAATAGAGGAGTTGCGTTGACGCTACCTGGTCTTAGCATGCCAATCAAGTCAGCAGAAGAGCCTGGCTTTACACTAATTACGAATGCACCCAAATGTCCAGGAGTGATCACCTGTCCCCCTCGCACTTTCAGACCAAGCTCACCCGTCCGTGTCCGGGGCAACACCATTCGCCCAATCAGGTTGTTAGTCTCTGGATCGGGTAACCAGTGCACAGAAGGCTATAAACACAATATTTCGACAGAAAGAAAAACAATCAAGAAAGTAAACTCAAGCATCGAAGTTTCTAACAAAATATGCAAAATTATCTCACGTAGAACAAACACGTGCAAGATTTGAAATAACCGAACGTCTGTAGACCGAGATATTAAACTGCTAGAAGTTTAACTGTATTGACCTTTTATATACTGAACGTCAAAAGTTAGTTAGCACCCCCTATTTTAACGGAGTAAAAATTCAATATTTGAGGCAATATTACCCTAACGTAAAATCACTTCTGAAAGCAATTTTAAATCGATTGATCCTACACTAGTCCCTCCGCCTGCCTAGAAAATTTAGATAGAACGAAACGTTCACATACCAAAAATCCCAGAGTAAAGTTGATCAACTTCATCCAAGTTTCAAAGTAAAAAGAAAGTTGTCATAAGATCTCAATTTAATCACATCTTTTCTCTCTCTAATGTTTCACAAGTACAAACTTAGCAATAGTTGAACAAACCTGAAAAGACATCACATCTTGTGACGACTTTATGTTTACTGTGAAACTTTACATTGGGATTTCTGGTAAGTGAACGTTGCGTTTTATCTAAATTTCATAGGTAGGTAAGAGGACGTGATTTTACGTTGGGGTAAAATTGCCTCAAATATTGAATTTTTACTTCGTGAAAATAGGGGGTGCTAACTTACTTTTGCCGTTCAGTATGCTTTGAAACTTGTTTGAAGCGCGTCAACTCAACATTATGATTTCTGGCAAATTACCATTTCGTGTTAACTGAATCTCAAAGGTAAGCAAGTGCGCTAGCATAGGGGATCGATGGCATAAAGATTGTTTACAAAATATTGTTGAGAGTGGAAATAAATTGTGTCAAAATAGAATTTTACTTCGTAAAGCTAGCGGTGCTAACTTACTTCTGACGTTCAGAATAATAAAGTGTTTTAATGAATAGTCACACGGTTGTTATGACATCGAGAAGTTATGACATCGAGAACTCCGAGTCGGAGCTGAGTTGTTGAATAATTTACGAGAGCGAGCTAACAACCGTTTGGTAATATTTTTAATCAATTCTCATGGCGGTTACAACAGCTGTATGACTTACGACATACTGCATCTGATTAGATTATCTTTTTCAGTCACTCTTTCCTGGTCATTGTAGCTATAAGAAGAGTGGTGGGAAAATATATTCTTAAGGCAGGGCAGCGCTTCTCTACTGTTTCAGGTTTTTGTAGTATTCATTGGTCGCTAACACGTTATTCGATAGATAAGTTATGCAACTGTTGTTATCGCAACGAGAATAAATGAAAATGGCTACCTTGCTATGCTAAGGTTAAAGCTGAAGTCAATTTGAAATTCTGCCTTAAATATTGATTGAAACGCTACGCGGCTCTTGACAAAAGCCCAGAATTCTCATTGACTTATCCGAAGTCAACCGTACTTAATTCATGCGATTTTCCACAGTCTGTAATTTTGGTTCCAACAAGGTGTAAGAACATGCAGAATATGAAGCGTGCAAATGGCTCTCGTTGAAATCAACATCAATTACCAATCAGAGGAATTGTGGAGACCATTCACTCCCTTTAAGTCCAAAAACTCAACTGACTAACAGAAAGTCTGAACAGATTTCCTACTTTTCGCCATTTTTTTCGTTACAATACTGGGTGCATCTGAAAATCCTCTCAAGTCTTGTGATAGAAACAAACAATCTCGCACAATTCTGGTCCGGTTAACTATTTTTGGCAGCAGAAATATTCTGATCTACTGTGTTACGGCTACCTCAGTATGATCACCAACTACAAAATACGAGCTTTAACATAGTACACTACTGTATGGGAAATACAGCACTTCTGGGGCGTGGGAACACGGCGATTTAGCCAAATGGGCGTCTAGCAGAATGGGAAAAAATACCGCTCTCAATAGTCAATTTTAAATGCATTATATAAAAACCAGTTTTTTGTAAAATTTTGGATTGAATAGCGTACTGAATGTTCACCGAGCACACGCCACCAGATAATCAAGCGAAGACGGCGACTGATTTATTTCGCCATTTGTTGTATTTATCTTACTCAAATTGAACCAATTTTTCTCATTCTGGTAAACCCCCATTCGGCTAAAATTCCTAGCTCCTGAGCGGCAGAGGTGAAAACTTAACATTACAGATATAAAAATATATTGTGTGAAAATACATTGACTTGTGATCTAAAATTACTATAACATAGAGGGAAGTGACTGAATAGTAGGGGGCGGGGGTTGGGGTGGTGTACTGAGCTGTACCCTGAGAGAGGTTAAAGAGGGCGACGCGTGTCCCCCTGAGGCAGTGGCTGTACCGGCAGAGGTGTGAACTAACACACCAGCAGGTAGAGATACAACGTCATCATCCATCAGTGACTCGGCCCAACCTTCATCCAAACGAAGGCAAGCAAAACAAGCCATACATTCACAAACATCATTAAAAAATTATTGGGAAAAGGGCAGCTAAGAACAGGCCTAATGCTGTTCCACTGTGATTACACAGAAACCACAATTATAACAAATAAAGCTGGCAGGTTGCCAGAAAAATGCCGCTATAGCTTTGTAGAGCTGCAGTTTCAAAAAGATACTAACAGAAACAGATCAAAGAGATTTTTTTTAATAAATCTGAGATTTTATATTTCGATTACAAATCCACATACACTTGCTGCTTCTATTAGCTGCTCTCCAATAACCTTCATTTAGAGTGACACACACTCACTTGACCTTATCTCTTTGAATTAAAGTCAGTTTAGAGCCAGGAGGTCAATTTTGAGAGCGAGGTAAGTCACACATTACCGAAAACTTAATCACAAAAATGAGCAGTAAAAAAATCACATAAATTCTGCGGTGTCATTGCTGATGTTCTCAAATTTAATTTAGATAAGTTATTGCTACACGCACTCACTTGACCTTATCTCTTTGAATTAAAGTGAATAAACGTCGATTTCAACGCGAGGAAGTCATTTTTGAGAGAGAGGTGTGACCAAAAACTTAATCACGCGTATGAACAAAAAACTCACTCAAATAAGAGTGAAAAATGACGCCACGCACACAATTCAGTTGAAATTGCATGAACAAATAAAAAAAAGCAGATTTGAATTGATTGTGACGTCATATGGACGTAACAAAAATCTTGACGACGAAATAAAAAACATAGCCGGAAGAGTTCCGGAAATGACTTGAAGTCGTATCCACCCAAAAAACTGGTTTTTCGAATAGCTAATGTCTCATTTTAGAAAGCATCAATGCAGTGAAAACAACAATTTTAAGTCAAACAACGAAAAAAAATTTCGGAATAAATAAATAAACATAAAAATTTAGGAAAGTAAGATTTATGTTTCATGTAGTACAAGTACACATACAAACGGAAACTGTTGTGTTATGCAATGATAATTAGTTATCACACCACAAAGTATCAGTCACGCTTTAAAGAGCTCACAGACATCTTGTTAAAAAGGAGAAAAAGGAGAAACGATTTTTGAAAAGGAGAAAAAATTATAAGAAAATTGTGTAAAATTTATCAATTTTTTTTTGTCAAACTGCATAGGAAGAGGCAACTTTGTAGAAAATGAAACTCGTATACGTCACAGTACAAAAGGCCCACAGTCATGAGGATTTAGTTTAATCAACGAAAAAATCAACAAAACAATACAATGAGCCAAAAAATGCAAAAAGACTTGGAAAATCAGCAGAGAAGTTAAAAATTTACAAATTAATCACCAAAAAGACAAAAGAAACAGGATATCCAGGCAAAAAACGTTTAAAACAAAAACTAATACCCCAATACCATTCGTAGTAAGTAATTATCAGTCAAAACGTTTAAACCGCATTTCAAGCAAATTCTCAGTGCCGCACTATGTCAAATGAAATCAATTGCCAACAAAAAAAACCTCAGAAAAAGACTATTAATGATTATTAAACCACAGAAAAAGACTATTGAAATGACTATGTTTATCAAACGACAAAAGCAGAGCTCATAAGAACCATAGGTGTCAAGAAAATGATACACCAATACATGCTAGAATGCCGAGAATAGGGACAGAAACAAAAACAGATAAAAACGAAAAGACTTGGTTAGTTTTTAGAAGTTAGACTTGGTTAGTTTTTAGAAGTTAAAAATCAAATTGAAAAAAATAATTAGTAAAACAATTACATTTCATTATTTAGCCTAAAATTATATAGTTATATACCTGTATTGATTAAAAATTAGAAATATAGATCAAAGATTGAAAACAAATATTTTGCATTAAAATTGTCAAAAAATTTTTCAAAATTGCACTTATGAAAACTCTTGCAGAATATCAAATACTAAACATCACAAAATTATTCGATTATTAGAAAAAGTAATAAAGCATCCCTGACAGTGCACAAAAAAACTTTTTCTAGAAATTTAATCCAAAAAAAAACAGAATTGGACAAAAAAAACTGCCAAAATCGGGCAAGCATGTATACAATTCTAGAAAACAAAAATTCCTCACGGTATCAAGATGCATTCAAAGCATGCAATATCAACTATTTATTGTCTCATGCACTGAATTTTGAAAAAGAAATTGCTTTCTAGAGTAGATCTAAAATAGCAGAAACTAATTTTAAAAAGCCAAAAAGAGTTAATAAATTGGGAAACATGTGCTAATTTAGAACTTAAAACGCATTAACAGACTCTCAAAAACACTGTGGTATCAATATCAGAAATTCGCATATTAAAATAGCTTCTATTGAAAACTATTTCTAAATAAATAAATAAGCAAAAAATTAGGCTAATTGTACAAAAAAACGGCTAAAATGGTTCTCTATGCGGCATTCTGTAAAAAAAAACACTTTTCAAAGTCGAAGTCATTCACTGATCAAAGCGCAATATACAAAATTTCCTCTGGCTCAGAAAAAGCCAGAGGAAATTCTACTGTTTCGCATGGCAAAAGTTCCCATGGCAATTCTACTGTTTCGCTTTTAGGCCAAAACTCCGTCTGAACAAATAGTACTTCCTTTAAAACCTCAATAGTACTTCTGTTTAAAAAACCTTAGAAAACCAATACTCCTCTTCGATTCGTAAAAAACCAAGAGAAGGCCAATAATAGCCCCAGCTATCGCTATGCGGCTATTAAAAAATACCCAGTAGATGGCCGCAAAAGCCGCCGTTGATTGCAATAAGCATGATTGGGATTGAAAGAATAGAAGATATTGAAAAAAAAAATTTTTGTACAAAAACATTTTTTAAGTCCGATTTAATTTGATGGCATTTCGTAGTTGAAGATACTGATGTTTCTTAGAGAGAGGCTACAGGGGCTACAACCAATAAGCATTACAGATGGTAACTAAGACTTATAGGAACGACGTTTAAATAGCGGGCATCAAAAATTGGGCTTTATGGGTTTATCCCGTTTCTACTTCGGACTACAATTTTTTATACTGACTCTGTTCATTTTGAATTGCTTTGCTGAGCAACTGATGTTCAAAATGACTCTTAGCAGAATGAGAGAAGAGAGAAACTAGCCTAGAGAAGTCAAAATATCACGCAAAATGTTGAAAAATCGGCAAAATTAGGTAAAGCGAAACATTTTTTTATTCGACGAAGTAAAAAAAACATAGCAGGACAAGTCCTGACGTACAATTCAAAGAATTTTTATTGACTCAACAGAAAACTAGACCTAAAAAGGACTATGAATGGATTGGCAAAACCATTAAAAAAATCCGATCCAAAAAATCGAAAAAACTGTAAAAATCAAAGTGAAATTGCCGCATGTGAACTAAAAACCACTAGCGAGAAAGCGAATTTTTGTTTAAAATTAGAGCAAAAAATTGCACGCTGCAAAACCACTCGCTTTTCCGCTCCACTTCCTGTTTCGGCGTGACCAAAATCACTACTCCAATTTGACTTCAAAAATTATGAAAATGTATGAACAGATCTTAAACATAGCCGGCAGATTGCCGGAATAGCTGCGAAAGAATAGACCTGCGTGCCATATAATAGAGATAGAAACAGATACAGATCTAAATTGAAAAAAAAATCGACGCCGCTCAAAAAACTAGGTAAAAAACATTCAGCGATAAATTAATAAAGCTTGTTAAAATTCATTCCGAAGAAGCCTCGTATTAGGCCCTTTACTGCACAAATGAGTTCCTTTGACCTTAAACAAATTCAAATTAAACTTAAGTTTTAAAGTGCAAAAGTCATTTTATTGAGTGAGGTAAGTCACGTATGCTCAAAATCTAATCACGCAAATAACCTAAAATCTTTCGCAAAAGCGAGTGAGAAATGACGTCACGCGCTCAAATGCCGTTAGTGAGAGGAAGAAGTCATTCAGAAAATTAGACTTTTTCAGCTTTGCGGTGTGAACAAATGTAAAACGAAAAAAGAGCGTCAGACGACGAAACAAAAAAAACCAAGAGCACCGCAATATAGCTACGCTCAGCTTACAGCTTCGCAGCTATAAAAAAAGCGCCCCAATGCAATTCAAATTCTTTGAATTGTAAAAAATTAGGAGCGCTATAATAGCCGGCTGAGAAGATGAGGGCGGCTATTAATAATTTGATTTCCCGACTTTTTCCAGATAGGACAAGATAATGGGTTACAAGAGAGTTTGAGAGCTTCCGACCAGTTAGTGTTACGGTTAGTGTTAAGGTTTGTATGTGGGACATTATGGTCAAATCCAGTACTGGTACATTTTCACGATAATTGCACTAGCTTAGACCCCTAAACACAAATGATAAGGAAGCAGAAATAATCTCTCTCACCGGAATCGGAGTGAATGCTGTAGTCGGAGTCATCGAAGAACTCGTCCGCGAGACTTGATATCTCAGTGGTGGACCTCAACTCGTCCTCTTCTCCGCTACTGCTGAAGGATCGACTGAAGATGCCAAACAACTCATGTCCAGTCACTGCTTTCATCCGGGAGTCACGCAACGTAGAATGCAGAGAGTTGGACCTAAACATCAACATCCCAATGCCCATTTGCTTCTTTTTCAATTTATCCAAAAACCAGTAAGACTTCAAGACCTTAGAAGACAACATTATCCGACTTGAATGGCTTTGAAACGCTGAATTGAGCAAACTTACGCAAATTTTCAAAGAGCATCTATCGCTTCATGGCTAAAAATAACCGTTTTTTTGCAAACTTATGATTAAACAAATCATTACAAGATACATTCGGGTAAACCCAACTTACGGAAAATAGCATACTTGCAAGTCGATCCTGATTAATGGTACATTTTCGCACCCCATTTCGTTTAAAGCGGGTGATACAGTTCATCCAAATACACGAGCTGTTAATTGCCGACGTGGTCGTTAATTACGGGCACAACCATCAAAGAGATCAAATTAGGGCTCCTGTACCTTTTTGTTCAACTAAATTAATTAATTATACGTACCACACTTGCTCCACCTTTCCATCAGTTTGTTAAAACTGTTAATAACATGAACAAAAAAAGAACATTGTTAATTTCCTCTGATACACATAAGAATAAAATGCAAATGGTAAAAGAGGCAATGTAAAGTTAAGAATATAACAATATGTAAAATTATAAAATCATTAAATTACTTGACCAAAAATTTGACCTTGCATTAGTAAAAAATGGCATAAAATGCGAGCATAAAATGTTCTGACAATTTTATATGTACATCATGAAGATTAAAAGTAAAGATTAAAATCTAATGCTCTCAATGTCATCTTTCATATCAGTTACTTTTGAACAATTAAGTGTTTTGGCTCGTTTTTAAGCTCAAAAGAATCGATCAAGTTAGGCGGTAATCATGTCGCTAGTAATGGTTACAGACAAACCTCTTGCCCCGATGGTAATAGTGCACTGGCACTGTGTTCTTAGCCATGCCAGGCCTCCAGTCACCCGCTGACAGATCTGAGCTGAATGAGTCATTCTTGTCAAGCATTGCCCTTTTGGGTAGATTCCTTCTGCCACTCGCGGACCTGTGACTACGCATTCCTCTTACAGTCTCTGGTATGTCCATTTCAATATCGCCTTCAATACACCGTAAAAACTCACTAGGAACAAAGTGATGATAAATCTAATCCAAAAATTCCAAAATTGTCTTAGTAATATAACCAATATTGTTTTGTTTCAGAGAAAACCGTTTAACGGAGTAATACCCACATTTTTACCCTCATTACAGAAAACTTCCTATATAGAAAATCAAGGAAACAATTTTTGATTTAACAAAAAGGAGGATTGGTTTGACTAGCCTCAACCGATAAGGGAGGGGTCGGGTTAAGGCAAAAACGAGGGCCCAAAACTACAGAAATTGTCCTCTGCATCATACCATCAATATAAGCCTCTCTTCAGATAAAGTCTAGAAGACTGCAAACAAAATTAAAACCCTAGGGCTTTAACATTTTATCCCGTCTCAGAGAACGAAAAGTCAGATTATTCAGCCAAAAACGATGAAGCAAAGAATTGCATTAAAAGTTTCGATATTTAAAACCTGCAGCAGAAGGGGTGGAATTCGAACCCACGCAGTTTTGCCATACCTGCGATCGGATAAATTGGCCTGGACAACCCAGCAGACTGGAGTGGACTATCTGGCATGCTACCAGGTCTGGACACTGGCCCATTGTACATGTGGCCTGTGGGCATTCCAAATTGGTCCTGGTAGCCCATTGGGAAGCTAGGTGCTGACACTTTGCGAGTACTGTGCATGTCACTGGGGGACGTAGGCATGGAGGAGCCTCGACCGTATCCTGCGTAAACTGATCCCATGCCGCCTCGCATGTACCTCTGCAAACATTCTTCTCATTCATTAATACTGCATAATACTAAGGCGTAGAAATTTTTCGTATCAAAACATTCCATTATCAGATATAAGTTCAATCACAGCTCCCCATTTATACAAGAATATAGGGTGAAAAGATCGCAACTGCACCAGACTTCGAATTTCAAAACAACCGACTCATCGTTTCAACATACGCAGCAGATTACAGAGAACAGCCGCCATTGACTCCCATTTACATTAATATTAACATAGCCGGTATATTGCCGGAAAATAGCCGCCGTTGACGCGCTTGAAGCACATCAGAATTGAAACCGAAAAAGAAAAAAAGAAGAGATAAATTGACCGAGTTTTTGTGTTGAGATTTTTCAGTGTCCAAAAGTGTTCTAATCTGGCACGCAGTTTCAATTGGATTCTAAAACTATACTTAATCCAGCCTCTAAACTGAAAGCTAATAAGCTTAATACCAAAGTTAGCTAGCAAACACTCTAATGCACTTTGATAACCTTATTCTCAATGACTTAATGACCGGGCTTAATCGGTTTATGCCGTCTCTTTTGATTTTGCTCCTTTGACTTTGACCACATTCAATATATCGCATAATTCAATGCATGCAAGAATTCAAAATCCATTCAGCTAAAAGAGTGAGTGAAGTAAATCAGAAGTCCAACGCGAAAATCGTGACTTAAGTAAAACGCAAAACGTGATCAAAAGGTTAAAGCGAATTAAAAACACATAGCAGGAGAAGAATTGTATTAATTTATGATCTGACAATCATTTAAAGGCAAATGAGAGCTGTTAGTAAAAAGACTAAGCAATAAAACAAAACAAGAACAACAAGAAACATACCCGGCAGATTGCCGGAAAATAGCCGCCGTTGATTCCCATAACTCTATTGAAAGAAAAGAAAATATCAACAAAAATTTTGATTGTGAGGACATTTCGTAATTGAACATACTCCTGTCTCTGAGTGAGAGGCTACAGGGTCTAGTATCAATACCAATAAGCATTATAGATAGTAACTAAAACTTATGAGAACAAAGTTCAAGTACTCGGTATCTAAAAATGGGCTTTATGGGTTTATCCTGTTTCTATTTCTGACTTTGATCTTTTATACTGAATCTCTTCATTTTGAATTGCTTTGCTGAGCAGCTGCTGTTTAAAAGGACTTTGAGCAGAATGACAAAAAGAGTGAAACTAGCCTAGAGTTGTCAAAAAGATTTCACGCAAAATGTCGAAGAAGCGGTAAAATGGGTAAAGCGAAAAAAAATTCGACGAAAAAAAATAGGAGCGTTATAATAGCCGGCTGAGAAGCTGAGGGCGGCTATTAATAAGCAAGATAAAAAATTCAACTTTTTGAAAAGACAGGATCAACATTCAAAAACAACTGCGATGAACTGAAACTGCCAACTATATTCCTCTATCTCTCATTAACGACCTGTCATTAAATGTCGATGGGTCATCTCACTAATTATATTAAATAAGACAAAAACAGCCTCACAAAAAAATCGCAATAAAACTCGCTGCAACTTTTTGAAAACACATAGTATAAAAGTCACAGAACGCCAAAGCAATTGAAGGATACAATTACATCAATTAATTGAGTCTATAATGAACACCGTTGAGACCTGTCATCAATGAGATTAAGTGATAAGACAGCAATAAGTACAACAAATACTAGCAAAACTAAAAAATCACTATACGCTTGTTCCGTTTTTTTAAAGAATGAACAAGCAAATAAGTCACAAAAAGCAATAGCTATGACTTGCTTTAATTGAAGCCTTTTTTAGCAACCAATGAGATAAGTCAAACGTCAAAACCGTGAGTTGTGTAAACCAAAAAACGTAATCAAAAGGTTAAGCGAACTAAAAAAGGAGAGCGCCTAAATAATAGCCGTTGAGAGGCTGACGGTGGCTATTAAACAAATTACAAGTAAAAAAAATGGGTCAAATGTACGAAAAAAGGTCAAAACAGTTATCTACATGCACCAATGTCAAAACACTTTTCAAAGTCGAAAAGCCATTTCCTGAACGCAGCACATGATCAGAAAACTTCAATCGCTCAGAAATTAGTTCATACGACAATTTTATTCTTTCCCTTTTAGGTCAAAACGCCGTCTGAACGACCAGTCCTTCCGGTAAAAATAAACCTTCAGGCTTCCAATACTCCTCTTCGAGTCTTAAAAAAAGGAGAGCGCCTAAATAATAGCCGTCGAGAAGCTGACGGCGGCTTTTAATCACACTTCTTTATCGCCGTAATATTCCAATTTAATTCGTTGCAAAACGATAGAATACTAAGGCTCAATTATGCTTGTGATGCAAAAGAGCATAAAATGAGTTTAACATAGCCGGCAGATTGCCGGAATAGCTGCGAAAGAATAGACCTCCGAGCCACATAGAGATAGAAACAGATACAGATCTAAATTGATAAAAAAAATTGACGCCGCTCAAAAAACTAGGCTAAAAACATTCAGCGATAAAATAATAAAGCTTGTTAAAAGTCACTCCACAGAAGCCTCTTATTAGGGACCTTTACTACACATATGAGTTCCTTTGACCTTAAACAAACTCAATTAAAACTAAAGTTTTAAAGTGCAAAAGTCATTTTATTGAGTGAGGTAAGTCACGTATGATCAAAATCTAATCACGCAAATAACCTAAAAATTTTCGCTAAAGCGAGTGAGAAATGACGTCACGCGCACCACTGCCGTTAGTGAGAGGAAGAAGTCATTCAGAAAATTTGACTTTTTGAGCTTTGCTGTGTGAACAAATGTAAACAAAAAACATAGCAGGACAAGTCCAGACGTAGAATTCAAAGAATTTCCATTGACTAAACAGAAAACTAGACCTAGAACGGACTATGAATGGTTTGGAAAAACCATTTAGAAAAAAATCCGATCCAAAAAATCGAAAAAACAGTAAAAATCAAAGTGAAATTGCCGCATGTGAACAAAAAACACTACCGATAAAGCGAATTTTTGTTCAAACACCTTATTCTCACTCTACTTTAAAATTAGATCAAATTTCACGCCGCAAAACCACTCGATTTTTCGCTCCATTTCCTGTTTCGGCGTGACCAAAATCACTACTCCAATTTGACTTCAAAAATCATGAAAATGTGTGAACAGATCTTAAAAAAAACATAGCCGGAAGAATTCCGGAAACGACTCGAAGGAGAAAACTGGCCATCCTTATGACTAAACAACTGAACAACTATTGTGAACCCTGAACCTCCAAAAAAGCCAAAAAAAATTAAGGAAGAATAGAAACGGCATTCAAAAACAAATTGAACAAAAAAAACTATAAAGTTTAAGTTTTTTAAACTTGAATTTTTTTATAGTACAAGGACCCATAAAGCCGAATAAAGTTCCTTTGCAATTAGAGCAATGAAAAGCTCGCAAAACAATGGACAAGTAAAAAAGAGTAAGAAACTTGCCTAAGATTAAAAAAGAAAACCTTCAAAAAATAAGAAAGATGGTTTTAAAAATTCTCAAATTTTCTGTCAATTTTCCTCAGAAAATAAGTTATACCAAGAACACTTCAGTCAAATGATATCGGAATATTTCTTAACACGCTTTTATCCAAAAACCCGCATAAAGCATTAAAACAAAAAAAACAGGCAAAAAATCGTTAAATTTCGTCTAAAAATCAGCTAAACTGATCAAAAATCTACAAAGTAGCATTAAACTCAAATTTACTATACCTTTGGCTACACAACTTGGAAAACAATTGTGAACCCTGAGCCTCCACAAATGCGATAAAAAATTAAGGAAATAAAGAAACGGCATTCAAAAACCAATTGAACAAAAAAAAACTATAAAAACTTAAGTTTTTTTTAAAACTTGAGTTTTTTTAATAGTACAAGAAAACATAAAGCCGAGTAAAATTCCTTTCCAATTAGGGCAATGGAAAGCTCACAAAACAATGGGCAAGTCATAATAGGCTAAGAAACCTGTCTAAGACTAAGAAAAAAACTGCAAAAAAATAAGAAAAATGGTTTAAAATTTCTCAATTTTTCTGTCAATTTTCCGAAGAAAAGAATGATTTACACCTATAAAAATTTAGTCAATTGGTAGCTGAATACTCCCTAAGTAACAAGCTTCCATTCAAATCCCACTTAAAGCATTAATACAAAAAAAACAGGCAAAAAAATATTAAATTTCGTCTAAAAATCAGCAGAACTGATCAAATACCTCCAAATTAGCATCAAACTCAGAATTAACTACTTGAAACCTTCAATTCCTATTAAAACAAGCCTAAACTAATACAATATCATAATCAAACCTCGTAACCATCAAAAGTAGCAAAAACAACTGCTTTTAAAAGCCGCACGTGAACAAAAAAATTTCGCTCGCTTAGAGAAAATTTTTTCACACATCAATTTCTCGCTCTCTCAAAAACAGCGGTATGAACAAAAACCACTCTCTTTTCGCTCCACTCTTCAAGTTTGTTCAGCACAAAAACCACTCCAAATTTTTTCACGCGTTTCATTTCCCACTTCAAAAATCACTCCAATAAAATTGATTAAAAAAAGGGCTTCTCCAATACTCCTCTTCGAGTCGTAAAAAAGACAGCGCCCCAATACAATTCAAATTCTTTGAATTGTAAAAAACCAAGAGCACCGCAATATAGCTACACTCAGCTTACAGCTTCGCAGCTATAAAAATGAAAACGAGCATCAAAATCTTTGCCTGCTCATTATTCGTGGCTTTGATATATTTGAAACTTGATGAAAATATTTGATCTAACCTGATCAGCCGGTAAAGAGTGCCTCATTCGTTGCATTCCATAGCCAGGATAGAATCCACCCCTTTTGGGGTAGAAACCCCTTCCTCTGTAGGGAATTCCTCGCCTGGCAGGAATCGGGGGAACGTTGCCAAACTGGTTTGATCCCATCTGATTCGGAGGAAAAAATCCAGTTCCCTGCTGGTTTTGCTGTTGTTGCCCCATCCAAGGTTGGTTAGAGTTTTGTTGATTTTTATTTCCCATCATACCTTGCTGATTCTGCATCATATGTTGCTGATTCATGTTCGTCATGTTTTGATTAGTTTGCTGCTGACTGGTTGTGTTTGTTAAATTTTTAGTCGCTCCACCCACAACTGGTAAGATTTTCTGTCCGAGCATTTGGAATAAATTTCCAGCCGATGGTCGTCTACCGTCTGAAGATGTCGGCGTCTGTAGTTGATTCGAAGATTTGCGGTTCTGATTTGTTGAGGCAGTTGTCAAGTTTAACTGATTCTGATTTGAATTCGGGAGATTTTGGTTTGAGTTCAAATTGGAGTTTGAGCTTGTTATGCCGATGTTGCTGTTTGTTAAGTTGGAATCCTGATTTGGGTTAGGATAACTGGAAGCTCCGAAATTTGGAAAATTGGACTGTTGTTGCATTTGTTGATTTGGGTGTTGTTGTTGTTGTGGATACTGGGTCATGTTGAACTGCTGGTTACTAGCATTGCCCATGTTGGGGTTATTTAAGGTAAGGTTACTATTGCTATTGTGCATTTGGGCGTTGTTTGTCCCATATTGTGCCGATAAATTTGGCTGGGATCCAAAATTACTGGTAGGAGACGGTGACACGTATAAACCGGTGCCACTTTTATTATTGACATTTGTACCCATACCTCCCGTCGTGGCTCTGTTGAAGTTACTATTGGGCCCAATGGAGTGTTGGTTATTATAGGTACCAGACTGATTCATATTATAATTATTGGCAACCTTGTTGTTGAAATCGAAGTTCATGTTTTGAGAGTTAGGGTTGCCTTGTTGTTGCTGCTGTTGGAAGAATCCATCGCCTCCTGGACTTTGACCAGAGAACTGAGAGTTGGACATGTTGCTGTTCGGATTGGGTTGAATCTGATGGCCTCCATAATCAGACTGCAACTTCAGATTCGGGTTCTGACTGACAGGATGATTAGGAGCAACCATCGAATTCCCACTTGGCAGTTGCTGACTATTGTTACCCATCCCCACTCCTCCCCCACCCATACCTGAATTCTGACCAATAGATTGCTGCTGCTGTTGCTGGGATCCAGGCACTGGGAAAGGTGACTGATTTATTTGGGGATTATTGCCCAAATTGCCACCTCCCATTGGGTTCTGGTACTGCATTCCAGAGGGCAGATTAGAGCCACTACCCATGTACTGATTGTTCTGGTTCATCATCGCCATAGAGTTGCCAGAGTTACCCCCAATCATGGAACCGGGAACTCCACTTTGCATGTTATTATTAAAATTGGAGGAGGAACCCTGAGTCATTTGTCCTTGGGATCCAGTCTGTTGAGAACCACTACTTCCCCCGGGCATGTTGGTTCCGGAAGTATCTTGACTGTTTTGTTGGGACAGAGCTGGATCTGTTTGCTGTGGTTGGGTAGGGAGGAAAAGAGGATCCAGATCAGGCAAAGAAGGATTGCGCATCCATTTCCCACTTTTGGCCAACAAGTCTTGCTTCTTCTTGCAAAGATTGCACAACCAAATCAGCTGAAACAAGTCTCAACTTATAACGAACCAGAAAGCTAGCACAGCAACGATGAATATTAACCGTACACTTGCTATTGCTACCGATAAGGTAAAAGAACTGCCGTTATAATCGTTGTTTGCTGATTCTAAATTCCGTTAAAGGAAAATATTTACGATCAGTTCAATTTTTGCTCAGATCTATCAAAAAAAATCAGTGCTCGTTACTACAGTTCTTTTCGAAAATTTGAGACGAACTAGAACAAGGAAAACGAAAAATAGGAAATCAATTAAAACAGTTTAATCAAGTTAATATTCCAATCAATATCAATTTTTTTCGAGAATATGGAACCTCCTTCATAAATTAATATTGGTATCGAAGAGCAATTTAAAACTTCTCTAGAACAATACATGCAGACCCTCAGCCAAGAATTAGCCGCTACTCGACAGCCAACCAAAACTTCATTAAAAAGAAAGGAAGAAAGATTTAATTCTCAAACAAAATCCAGTTATGAGTCGAAAGATCGCCGACGACATAATGTGACTAAATTGCCATTCGTATTGTTTTTCATATTTGAGCAAGAACGAACTTCCTTCTACCCTAAATTAGACTATTCTCGCTGAATTCTTGATCTTTGAGACCTGGTTTTTTGAACAATGAGACTTACTAGATCTCAATCTAGACTAAAGGTCAAAAATAGGCACACATGGTCAAAAACCAATGCACCCTTAAATGGTAGGAGGAAGGGTAAAAGGAGCAGGCGGTGGTATAAACCTCTTACTTGCCCTTCAGATCATAAATTTCTCAGCACATGGAGGAGGCCCCTTAGAGAGGATGAGGGACATGACACCCAAAACTCCCAAGAATTTTTTTTATTCACACTCCGAGTTTAAGTCTGCTCAGCAGTTTCGGTGAATACTTAGAGACTAGAAGGCTCCGCTACTAATTGCTGCAAATTTGTTAGAGCAACAGAAAAAGCAAATCAATTTTGATCAAAATATCCTCGTTGTCGATTCACTTGAGAAAAATTTATAATACATGGATTGTGGCACATTCCTGTAAAATCTGAACAAAGGTAAATGGGAAACAAGGCGGCTCGTTAATGTGCGTTCGCACATGATGTTCCGACCCGAGCTCATCTACATTTTTGACTAAAATGTCAACCAAATCAAGAGATAACAAAAATAGATGTTTGAGTTTAAAACAATCGTTACACATTCTATCTACTAATTGAATTACTAATGCCATGCTTCATTACAGCACCATCGTGACCTGACATTGAAGAGACTAGAAAAAAAATAGCACCAACAAAATTTTGGCGGCAAAAAATGAATATCTAAATTTAAAAGCACCTGGTAACAACGTCAAAATGCAGTCAGATAAAACCTTAACTACACAAGTTTACCTTTTACTAACTATACAGCAGATGAAAAGTTTTCTTAACGAGACTAGGTAACAAGCCGACAAAAAGAACGAACAGTGAGGCGAAACTTAAAAATTAATCAACATTTTTTGCACCAAGAAAATTCAAAAATCTTAAAAAACATTGGTTTTTAATAAAAAAATCCTTGATAAATTACTAAAAAGTCATTACAAAACCAAAAGCACCCGTCTGTGGTCAGACTATGCCATAGAAACAAACTAAAGAGAAACTCAAAAAATTACAAACGATTTGCGAAAACACAAACCTTTGCTACCATTAAAATCAATAGCTATCATCTGAATATGTATTTTTAATTCAGTTGTTATTTCTGCTATTTCAGTTGAAGGATTTATACTGAAAGATTAAATAAGTTTACTTGGGCCACATTTAAAAACCATTGGGATCTGTTATTACGCGATTGTTCTGAAGGAAGAGAAAAAGAAACGCAAAAAATGGCCATTCAATAAACGTTCAGAAAAACGAAACAACAGTGGCACATAATATCAATATATATGTTATTTCTTGAAATACACGAAATTCGATGGGACATCTGATTGATGAATAGAAGTTAAATTTGACGAAAGGAACCTATTCGCTATATACTGAATGTTTCGAGCAACATCATTCATTCAGTCCTCAATTACAAGCCTATGAGATCTGTGAGCAATTTACGGCTACCTAAAGAACAAAAACAGCGAATTCAGGAAAAAAAATTGAGCGACAAAAGGGTCGAAGGCATTAAAAAATGAACTTTTCACTAAACACTCTTCATTTTTAAATTAATTTTTCAGGAGCAATGGGAAAACCTTTTTTATCAATATAATTTCAAAAAATCAACAAATATAAACAAATACATTAGACGCACGAAAATTGCGGGAAAACACGTATTATCAACGCCATTAAATTCATTAGCCTTCAACGGAAGCCAGTATATACAATAAATGATGCCTCGAGGGGACAATAAGTTTTTTTGCCAATCGTATTTCATCAATAAGACCTTACATCAAGTTAATGACTATGAAAACAACAACAGAGAGAGGCAAAAACCACAAATTCAGTAGAAAAGTGCCTGAAGAAAATGTCGAAGCAACTCAAATCATAAGCTCTTCCCTGAAAACTTTATTTATGATCCGTTGAACTTCTTCCCTAAACCAATAGGGACTCTCAGCAGTAAGATGATGTGATAAGATTTCAAAAGGATCGAAAAACAAAATAAAGTACCCAAAAAAAATATGAATTCTCGTGGCATTGATGTTTTAAAACTAATAGGTAGAAGATAAAACCGCTAACCAGATTAATTTTGGCTATAGTAGAACGGAAATGGATTCTGTTAGAACCAACAATGACCAAGAGTATTCACGAAAAAAAATTAGGAATGGTTGAATTTCAAAAAAGTTTCGAAAAATTATTTTTAAACCCTTAACAGCCAGTAAACTCAATCTTTCATCGGAGCTCAATGACGATGCTCAGATATAACCCATAGGGAGGAAAATGATGTCTGTCATGCATAGATAGTTAAAAAGACATCACAATAAGTCTTATGACAGAAAACAATAACAAAAACAGCAAAAACTAAAATTCAGTAGAAAAATGCGAGAAGAAAGTGTCGAAGACAATTAAACCATTAGCTATTCTCTGAAAACTTTCTCTGTGATCCACTGAACGTCCTCTCTAAGCCAATTGGATTACAATAATCTTTGGATAATGTGATAAAGAGTTCAAAAGTGACCAATAATTCAAAAAATCCAAAAAAAAAATTTAAAAAAATTGAAATCTTTGTCATTGAAGTCATATAACCAATAGCTAGAAGATAAAACAGCTAAACAGAATATTTTTAGTCGCAGTAAAAAGCAAGTGGGTCCAGTCAATACTGAAACTCACTAACAGTTCAAGAAAAATTTAGGAATTGTTATTGTTCAAATAAAATTTTCGAAAAATGATTTTTATTTTAACAGACATTAAATTCAATAGCTTTCAACGGAAGTCAATAAAAACGCTCAAAGATGCCCCGGTGGCAGTACATTTATGTTTGTCATGCATAGGTATTCATTATGAGATCACAGTAAGTATAATGACTATTAAAACAACAAAAAAAAACAGGAGAAAACCAAAAAATCAGTAGAAAAGTGCAAGAAGAACGTGTCGAAGCCATTTAAACCATAAATTTTTGTTTAAAATTTTTATTGGTCATCCACAGAACATCGTTTTTAAGCTAATGGGAACTGTCAATATTTGGATAATGTGATAAGATTTCAAAAGTAACCAATAATACGTAAAAATCCAAAAAAAATTTTAAAAAATTGAAATTTTTTGTCATTGAAGTCATATAACCAATAGATAGAAGATAAAACCGCTAACCAGTTTAATTTTGGTTGCAGTAGGAAGGAAGAGGGTGCTCTCACCCCTGGACTGACTTACAATTCACTATAATAAGATTATGATTCTTTAATATTCAAAAAAAAATTCGAAAAATTATTTTTTAAGTCTTAACAGCCATTAGCCACCCCCTCAATGAAATAGACATGTTCACTTAATGCTCATTATGGAACATATTGCACTGTTAGTCAATGAATCCCTACCATAGGACTCCAAAAAAAATAGTAAAACTTCAAAAAGAAATTCAAAATTTCATTCAAAATTACGAAAACTCAGAATCGAAGCCAAAAAAAAACATGAGCAATTCCTTGAAAACGACGTTTTTTGTTCATTGCGCTTCATTCGACTATAAAGGAGTTTTGTCATTAATAGAACGTCCATATAAAATGTGACTTGTCTCTAGGTGACTTAAAAAAGCAAAAAAGAGAAAAGTTTTATTAAAAAAAGGGCTCTCAATTAGAGTTCGATTTTTTTTTGATAGTGAACTTCCCTATGAGACCAGAACTAGTCTTTCTATCGCCTTGCATTCAACTTTTACGAACTCAAAATTTATTCTTTTTATAGAAATTTGAATTAATGTTTTCGTAAAAAAGATCTTAGTTTGAAGAAAATTGTACTAAAAGTGAACAATCATGCTAAAGATCCCATTGTTCACACAAAACTTCAATCCTCGATAACTCCTCGAAAAAAACGAAATTCAAAAAATCTTTTTACTTTTGAATTCTACGCTGGACCAGCTTTTTAATGATACCACTCACATTTCTCTACGACGAATATATCGATCGGCCAAAATTCACTGAACAAAAAAAAAAAAAACCCATTTGAGTATATAGTTCCTTCCCCCACAAGTGGGGTCGGAACAAAAATCGGACTAATTAAGCCTGCATTAACGTATGAAAGATTTCAAACCTATTAATCTTCCAATAAAACGCTTTATTGTACTAGATTATATTACTATTAATTACCTCTATCCGTTCACCCCGATTTTGACTTTTTATTAAAAGATATAATGACCAATCAAAATGAGCGATACAGGGTTTTGGGCGGGGTGAAAATGTATATATTAAAAACAATTAGTGCCCTTTTTAAGATCAAAATTGTCAGGCAAATTACCTTTTTATCTGCGCAGTAGACTTTACCCACAATGCTGTCCTGTGTGTCGTAAAATATTAAACAGCAAGCAGTCAGGTCGGGGCTAAGGGCGTTAAGAAGGGCAAATAAAGAGAAACATTCTTAGGGTTGGTAGATCCATATTTTGTGTTAATAACAAACAAGGGGGAGGTGTAGACAGCACTTCGAGTAGATAATAGCAAGACTAAAAGCAGTGCTTATACTACCACTACTGCTCTTTTTCTCTTCTGTATGGGCGATTCAGGCTCTTCTTCTATTTTCAATTGATCCATAATCGAATTTTATCCACTTTACAAGGAAGACACTAGACTACTATTACTACCACAACCACCAGCAGTCTAATACGCGCAAATTGTAGACGAGGAGAGAACTAGTTTTTATAATGCATGACAAGTGTTAGAGGTTACAGTGGACTGGACGAGTGGTAGGGTTAGTTGAGGTGAGGGTGAGTTAAGACTACGGACTAATCAACGAATGCACTTGTCATAACACTAGCCATCGCATACCCCCACACCCGCAAAGTTGCGTCTCACCCGCTTGAGGAGGGGACAGAGAAAGATAGAGAGAGCATAAGAGTTAGAAACAAAAATGAACCGAAATGGTCATAAGAGAGCGACAATGTATGAACTTGAACCGCAGTAACAACAACAACAACAACACAACAAACAACAGCACCAACAACAAGTCTTTACACCCCAGCGACTTTGAGAGAGAGGGGGAAAAGAGGGAAAAGTTAGTAGGTGGCTAGACTTATGACAGAGACCGTCTAGCTTATTTGGCTAGCAGAAGCTACCACACGTACACACAATAGGTGCTTATGCTGGTATCAGTCACCTTAAAGCACCACCACCACCACCACTACCACTACCAACGCATTTTGCAACCCTATTCAAACAATCAAAAGCCCGCTGCTCAAAAAGCCTACTCTTTATTTGGGAGTATTATGAGTAAACAAAGCAATATATAAATACAAACAATAACAAATCCTGCAGACAGACCAAATTTGAATGAACTTTATGCTAGAGTCGAATTAATGAGGCAAAAATTCAAAGTTCGTACTAAAAAAGAGACACAATTTATAGTGCAATATGAAAATTTATCCCAAATCATGTTAGTAGGCTCTAGTAGTGTAAGCTGCGCGGGTACGTAATTCGAGACGGGTGAAATAACTCTAGGCTAAGGGTGGGGGTGAACAAAATATGATTTCACACTGGTGTACTTTTGTGGTGGTAAAAAATGCGAGGTTAGTAAGGAGTCAAAAATAATAAAGCAAAGACATCTCTTCTCACAAAGACAGTAAGGCTTCAAATTTTCAAATGCAATAAAAAGAAAAGATGCCGCCTAAATGGCCAAAAGCACAGGGAAGAACAAACTACCATCTCAACACACACACACACCACATCGCATCACGCATGCATACATACACATCGTGCATAAAAAATCGGTTGCATAATAAGTGCGAGAGAAAGAAAGAGGAAAAATACTATATTAACCATCTATCTATATTGGTACTACCATAAAAGGATATATCACGGTCATACCAACCAAATCATATGTACTGTACTGTATTCATTAGACCACGACAGATAAATACATCAAATTAGGGACCATTACTGCGTGCCAGCCACAAAATAGCAGCAGCAGCAACAGACACATTCTAGCCTCCAATCATTCAAACAATTATTGGGATTGAAAGGTATCAGAAAGCTATCACTGCAGCATACAACAATTCTCAAACAAACCAGTACCATATTCAGCCACGATAGTAAAACAATTCAATACTCAATACCAAGCATACTGTGTCATTACTTGAAAGGGGCTATATTTCAAGTACACCAATTGAAACTCAACAATTAAAGTTTTTTTTCAAATATGGTGTAGAATTAATGAGTTTCGATCATTTTCCGACAGATCGAAAAAGCAACAAAGGACATCTTTCGAAAAAAAAACAACAAACTTAATCTTCTCCATAATAAGAAAATAATGAAAATAGTCAAAAAATTTTTATCATTGCTGTTAAGGAATCTTAAAGTAACCACATGGAAATTCCGCTAAAATAAGGAGAAATGGTTCATCAGCAACCGTAAAAATAATGGGAGCACCACACCTTCTTAAACATGATGCAATAAGAACAGTCACACAATTTGCATTAATTTGCTCATCTGAAAGTTTTTTGAGCAATTCATTTAACTTTCATTTTCAACACTATAACCAACCCTGTAACACTTAAAATTTAATAACCGCTTAATACACTTAACACTAAAAATGTCCTGCCCACAACCATTTGTATTATTTCGTTCAAAATAGTCTGAAGGAGAAAAAATTTTGGTGCAAAATTTGTTCGCCATTTCTTCAAAAATTGTCCTTTTTTAAGACTTGTCCCTCTTGGGTCAAACGGGCAACCTACATACACCTCCTTATCTCCACCAGTAGATTTTGAGCATTCTTCAATATTCATACCTATTAGAACTGTATAAGTATCATAAAAGTTCGGAGCAAAATAATTCATTATTGAGAAATTTGTGTGCATTATAATTTGAATACCAAATTCTGCTTTTAACAATTTAATATTTTGATTAAAACTCTTGTGGTAAAATTACTACCAAAAATTGAAATCATTTCCTTAAATACAAGGAAGAGAAATTTTTAGGAATAGCTGTAAAAAACTTTTTGTTAAAGTATCTCGACATCCAATGTTGTTCTCAAAGCGCACCTATAAATCCTCAAACAAACCTATGTAACGTCAGAAAACACAATCAATGGCAATTATTTTGTTCGTGTTAAGAAAATGGGTCCAAAGATATGAAACATTTAAACGTAACCGACTAACTTCGGACGAATTGCTCCCAAACGACTAGTGGGAGCTCAATTCTATATCAACCTGCTTCAGTTTTAGTCGGGAAGGATTAACTAAATGCACTAAGTGCACATCGAATGACGTCATTACAGGTTATTATGTACCCCTATAACCACTAAAAAATTAAATTAAAAAATGCCCCCATTTTGGCTTACTTTTCACTTGATTATTTGCAGTACATTGCTACCACTTGAGTTCAGCTGCTGACAATTGTTAATTAGAGAGAAATTTTGATCATGCGCACGAAAAAGTCACTCGAAAAGACAAAACGGTCAAGTAAACATTTTGCATAAAACCTACACGTTTAGAAAAAATACTTCAAACAAGGATCGAGAGCAATTAATAAAATTCATCGGATCGGTGCACTTTTCCTTGACCTTTGCAGAACAACAATCCAGCGCTTAGAATTGACACTACATTAAAATTATCTTTAAAATCAACAAAACAGGGAGGACGGAAGTAAATGAGACCAAATCTTAGAAAAATTATCCTGGTTTTGGAAATCGGACCAGCGCTCAGGCTAATTGTTCAGCAGCTAGCCCATAAGCTCTAATATTTCTGATAGTACAAGGACTTCCGCTTAATTACTAAACAATTTACAATACAAATCAAGGCAATTCTAGCAAACATAACCAAAAATGCTGGACAAATTGCTCTCCAACGCCAGCGGTCGTGGGATCAATCAAAAACTGCTTTAGCTAAAGGACTTTATCTATGGGTCTTCGCTGATTTTTTTGGGCAAAATATTAAATCGAGAACAAAATTTTAGTTACAACGATTTTCGCTGCGCATCATTAGTGAAATTTATTGAATGTGTTAATGTGTAAGAACTTCAGTCTTATAAATACAATTTGATATCTCCTAGGTTATCTTAGATATCCAGTATAGGTAATTGTTGATATCTTCTCATATCTTCTATTATCTTAACCATTTGATTGGAGAGAATATCATCAGTGTCAGTTTTTTGGAAAAAAATCACAAGAAATTAAAAGTTAAAATTTTCCAGTTATAAATTTCTGTGGCAACCGCCTTGTGCAGCAGCTTGTGTGATATTTAGGGAAAATATCAAACATTGGGGGGGTTAATTTTTAAAAAATGAATTTTTGCTTTTGACTACTAATGCAGTGACCCCCCCCCCCTTTATGCTATAAGAGCCATCTTGAAAACATTTTAAAAAGGAAAATAATTGATCTACAGAACGTTGCTCTCCGGGATACTTGAATAAAACCGACCAACAAACGATGCGGCGGTACACTGAAAAAAAGAGAAAAGAAGGGAACTTTCGCTAGTAATTTTGCTTCTATCACCAATCTATGATCCGATCAAAAAAAATCTTAATTCTATTGTGACGCCGAAAAATTCAAATTAGTCGCTAGTGTGATGAGCTGGCGTCCTTGGAAAAGCTTTGAGTTCTGAGATATTTTAAAAACCGAGTTGTGAACGACTTGGCGGGGAAATTCAAAAATAAGAAAAAAATTGGGTGGAGCGTGCTCTTATAGCTGTTATTATGTTTCTTACTCACTCACCTTTGACATGACCACAAAAAAATTGATCAACCTAGTCCTGAAAATGAGTTAATTTTTCATCGCGAAAGAGTTGACGAACATGCGAAAAATGAGAGTCGGACAAAAGCCAAATCAGTAAGACAAACATAACCGACAAAACGTCGGAAGAATTGCTCTCGAACGACTAGAGGGAGCTCTTATCAATTGCAGCCTGCTGCAGTCGGGGGAGCCTAAATGGGACTAAGAAGTTCAATAGTGGGCTTCAAATAACCACATTACAGGTTAACATATACCACTATTAAGATTTTAAAGTAAAAAACGGCACCAGATTCGGCGCACTTTTCATTTGACTTTTAGTATTAAATTGCCGCCAATTGAATTCTGCTGCTTGAAATTGTGATTGAGAGAGAATTTTAGATCACGCGAAACGCAAAAAGTCAAGGGCAAAAAAGTCACTCGAAAAGTCAAAATTGTCAAGCGAAAATTTCGCATAAGACACACACCTTTACAATAATTGCTATGAACTTCGACGTAAATTAAAAAAAACTGACGATTCCAAACTTGAATAATAACCAACGTCTGCAATTTTGCTCAGCAACTCATATAAACTTACCTTAACTTGGCCAACAGCACGCTTGTCAATTTACTCACATAAACGAGAGAACACAGCGACAGATAAGGAAAACGCGTACAAGTATCTGCTAGCTTTGTTTATTGAAAATAGATACTTAAAGGCTAGCAAAAAGGAGGCATGGGCAACACTTTGTTTGGAAAGGGCGAGGGGTATGGGAAAGATGGAGTATAATTATGTAGTGATAGATAGACAGAGAAGACAAGAGGAGATAACAAGATGGATTGGGCTAATTGGAAATGGATTTGACCATGACTAAATCAAACAGGACAAAGAAAGCCATACGTCAACAAACATGGTCACAACATCAACAACGGGATGAACAGGGCCCTCTTCGGGTTAGATAGCCCCAATATCATTTAAAGCCTTGTCTTGTAAACAGCGGCGCACAAAAATCAGTTCAAATTCTCTTTGCAATTAATACCTAGCAACAATTCCTTATTGGAAGCAAAATATTCACAAATAAAGAGCATTATTAGCTAATTGGCTCATGGCTTGCACAAAATGCGCTAGGTTATACTACCTCACAAAACTTAATATTCCCTGTGAAAGGGACTAAGTTATGATGTAGGAAAAGCAAAATCAATACTCAAATTGAAAAAAACAGTGTTGCCGTTGTAACTAAATATGTGTACAACTTCAGCTCAAAATGGCCCTAAGTCAGTCGAAATAAGATTAGAGACAAATTAGTACTGCGAACAAAACAGCTCTCACAATTTGTTCACAGGAAGAGGGGCGAAAATCTTTCAGTGGGAACTAAGAACGCATCAAGACATATAAATGGAGAAAGTGTTAAAATCGGAGACGGTAGGGTAGGGCAAAAGGGGGAGGGGAGGGGTGGGAAGGGGCGGAGAGGGTATATATCGTAGTCAGGTAAGAAAATAAATAGTTCTTTAAACGGAGGGGAGTTTCCTAACCGGCAGGCATGTGAGCTGTAAATGTGGGCAAAGTAATAACTCGTCTGTTTAATACTATTTCTGCCTCTGCTACTGCTGCCATAATAATAAACTCCCATTAGAATACATCAATTTAGCCCACGGCTGTACTGACTTTTAACCACAACACCACATAAGGCTCAGCGTCAAAAAATTAAGGAGCCATAAAATTATGCACGCAACACTAAATTCCCACACAACCTCCAATCACAGTAAACTTAAAAAAACGAAACCAAGAAAGAAAGAGAGAGAAGTGAGTTTGAACTTGGGGAGGGGCGGGGAGTTGCTGAGGGAAGGGGTGTAAGTTGAGAAGACTAGCGGCAGAGAGAAAGATTTGAAAGAGACCAAAGGGACAAGGTAATAGATTGGAAATATACTGAAATGTAATGGTGGTGACATTAGTACTACCATTACTACTGTTACTATTAGTAGTAAGTAAAGTAACAGAATAATAGGCCAAGTTATCTCTAGGTTCAATTTAGAAGAGCAGGGTCGTCAAAACGATTTATACACAAGTTATTACCCCCACAATGCTACATTATCACTTCCTCACACAACATACAACACAACATAACCAAGCCCAATTATCCTGAGGAACAATACGTTACTGTGGTACTACCTATCTACCACTTTCTCAACGCCATTAATGAGCTCTTGATTGGGAAGAATTCTCAGCGTTAGACAAAACTAAGCGTTGGGAAAACAGATCAAGCAACTTGACTATTGCTAAACGCGTAGATTTATACAATACAGCGGATGAAAACCAAATTGTTTTTAGTAGAATACCTTGCAAGCTACAAGCGGGCGCGCACGACATAAGGAAGCACTAAAAACACTATAAAAACCAAATAAATATTTACAAAGTACAAGGAGGATTGGTATGTGTGGTTGCACATCAGGTTCCCACCTCTGTCATCCGCATTCTTCTGTTCCGACAAAACAAAATTTAGGACAGACTAATCTTTGCTAAAATTTAATCCCAAGTCAACTTGATGCTGCAATTGTTTCAAATTGCTTTTCAGTACAAATTTTGTTGCTTGCCATTTATTTTAATTTGCAGAAATCCAGCAAAAAAATAGCTGGCAGATTGCCAGAAAACAGCAGCGATAGCTTTGTAGATCTGCAGTCTCACAAAACAGACAAAAAACTTCCTCTTTTTTTAAAACTGCTGAGAAGTTCCATTTTGATTAAGAATGTATATAACTAATTGCTTCTTCTATTAGCCCCCTCAAACGACCTTCAACTAGAGTGAAAAACACTCACTTGATTGTGTCTCCTTGAAATAAAGTAAAAAAAGTCAATTGTAACCAATAAACTAATCACGCGAGTGAACAAAATCACTCCACCAAACTACCAATTTAGTTCAACTTCTTTAAATTATAAATGAGAGCAATCTAGATCACTAGAAACTCAAAAACTCACGGACACAAAAGTTAGAATGATTACAAAATTGCGCATACTAAAGCTACAGAAAAATAAATGTTACAAAAATTTTTTTCAGAGTAGCGAGACGACAAACAGCATTAGCAATAAATTATAGGTTTCAGATTCGAAAACGAAGCAAAAAATGAGAGCAAAATGTTGAGAAAAAACGACACAAAATAGGGAATCTGTTGGTTCATTATCCAAATTCCACTGAAAAAAGGTGGATTTCTACCACTGTGGACAGTTCGAATGAGTCATCTGAGGCTCCAGTAATAATTTTTATTTGAAAAGAATTTTGAGATTATTTATTAAGTAATCGTAAAATCAAAAGTGTGATTTAATCGACAATGTGCGTTATCACAGTGTTCCATTCCAAACCCTCATGCAAAACAATTGATCAAAACCCGCAAACGCACCGGGCTACTTCCAGTACCTAATTTCAAGCAACGTTTTTGGTCAAACCACTGCGATATTTCCATTTTGAAGTTTGACAGAAGTGGGTAAAGTTAAAAATCATTTTTCAATAATTAGTTCTCTAAAAAATTCTTTCCTGCACTAAACCATTCCTTCATATTTCTTACCTGGTGTTAACTCACAAAGGAAATATAAAATTATAATTTTGGTTGTATTACAACTGAGCAGCATTGAGTCAACTTTTCAGACTACGTTCATTGTATGTTCACGCTGAAATGGATCGTATGAATCTTAAAAATGAAAAAAAAATCGTAGACATTCTGCATCATGAATGATTATCTCAAAACAGTTAAACAATATTTTTCAAGTTTGCCGAGAGCTGGAGTAATAATGCTATATCTCTCGGCAAACTTGAAAAATACTGTTCAATTGTTTTGAGATAACCATTCATGATGCAGGATGTCTACACGATTTTTTTTTCATTTTTAAGATTCATATAGCGTGAACACACAAATAAACGTAGTCTGAAAAAATTATTACAAAAGCTTCTTGGAAAATTAAAAAAATGACCCACTTGCAAAAATGCGCCCCCCAGTAGACTTGTTCTTAACGTAAGCATAGGCCACAATTTTTTTTTACTCATTTTGCCGTAACATTGATTTGATTTAAACTCAGAAGTATACAATGTGAAACGATTATCTTATAAAAGGATAAAAATTCTTGAAACATTTCTTGACAGTGTAATTTGAAAGCAGTTTAGCTGAAAAAAATGTGTTACGTTTTAGTTTAAGCGGAAAAGTGATTTAAAATAGAATCCCTATACAAATTGTAAATAATATGAACTGACATTCAAGAAATCTAAATTTCCTGCTCATTTTGTCAAAAGGATCTACATTAAATAATGCCCTCACTCAACCAGTTTCATACCATTTGAGCAGCTTTTGAAAACTAGTTGGACATCGCCGTTAGAAAAGTGATCAAAATACATACTCGACTTTTAAAAATTGGAGGTAAATAGCCAAACGTGAAAATTTATTCATCGATGAACTAAAGGACAATGAACAGAATCTCAAGCAGCGAACCACTCAATTTTTTCACTTCACTTCCTATTGTGGTCAAAAACCCCGCAAACAACATCCAAACTATTAAAACAATTAAAAAATCATCCAATTGCCAAACATAGCTATTCCTTAGAAAATAGCCGCGATAGCTTCGTAGATTTGCAGACTCCAAAAAGATGTTAAAAAACAGACGCAGAGAGTTTTTTAAATTATAAATTGCTAAGATGTTATATTTTGATTAAGAATCTGTATGACTTACTTCTGCTTCTTTTAGGTGGACTAAATTAAATAACCTTCAATTAGAGTGGCACTCTCAGTTGACCTCATCTCTTAGAATTAAAGTAACGAAATGAGAGAGAGTTACAATTGACCAAAATTTTAATTACACGAATGAACAAAAACTCGCTCCACTAAGAGTGAAACGCGAGGTCACAAACGCAATTCGCTCAAAAATGCATGAACAAAAAGCCGATTTGAAGTGACCGTGCCATTGTATGGTCGTAACAAAAATTGATGAAATAAAAAACCATAACAGGACAAGTCCTGTTTTTCAATTCAAACAATTAAACAAACCTAAAACCTGACGGCCAATCTATGTAGAAGAACAACTTTTAAAAGTCGCCATAGAACAAAACATTGCAAACACGATATTAAAAGAAAATTACGAAGAGCTCAAAAAACAATTTTTGAATTTTTTTAAAAAAAATAACCAAAAGGTTGGAACTATTAACAAGATATTAAATAAACATTTACAAAACAAGAACGTAGACGGTAAACACCACAATTGTAGAAATCAATTAAGAGACACAGTAAGAGGACAACAGATAGCACATTCAAATAGCAAAAGTGGCCCAAAAATCATTAAAACACGCACCATAACCTCTAATTGTTCAACCAAGAAACAAATGCTCGCTTAAAAGGACTCAAAAACGATACACATAAAATCAAAAAATATTGTAGCAAAACTAAATACAATGCAGACAAAAAAAAACTCATTAATATGATTTTTCAAACGAATGGTTTCAAAAAAAAACAAACAATTCGCAGCAAATTAGAACACAAATAGATTCAATCGCGTTTCAATTAGAAGGAACAATGACATCTGTCAATAGTGAGACTTAGCGACAAGAAACCAAATACATTAACAAGCACGGTGTAAATTGGGAAAATAACTGCATTTCTGACAAAATAGCAAAGAGTCTCAATGGAAGTCTAAGAAATAGAATCCAACTTAAACCAAAACAAATTTTGCGTTGTTTTGAATTATTCAAAAAATCAATGAAACCCGGCATTCATTAGAATAAAAACAAGGAAAATAAACAAAAAGTCACTACTATCTTTTGACTATGCCACATAAGGGAGCCAGGAGACTTCCTTCAATAACGAGAAGCAAGTCACCGGGCAACAGAAGAAAAAAAATACAGACAAAACAAAAAATTGCCGATATTTTAAGAACGGAAGTAGTGTCAAAGTGATCAAAAAGATTAATGTGAATTGAACCTATTAAAATGTTCTCGTATATCTAACATGAGAGCCAGTGAGACCTGTAATTAACTGAATGACGAAACAAACTTTCGATATTAATTGAAACTATAAAAGTGTTCATTAAATTGCCAAAAAGAGTGTCACTAACGCGACTAAGTGACATTACAACAAAAAGAATAACAAAAGCGGCAAAGCTCAAAAATCACTGGTATTCTCTCGGAAAGAAGAAATGTCAATGACGAAGAAACATTTAACCAGCAAAAAAACAACAACTAAGCCATATACGAGAGCCAGTTAGACCTGTCATTAATCAGATTAAGTAATAGAACAAAAAAACGACAAAACCTGTTTTTCTTAAAGTTGAACCATTAAAAAGCTTCCATTACGTCTCATTAAAGTGACCATTTATTAATGAACCCAAGAAACAAGACAGAAAAAAACAAAAACAAGCAAACTCAACAAATCAACATAAAACCAACAGTCTGTATAAAATATCAACAAAAAGTGTAAAAAATCAACTGCCCGTTTATAAATTCCCAAACTAAAAAATTGTACATTAGAAACACGGATAACAGTTCAAACCATTAGTTAGGCAGAAAGACAGAAAGAAGCCAGAATTGCAGTCAAATTACTGCACATCAAAAAACGAGCTTTCCAAGCCCTATAACTTGCTCAAACACCAATTTCTCATTCCACTATGAAGTCAGTTTGACTATAAAACAAAATTCAAGCCTATTCCCTTTTTTGCCTATATACTACTCCAGCGTGACTAAAACCACTAATTTATTTAGACTTTTCATTAACAAAAATCGGAAAAAATGCAAACATATCTTTATAACATAGCGGGCAGAGTGCCGGAAAATAGCCGCCATAGACGCTGGTGGCCTTCCATGAAATAAAACAACTAAAGAAGGAAGATGGACAGATTGACCACAAGTCCCTTAATAGACCACTAGGATTTTTGGGTTAGATTCGGACTGTCATTTTTATGAGACACATACTTTCTATAAGGAAAAAGCCCTAGTTTTTTTTACTGAGATAAGCCACGCAATTGCCCTAAAAGCAGAACAAATGACTACACAAAATTCAACTGCAACGCAGCAGAAGTCACTGAAATTGAAAAAGTCAATTCCAAGAAGTCAGGTCCCAAGAATCATCGATGGAGACGACGAATTAAAAAAACATAGCAGGACAAGTACTGACGAACAATTTTCATTGACTAAACAAAAACTAGACCTAGAACGGACTATGAGTGAATTGGGAAACCCATTTCCAAAAAAAGATTAAATAAAACGAAGTCAATGTCAAAATGCCGCATGTGAACAAAAAACCACCAGCGAGAAAGAGAAATTTGGTTCAAACAATAATATATGCCTAGAATGAACAATGAATGGATTGGAAAAACCATTTAGAAAAAAAATCCGATCCAAAAAAAAACGAAAAAACAGTAAATATCAAAGTCAAATTGCAGCATTTGAACAAAAAACCACTAGCGAGAAAGCGAATTTTTGTTCAAACACCGTTTTTTCACTCTACTTTAAATTTGGAGCAAAAAAATTCACGCCGCAAAACCACTCGCTTTTTCGCTCCACTTCCTGTTTCGGCGTGCCCAAAATCACTACTCCAATTTGACTTCAAAAATCATGAAAATGTGTGAACAGATCTTAAAAAAAAACATAGCCTGAAGAATTCCGGAAACGACTGGAAGTGAAAATCCATTTAAACGCCATCACACTACTCATCAAACAAAACGTGCCTCCACTAATTTATGATTATCTTGAAACAAAGTCATGAAACAAAAAAGTAAAAACAATAAAATCAAATCTGTTAAAATATGATAAAAAATTTGATCAAATTTTGTTATAAATTGAGATCCCGAAAAAACAATCTCTGCCAAAATAAATTCAACAAAACAACTAGTACTTACAAAAACCACTTATGTGATTTTTGAAAAAATACTTCAGGCTAAATTTATGAAAAAAAAGCTCTTAAAAACAACTTTCACTGAAAAACTGGAAAAAGTTACTAAGTTTTTTAATATTTCAAAAACATATAAATCCAAAGAAAAATTCCCATCAGCCAATAGTGTATCCAGATACTCGCAAAACAATAGGCAAGTCACAATAGGCAAAGAAACTTAGCTAAAAACAGAAAAAACGAAAAATTGCACAAAATTAAGAAAAATAGTTCCAATTTTTGCCATTTTTTTTCTCAACAAAAAAATGACTCTTACCCACAAAACTGTAACCAATTGTTATCATAAAAATGCTCAAGTAGAAGGGGTTTCTTCAATACCCATTTGAGCCAGTAAAACAAAATAATCGTCAAAAAAACGCAAAAAAATTAGCCCAAAAATCAGCAAAATACATTAAAAACATCCGAATTATCATATAATTCATATTAATTTCCAAAAACCTTCAAACCACTACCGAAATCAGCCTAAAATTAAAACAAAATCATAACCGAACCTCTTAACCAAAATAAATGAAAAAAAACTGCTTTAAAATGCCGCACCTGAACAAAAAAATTTCGCTCGCTTAGAGAAAATTTTTTCACACATGAATTTCTCGCTCTCTCAAAAACAGCGGTATGAACAAAAACCACTCTCTTTTCGCTCCGCTCTCCACTTTTGTTCAGCGCCAAAATCACTCCAAATTTTTGCACGCGTTTCATTTCCCGCTTCAAATATCACTCCAATAAAATTGATTAAAAAAAGGACTTCTCCAATACTCCTCTTCGAGTCGTAAAAAAAGACAGCGCCCAAATACAATTCAAATTCTTTGAATTGTAAAAATAGGAGCGCTATAATAGCCGGCTGAAAAGATGAGGGCGGCTATTAAAAAGTTACTGAAGTTGGTAAAGCGAAAAATAACGTTTGACGTATTAACATTCTGAGCGATATAATAGCCAGGTAAGATTACGCGGCTATTTAAAAACAGAAAACTAAGAACAGCCGAAGTGAGGAGATCTTGTTTAAAAAATCCTTTATAAAAATTTCTGATAGTTGCATTGATCTTTAGCGCCGCGGGTGGGGTTGGAGTTGATTACAGCCTGTTTCAAAGGGGAAGGGAGAGGCAGTAACGGGATTCAAAATATTAAAATATTTCGGGTGATAACAATGATTTAAATTGAGAAATTAATCCTATATGGACAAGGTTTTCAAATGACATAGTCGTAAACTGTCGCAAATTGAGTTCAGCTGCTCAAAATTGTGAATGAGAGAGCTGAAATGCTTAAGATTAGGGACGAATCAGCAACTGAGGTAAAAGAAAACAAAAGAAAACAAGAGCGATCAAGTTCATCAAAAATCACAATATCCAAAATGTGCCCCAAATAATTAATTACAGATGCAGTCTTTGCAGTAAAGTTTGATTAGAAAATCCAAAGGAAGTGTTTGGAATTTTTCATACTTTCCTCAATTTGAAAAATTTTTCACAAAACAAACTTCCGTCCATAATCTCAAAAACTAAACTAGAACTTCAAAAACTCTGTCGAACTAATGAAACAAGTAGAATTTATGGAAATCATATTTCAATTACATTTCATAAAACTGGACAATATATTTTCAGTGGAAGCAGTGGACTATCGGCTAGAGCTGGATTGGGGGTATAAAGACAGAAAAAATATGACGGAGGTCAGTATAGACCAATACACTTACTAAGATCAATCATATCTAAAATCTGATGAATAAGTAAGACGTTTTCAATGACTCCCCGATCGGCTGAGGAGTAAACAAAATTGGACAACCTAAGCGTAAGAAAAGTTACGTCAGCAAATCAAATCTAAGCAGTCAGAATAAGCATAAGCGGTCCAGATCAAAAAAGACAACACCCTGTGTCAGTAAGAACTTGATTTTAAAGGCTACAAAAACTCAAAGATCCACTGGGTGTTAGAATAAAGTCTTCCCAAATTCTCATTTAATCCAAATTATTCATTTCACTTACAAATAAGGGCTTCCTAGCTGATTTCTGCCGAGACATCAAGAATCAAAAAGCTGTGCATCAAATCAAGAGAAAATCACGAGCACTCTATAGTACAAGTAAATAATATTGTTAAATTGTGTAGCTGCAACTGATATACCAAAAAAGAGGAAGGTTTAAAAAACCAATTTCTTAAAGCATTGCCTCTCGAAAAAAACATACCGCTATCGCTATTTTAGATAGTGCATTTTTATACTAAGAAAATGAGATGAGTAACCATCTACGCAAGCATAATTGACACACCTTGCGACATAATCGCTGACAATTAAATAAAACCGGTAAATTGCAGCAAAATAACCACAGTCCACTCCACTGACCGTTGGGATTGAATTTGTAACAAAAAATTGACAACAGTCTAATATTCAGAAAAAAACACCGGAAGATATGAGCGGTATCATTAGAAAGGCCACCAAGCGTTAAAAATATTAATCCCGGATTTTTTTAAAATTCCACTCTTTTCAGGAATTATCAAGCTCTAAGTTTTACGCGATGTCAATGTTATTTCGTGTCAATTTGGTCAAATTCAGGTACTTTTAGGTAGTACTAATGCGCTATTTCATACTTTCACCAATATTAAACGTTGAACTATTTGCTGCAATCCTATTTTATCATTTCCGGTGCACCTCCCCTCTGGCCCAAGCCGCAGGTATTTAGTCTACTGACTTTTAGAGGAATAAATTCCAAGCCAGAGTAAATTAGAGCATCGGTACAAAGACCATCTGGGGTCCTTTCCGGTATTCGCATCACACCGAGCAAAAGCCAGAGTGCAAAACACCGAAAATTAGAAGTCAATTCAGTTCAGGTTATTTAAGTTATCTTATTCCGTCAGTAAAGATCTACGTTTCTTTCCAGTTGCTTCAAACTGTCCCATAACAGTGCTAACATTTGTTAAAACAATAGAGTTGCTAAATCTTACACTCAGCCACATTCAAAATTCAATATTTCACAGACTTGAAGTAACAACCATCTTTATTTAAACAATAATTTAAACAAAAATTTCCTATCGTTTTGTTGACACCTGAAAAACTTAACAAAATATAAAGGACCTTTATAATTTTTAGGCTCCTTGGAAGTACAAGCAATGAGAGATACGAATACTTAGGAAAACAAGTATTAATATTGGATTAAAATAAACCACAGTTATCAACCACTCTTAAAACATAGCAGGCAGATTGTCAGAAAATAGCCGCGATAGCTTCGTAGATTTGCAGTCTCAAAAAGATAGTAACAGAAACCGAGCAACGATAAACTTGTTAAATTCTGAGATGTTATATTTTGATTACGAATATGTATAAGTTATTGCTGCTTCTATTAACTGCTCTCCAATAACATTCATTTAGAGTGACACGCACTCACTTGACCTTATCTCTTTTTGCATTAAAGTAAAGAAAACTCACTTTCAGAGTCAAGAAGTTTTTGAGGGCGCGGCAAGTCATGTGTGACCACAAACGTAACCACGCACATGAACAAAAATCTCTAATAAGAGTGAAAAATGACGCACTCACGCATTTCAGTTGAAAATGCATGATCGAATGAACAAAAATCAGATTTGAAATGATTGTGACACCAAACGGCTGTAACAAAAATCTTGACGACGAAATAAAAAACCATAAGAGAATGCCAATAATAGCCCCAGCTATCGCTGTGAGGCTATTAAAAATTGTCGAAATATTCTTTTCTTTAAAACAGATCTATCAGAGCTCAAAATTTTTTTTTCTATTTCATATAGGGGCAGGGAACAAATTGTCTTAATTGGATAAATTCTGTTAGAAACATTGACAGACAACAATCTAATGTAAATCGTGCATAAGAAAAGCTTGAGATGAATCTACTTGTTCAGCATATACTTTGCTAGAGAAAAGACGCTATGAGGAGCAGGAGAGAACATGAGAATGGGTTATAAGAGATACCCAAGTTCGAGAGCTTAAGGCTAGTTGGTGCAAAGGTTAGCACACTAGGCTTGCAAACAATAGACACTGGTTCGAATCCAGTACTGGTCCATTTTCTCCGTAGTTGCGCCTGTGTATACCCCCTAACAAAATTAATTGCTTCTTACAATATACCAACGCAAATAAACTGAACATATTCATTCAATAGAATGTTCCGGGATCGGCAATTACAATTTATCAACTTAGGGCTGCTCTATGTCAAAGTCTTAATGGATCATACCATTTAAATCTACGCCAAAATTTCTTGGATAATATTATCGATTTTTTTAAGTGTTCTTTTTGGAAATTGAAATTCGTCATTATTTTTTCTCTTTCCTTTAGGATCGAGCAAAGTTATAGAACATACATGAATTTGGGTACACGAGGAGGCATGATATAATTCATGCCACTTAGCTTATGTAGTTTCAATGGAGGCAGTTTTCCTTTTCACAACAATTCCTTTTTACTTTTCGTAAACTGTCTTAAACTGAGAAAGAAGGCTAGAATTTCTGATAACATTGAATTTTTTTTAAAAATTTACTTCGACACATTTTTAACTGCTTCAGATTGTTCAGATGACGAAGTTCTTCAACCAATCTTAAAGATTAAATTGTGGTTTTGGAACTTCTTGGTCTATACATTTTTTCAATGTCAAAAAACGGGGTTCGCGAATGAATGTACAAGACGGCAGGTATATAATTTGTAAGAAGTACTAAATCTGATTTATTTAGTAATGCAAACTTTTTAGATGCTGAAATATCTTATGAAATCGAAAACAAGGTATATATATTTTTTACTCAATTCTGTGTCAAACACAACATGAGATCACAACATTTCTAGTACTTTTCGCAAAAGTTTTTTTAAGTATCCATTTTTGAAAATCTTTGGCAAAGACTTAATTATTTGGAATCAATTTATTCCATGATTTTTTGGGACCTGTTACCTTTTGTAAAGAACAGCAAGAAATGTTTTGAGAGCTGAAATGTGTTATGAAATCAAAAATAAGGTAACAATTGTGCTATGAGATTTTTGAGAAACAATTAAACTACAATATTATTATTATAATTAAATTGTGGGATTGTGGGAATAACTTAGTTATTTACAGGAATAACATTGTCTACTAACGCTTTCTTTGTATTGATCATCTGAGAAAAATTTATTATTCAATGCTCACTTCAGTGCAGGTCTTTGAATTTTCTCCAATTTGCTGCAATTTTGCCAATTCGAAAACCATATATTTAAGGCATAAGTGAGAATGGACAAAATATAACTTCGTAAAGGTTTACTCTCGATCTTATGCTGGTGGAATAAGGAAAATTTCTTTTCAAGAATATGAATTTTTGGTGCGCTTTTGAGATTCGTTGATTAATATAATCTGACCAGTTTAATCATGTGTGAGGAATTAATCCAAGATCTGCCACATATGATTTGAGTGGAATTTCAATATCCTGTGCAAAAAATTTGATCACTTTCATGCTCTCTTAACTTCGAAACCATTTGTAACATTGAAGTCCATTTTGTTTTGTATAGACCATTTGATTGCTCTGTCCAAACCGTTTTGAATAGATATCAAATTGTTGAAACCTCCTTTAACTTTAGTGTCATCGGCGAAGATATATTAGGTTTTCAAGCACAGTTGGAAGGTCATTTATATAAACACTAAACATGAAAACAGCAAACTGTGAAAACGTAACCGACTAATCTCGGAACAATTGCTCTGAATTAAACAGTGCTTCAAAAAGGGGGTACCTAAGGGGTTTCAAATGGTTTTATTACAAATTTTCTAAAAATCGGTAGTAAAAAAATCGCATTAAAAAGACTGACAGTACTGGCACCCATGCTACAAATTTTGTTTGAGGGAAATTAATCATCTCATTGCTCCGGAAGATTAGTACCTGCGTTCTTTGATCAAAATTTTCAGAACGCAAGGGGATCCGGACATTACATGCAAATGCACATTAACGAGCATTCGAACATTACAAACCGTATTAGCAAATCAGCCAACATGAAATACTTGACGATGAAAGAAGCGGGCAAATTTCTGAAAAACCCTCTTTGTGTAAAGGGCAGCTATGAAAAAGCAGAAATGAAATATTTGGAATATCAGGTCTGAGACAAAAGTGAAAATAAACAACAATAGAAACAAAGGCAATGGGTTTTTAATTACCTGAAAATATCCGAACAACCACTTTCACGTTTCTCTTCGCAACCATTGTTAGCAGTGAAAGCGTTTCTTTGTTGTTTTGATCAAATAATTAGAAGACGCTTTCTGTTTGAAGCATTTGAAAAGGCAAAATGAAATATTCTGAAAAATGTATTAAAATTTTAAATTAGTGCTGTGCTGAAGAATAATTTAGTATGAACGTTTCCTTAAATGTCGGGCCGAAGCTTCAAGTGGATTTAATAATAAAACATGGAAAAATATTCAACCCGTTGAAACGAAAAGCAACGTATTTAAATTTACTGGGAATTGTTTCACACTATTTACATTGGGTTTCCTATAATGTATTGCGTGCAAAGCAAAAAAATCTATCAGAGACCATATTTATGTTGTTAAACGTGTGAAATACATTAATACTTGCAAAAATATTCATCAGTATGAAATAATATTTAAAGCAAGAGAGAATATAATTGGTGGAAAACGAGGAAAGTATAATTGATTAAAAGAGATTTAGTAGCGAACTTCTACCACATGCAGTAAATATCAAGTTGTCTCAATTTAAACAAAGCTCAGTTTTTGTATCGTTTAAGTTGATTAACACAGATCAAAGCAATATTAATAATTCACTAATCCAGGTAAAGGTTAAACCAGTGGTGGCATTTGAAAGCAAATTGGAATCAAAATTAATAAATTCCTGTCACACTCTACTTGTTTGTTACCCATGCATATCTTGCATCTTTCTCGTTACCCCTACCCCCTCCCAGGCAATTACAAAATTGTTAATACCGATCTTTTTACTGGTACCCCAATCACCCTGACAACCTTTAACAGATCTTGGCACAAAACTCAAATCCATTTTATCGGGGAAACGAAAAGTGGGCACATTTCTGAAAAAAATAAGCAGCAATCAATAAAGCCTTAAAAGGTAAAAACCAGTTCTAAAACACTCTTTTACCTGAAAAACTTAATGTATAGAAACTATTCAAGCCTATACCAAAATTTTTTAAGCAAATATACAATCATGAGTCATGCGAACTTAATTACTGAGAAAAAATAATACGTTTAGAGGAACTATATACTCAAATGGGTTTTTTTGTCCAGACAATTTTGGCCGATCGATATATTTATCGTAGAGAAATGTGAGTGGTATCATTAAAAAGCTCATCCAGCGTAGAATTTGAAATTAAAAAGATTTTTTGAATTTCGTTTTTTCGAGTTATCGAGGATTGAAGTTTTGTGTGAACACGTGATATTTGGCATGATTTCGTTCACTTTTAGTGTAATTTTTCTTCAATTTATGATCTTTTCTATAAAAATTTTAATTCGAAAGTACATTTCACGCCTCAAAATGAATCAATTTTGTATTCCTAATACACGAAAGGTGATAAAAAATTAGTTCTGGTCTCAAGGAAGATTTGAGAGCTGTTTTTTTTAGAGAACTTCATATTTTTTAGGTCACCTAAAGACTGCTCACTTTTCATATCGATGTCTGCTTAATGGTAAACCTGATTTAGAGTCAATTGAAGCCTAATGAACAAAAGACTCGTTTTGAAGGAATCGCACGTGTTTTTTTGGCTTCGACTCCGAGTTTTTGTAATTTTTGATGAAATTTTGATTGTTTTTTTGAGGTTTTACTATATTTTTGGAGCCCAATGTCATAGACTCGTTGACTAAAAATGCAATAGGTTTCGTAATGAGCATTAGTGAGGCTATTTAGTGCTTTGATTGAACAGCTAATGGCTTTGAATTTTTGAATATTAACCGATCAGAAACTTATTTTTGTAAACTGTAAGTCAGTCTCAGTACTGCCAGGACTCCCCTCCCTTCTACTACAACCAAAACTAATCTGTTTAGCGGTTTTATCTTCTATCTATTGGTTTTATGACTTGATGCCACAAGATTTCAAAAACAAATTAAAAAATTTTGGATATTTTCGTATTTTTGATTCCCGTTGAAATCTTATCACAATACCCTAATATCTATAGCTCCCATTGGTTTAAAAAAGACTTTCAATGGATTAAGGATAGTTTTCAGAGAAAACCTTTTGGTTTGAATGGCTTTGACACTTTCATCTAGCACTTCTAAAATGATTTTTTTGGTTTTTGCCTGTATTTGTTGTTGCTTCCACAGTCATAAGACCTAATGTGATATCTTATTGTTACCCATACATGAAAAACACATGAAACACTTCTATTGAGTCATAACTGAGAGTATCTATGACTTCTGTTAAAAGCTATTGAATTTATTGCCTGTTAATTGAATTTACTTCGAAAATTATTTTTCGGAAAAAAATTTTTGAACATTAACCAACGTAAACTTATCTTCGTGAACTGTACGAACGTCTCAGTTATTAACGGAACTGTTTCGTTTCTACTCCAACAAAACTAATCTAGTTTGCAGCTTTATCTTCTAACTATTGCTTTGATGAATTCGATGCAAGAGTTTTCATTAATTTTTTGGATATTTGGAAAATTTTTGGATATGTTTTTGGTTCTTCTGAAACCAATTTTCATGAGTTGTAAGAAGTCAGTCTCAGTAATGACAGAACCCCTCTCCTTCCATTTCAACACAAATTTATCTAGTTAGCGGTATTATCTTCTAACTACTGGTTTTTGACTTCGATGCACGTGTTTTCAAATTTTTTTAAATTTTTGTATATATCTTTTCGTAATTTTAGTTTTTTTTGAAATCTTATTTTAGTATCCTAATTTTGACAATTCCCATTGGCTTAGAGAAGACGTTCAATTAATCTTAGATAAAGTTTCCAAAGAAAAGCTTATGGTTTAAATGGTTTCTACATTCTTCTCGCACTTTTCTACTGAATTTTTGGTTATGCCTGTATTTGTTGTTATTTTCATAGTCAATAATTTATTGTAAAGTCTTATCGTATCGATGACTTGACAATGACAAACATCCTTGTCCCATCGAGGCATAACTTTTATGCTCCCATCGAGCGCTTTTACTGCCTTCCGTTGAAAGCAAATGAAATTAATAGCGTTGATACTACAGGTTTTCTCAGAAATTTCGTGGTTTTAAGGTATTTGGTCATATTTGTTGATTTTTTTGAAGTCAAATTAATGAAAAGAATGACATGCTGTTGCAAAATTAAGTGATAATAGAAATGTCTTTACCGAAAAGCTATTTTTTAATGGCTTCGAGACTTTTCTCGCTCAATTTTTCTTGAATTTGCGGTTTTTGCAATTTTTTTTAAATCTATAGGTAGGCGTAAAATGCTGGCCGGTCTCAGAAGCTTGTACTTGAGGTTTCAAGGATTGAGGTTACAATAGGCAGTCATTTTATTGCGAATAGTGTTATGTTTATGATATTATACATTTTCAACGATTTTTCAAACTTTTCAGTTATTGTTGTTCTTTTCGTCAACTTGTAACTTATTGTCATCATTGAGAGGTCCCATTCAATTTCTTGTTTGTGATAAAGTTAAATGTCTAGTGATATCATGTCGTAACTGAGGTTTTGTTTGTGGACAATATGCGTTTAAATAAAAGTTTTAGTGGTGTACTTGTTTTTCTTTCGCGTAATAACAGATCCCAATGATTTTCAAATGTGGTCCAAATTAACTTATTTAATCTTTCAGTATAATTGTAGCTGAATTAGTTTGAATGAAAACAGAAGGAAGAATAAATAGTATTCAGACAATAGCTAATGATTTTATTGACTTCAATAATCTGTGTTTTCGCAAATTTAATTTTTTGAGTTTTTTTGATTCTGTAGTCCGTTCCTATGGCTTAGTCTAACCAACGACAGGTCCTAATGGTTTCATAGTGAATGTTTAGTAAATTTATTAAAATTTATTTTGTTAAAAGCTAAGGATTTTTAAGACTTCAGAAATTATTTGGTTTAAAAAATCTTGATTGATTTTTGAATTTCGCCCCAATATTTCCTTTTGTCGGCTTCGATACCTAGTCTCATTTTTAAAAAGAATTCCATCTGCTGTATAGTAAGGACAAAGTAAATTTGTCTAGTTGAGGTTTTATCCGATTGCATTTTGCGTTGTTACTAGGTGCGTTCAAATTTAGATATTTAGTTTTTGCCGTGAAATTTTTGTTTTTGCTTATTTTGTTGTGTGTTTTTTTCTCGTAGTTCTTTCAATGACAGATCTTATCAGCGCTGTAATGAGGCATGGCATTAGGTAATTCAATAAGTAGTTAGTTTCTTAAACGATTTTTCAAACTCAAGCAGCTATTTTTGTTATCTCATTTGGTTGACAATTAAGTCAAAATTGTAGATGAGCTCGGGTCGGAAGATCATGTGCGAACGCACAATAACGAGCATCCTTGTTTTCGAATGCTTTAAATTCATATCTGCAAAAAAAAGATCTTAAAGAGAAGCTATGGTAACTAAGCCTTCTGCTGCATACGGAAGAATAGTAATGAAGAATCTTAAAAACTAAACAAACTCAGAACTACAGGTTAACTTTTCCTTATTTTTTTTTTAGAAATTTAGGAAAAAAATTATAGGGAAAACTGGCCTTTTAAATCATCATTTTCTCAACAAAAAGGAATTTAAAAACGCCCTATAAACATAGCCTGCAGATTGCAGGAAAATAGCTGCCGTTGACACGCTTGATGATGAGTGCAGGAAGTAAGTCAGAAGTCAAACGTGAAAATCGTGACTTATAAAAAACGAAAAACGTGATCAAAAAGGAGAGCACCTAAAAGATAAGTATTTTGAGGCAGACGGCGGCTATTAATCAGTTAGGCTATGAAATGATATCCTTGATTTTCTTCAGAGAAGATAGATTTTTTGATGCGGGGGTCCGAGTGCTCTTAAAAACCCATGAATTGTTGTAAAAAACGTTATACCGGAACCCTAAATACGATGAGCATTATTCTCGTTAACAGAAATAACTATATAACAACGTACTAACGTAGCTTAATTGAAGGGGCGTGAGATGAGCGGGGGGGGGGTGCACCGGGCGGCTGATGGAGGCAACAGTGGGGGTGGGGGGCAAACCAAAAAACGCTAAAATTCGTGACGCTCAAATGTTGAAAACGATTCCTTTACCACTAGAAACTATGCAGTAACCTATCATCCAACCCTAGAGGAGGCTCCTTGAAGCCTAAGGCTGAAAGAACACAAAAAATGGCAAAAACTTTCAAGAGCTCAAAATTGTGAAAATTTGAATAAATTTGCGTGTTTTTGTTTGGATCAGCAAAAAATACAGCTTCTATAACGCACATAAAAAGTACTTATAACTTGAAAAAGACCTTTATCAACTTTAACCAGCCTCAATTTCAGTGTGGTTCAACAAAAAATGACGAAAAACACGAAAAATTGCAACATTTTGGTCTCAAAATATCCTTAAATAGAAGTTTTGACCTTAAACTACGGCCCTCCCAGTAGCTTCAACACACTAATCATTTAAAGGATTACTAAACGCGGCCAAGGGCCTCTAATGAAAATTAATGCCCGCTGGACGCTACCTGTTTATCCCCTTTTTGAGAACGAAAAATCAAATGAGGGGGGTGGGGGGGCAAACGCTAAAATTCGTTATGCTCAAATGTTGAAAAGCATTCCCTTACCACTAGAAACTATGCAGTAACCTATTATCTAACGCTAGAGGATGTTCCTTGACACCTAGGGCTGAAAAAAATCAAAAAATGGCAAATTTTTGATTGGATAAGCAAAACATATAGCTCTTAAAATGAACAAAAAAAGTACTCATGTCTTGCAAAAGACCTTAATCAACTTTAACCAGCCTCAATTTCAGTGTGGTCCAACAAAAAATTCCAAAAATGACGAAAAACATCAAAAATTGCTCAAAAACTCCTAAAAATTACCTTTCAATCTTAAACTACGGCCTTCCCAGTAGCTTCACTACACTAAGCACTTGAAGGACTACTAAACGCGGCTAAGGGCCTCTAATGAAACTTAATGCCCACTGGGCGCTACTTGTTTATTCCGTTTTTAAGGACGAAAAGTCAAATGGGTCAGACAAAAAATCGGTCAAGCGACAAATTGCATCAAAAAAGACCAACAGGACTAATATAATTGCAAACTTCGTTTGAGAAAAAAAACCACTTATGAAATCACCTATTAAATATAACAAAGCAGAAAAGAAGATCTGAAAATCCAAATAACCACCGCACGTTGTCCAATTCTTATAAAAAAGTTATTTTTATACATTAGCCTTATGTCAAAAGAAAAGATGCAAGCGAAATGATGCAGAAAAGACGAACTAAAATGCAAGCGAAATTCAATAAGCATTATAATTTTTGATAAACAAATGGATTCAATGCTAAACAGTTATTCGTTATAAATTAACAAAAACTGACTACCACCCGACGAATAGTTCTCAAAAGACAGTCTAATTTATAAGACAACGAAAAAAAAAAACGGGCAAGAACAAAACTCGTATATACAGAACTCGTATAACAAAATTCGTATATAATTTTTTGAACAGCATTAGTCTGAAAGTCATGAAAACTACTAGATATGAACTCGAACCACTCATTCAATCTTTCAAAAAGAAGAACAAAATGGGGAGGATTGAAACATTCGCTAAAACTTTTTGAAAACAGAAAGTGTCAAAGACATAGAAACCATAATTTTGAACTGAAACACTTAAAACAAATCAATTATGCCTCTTTAGCAACCGATGAGACCAGTTATTAATGAGCCAAAGTCAAAAAAAGGCATTAGCTGCTCATTGAGGGATATAAACAATTGTAAATAGCACTATTAGAACACAATTGTAGCATTTAAATAGCACTCAAGAAACAATAAAAAAGAAAATCAGATTGCAGCACGTGAGAAAAATTTCTTAAAAAGAGAAATTTCCTCGAAAACCTTTCTCACTCCACTTTAAAGAAAGTTTGAAAAATTACGCTCCAAATTTCGCTTTTTCGCTCCTTTTACTACTTCAGCGTAGCTAAAATCGCCCCTGTAATTTGACTTCTCAGTGACCTCAAAAAGTCGAAAAATAGTGTTAACGGGTCTTAAAAAACAGTACCTTAATACAATACAAGTTGTTCTTTGGGTTGCAAAAAAGAGCGCCGAAATAAAAGCCGTTGATAGGCTGGCGGTGGTTCTAAAAAAAACTCTTAAAACTTTGACTAAAAAAATAGAAAACATGCGGAGTAACGTCGGGTGAATTGCTCTTAGATGACAGGTGAGGGGTTGGCTTCGTTAGTAGCCACCTGCGGCTTAGGGAGCAAACAGGAAATTAAAAACAAACAAAAAAATGAAAAATTCACCAACCCTTGAAAAATGATGTCCAATTCTTTGAAAACGAATAGCACCATTTTCAAGTATATTCCACTGTATCAAAAGAACAAATTTACTGACTGTCAATACTCTGCATAAGAATAAAATAGAAAACGCGAGCAAACTAAAATTCCATATTTGGTCCCAAAGTTACAGACGCTCTTCGCTTTTGTATCAACACACACCACCGACAACCATTAAACAAATTGCTCTCGAATAATATTCGATGGGTCCACTCTGGCTGCAAATACCTTTAGCTTAGGGAAGCCAGCCACCCTCGTTAAGAGGAGGGTTCCAATTTACAAAAACTCAAATTGCATCTACACTCTCCTGGAAAAAGATTGCGACCTGTCAACAACGACTAAACTATAGGCGAGAAAAAGCAATAGATAAAGGCATAAACAGATGAAATTAACGTTTATATGACGTTGAGAAACACACTTTTTTTCCGCTCAATTCACCTCTTGGGCATGTTTAAAATCAATTCTTAAATTTGACTTCTAAATAACTTGAAAAAAAGAGCCAAAAACGATCCAAGTTCTTCGAAATTAGAAAATTTACAGAACCCCAAATGACAGCCGTTTCAGAAGTTGGTGGCGGCTTTAACTCAACATTGCCCTCAAAAAAAGGTTAAATTTGCAACCGACTACCAGGGAGTTCTATATACTGCGAGTGCGTATGATAGACAGATACTTAGACGGTGAAGACTCCAAGTTTAAATGATATAGTTATAATAATACGGTAAACAGTTCTTTAAATTTAGAGCGTTATAATAAAATTGTGAAATAAATTAGAGGTTTGCGCCGTCAGAAATGGGAAGCAATAAGGCGAACAAAACAAAAACCAATATCACAGCAAAATATGAGGCTCTTACAGCTCGCAGAAAAAACGAACATTACCGGAAAATAGCCACCAATGATTTCCATAACCCCGATTGGGATTGAAAGAACAGAAAAAAAAACGGAAAAAACTGATCGATTTAAGAAAAATTTTTTATGTGCGAACTATTCTGATTTCATTTTGTTGTTAGACATACTCCTGTTACTTAATGAGAGGATACATGGGCTATTATTGATACCAATAAGAAATAGAGATGGAAAGAAAGAATTATTAGAACAAACTTCAAGTAGCGGGCATCTAAAATTGGGCTTTTTTGGGATCATCCCGTCTCTATTCCTTGTTTGGATAGTAATTCTGTTTAATTTAGTTCGATTGGCTGAGCAAGTGTTGTTTAAAAACACTTTGAGCTGAATGACAGAAGAAGAAACCTAGTCTAGAGAAGTCAAAAGGATTTCATGCAAAATGTCGAAAAAGCGGCAAAAATGAGGTGAAGCGAAACAAATTTTTGATCGACAAAAAAAACATAGCGAGAAGACTCCGGAACCGATTCGAAGCAGACATTCACTAACGACTTGCCCATCAAATCACTAACTGAAATGAGCCTACAAAACAATTCACTAATAATTTTGAAAAAACTGAGGAAAGTGAAAAACATGAGAAGTCAAAGCTGATATCTGGAAAAAATCTGATGAACGTTCACAAGTTGCGACTCCAAAACAACTATCGGCGAATCAACTTGCAATACAGAAAATCACAATTCAATAAATGAGTAACATCTGATAAAAAAAAGCAGGAGACACGCCAATACATAGAAAACTCAGGAAAGGGAACGGAGAAATTAAAAAAAACGCTACAAAGTTAAAAAGCTACCAACGACAATTATTCCGGGGAATCTTTAAACCATTCTGCTGCTCAGTCGATGAAAAACGCAAAGCTAGTCCGAAATATGCTAATCATCAAAAAGGGAACCCAGATAGCAATTACCTATTTACATTTATTTTCAGTAAAAATGGCTATGTATAAACTTGAAGAGCCCACTCTTAGAAACAATACACCTTAATACCTATATAATAGCTTTAGATTAAAGAGTGGATAAGAAAAGCTATAAAGAAAAGCTTAAAAGCAGAATAAAATTAGACAAAAGTTTAAAAAAATATACCGACAAATGTCGGAAGAATTGCTCTTGAACGACAGGCGAGGCAATTTAATTCATGGTCTTTAGTATAGATCAATTTTTCTTTATGGGTGCAAAAAACCTTGACCCCACCGGGTTTCGAACCACTGACCTCCTGATTTTATATTAGCAACAAGCTTTACTGCGTTCAAGAGCAATTAATAAACTATAATAGGCCAAAATTTGATTGAAAGTATCCATTTTCTTTAACAGATTTTTTTTTAAAAATCAACAGAATCGAAAGACAACATAAACAGGCCAAAATAGCTTACATTTTCATCTAAAAGTTTAAGATTTGCTTCAAAAGTTCCCAAACATACTATTTCTTTTGTTCAGCAGATTGACCTAAGCACTTCTTTTCACGTGCAGCAATTGAATTCTTCTAAAGCACATCTAAAATTAGAAGTCATTGAATAAAAAATAGGTCATCATTACTCGTCTTCGAGTACTAAAAATAGGAGCCCAATAATATCCTGCTGAGAAGATGAGGGCTGCTATTAAACATAGTCAAATAGCGTTGAGCAAATTGCTCTCAAACAACTGGCGAGGTGCGAGGGGGGTTGTCAAAAAAGTCATTAGAGGGTTCTATCGCCTCCTCAGAAATTTAGATGGACTGCAGACTGTAAACTTTGAGATTATAGAATCTCTAATGCACAACTCAATGCCTTCTGGCTTTACCAGTTCAGCCCATTTCTCAATATCGAAAAAGCCAAACGTGTTAAAAAATGATTGAGTAACATTGCATACAAACATCAACAGGATGCAAATAATTATCAAATTCTTTCAAGAGCTGCAGATAAAAACTTGTTATGCCAGTCGCTTGAAATGATCCATTTTTGGCGCGTGTTGGTGCGTATGTCGGACATATACAAAGATGCTAACAATCCTTTCAACTGTACAAAATCGTACAATAGGGAAGGAAATGTTGAAGGTTGGAGGAAGCATACCAGCGGTTTTCATATTTCATTCAAAAGTCAAAATTGAAAAGATCTTTCAATGTCGTATCAACAAAATTCTATTGAAAATCTTGCCAAGACCTTATCAATATGAAATCAAGATTTACCCAGTTCTCGGCAAGATGCTTCAATTAGATTTGACATTTCTTAGCAATCTGTAACAAGTTAGTTCCACTGGGGTCCCAAAATATTTAAGCCATGAGAATGTTGTAATAGCCAAAAATAGTGTTCATTTCCACACACTTTACGTGGTTCCCGTAAATTGACATAATTATTAGCATGAGCATCAAATAAGGCACTTCATTTTGTTTGTTTTGGGAGAAACAGAGGTACCATAAATTGGGTGGCATTTCGGACTAGTTTACCGCCTTATAATACTTATATGATTATTGTGATCATGAGCACAGCAACAGTGGGCGAAGGGGTTCGCTATAAACAGGGTTTTGGGGTGGGGTAGAACGTGTAGGTGTGCGTGGGTGCAGGTTGGTAAGTGTGAACATGTGTTTCGTATATGGGATGGTTGGTTGACTAGCAAAGCGTGAACATGAAATAGCCAGGCGCACGTTATCATATTGCAGAAGCAGAAGCAAAAATTAGGGGAGGAAAGAAACGACACCAGCAGATCTCACCACATTCACTCTTACCATCACTACTGCTAATATTTCTACTACTAATACTATGGGTATCAATACTACTATTACCTCACCACTAGTAATAACACCACAACTAGTACTAACTATTACTACTAATATCAATACTACTACTAGTAGTACTACTACTACTAGTACCACCACTACACCGCTATTATCTATAACTAGTGTTGTCAGAAACGGACGCCGACAAAACCTATCTGCTGAGCAGACCAGCACCCCCAGATACTAACAATGATAGATAGACAGATAGCGACACAGTAAAGTCTTATTGTAGAGTACGCATGCACGCATGTGTATGTGTATAGGTGTATGTGTGTGAGTATGTATGATCGCTTCCATGACCAGTAGCATAGCGGGCAGATTGAATGGATGGATACCACAATAGAGAATGAGGAGAGAGGGGGGAAACCACTTGGGCGGTAACGCAACTAGAACAGCAGCCCTAGTATCGGTATACAAATAAGCATGGAATTATTCCTGCTCCCTTACCCTTTCTATCGTCCCTTCTCCATCGCTCTCCTTCTCACTCTAATCGGGACTGGCGTTCTATTTTTGTAACTGTTACCAATAATACGCCAACACTATACTCAACCCCCACCCCCCCCCCCCCCTATTTTCACACACAGAAACACACATACACAGATACGTACGTACAAATACATAGAGTACATATCTATCTATCTATATAGCATAACTAGTAAAGCTCACGTAGTCACTTTCCGATAACTTGACCAAAACTCAGAATGAAATAGATTTTGTGGAACCAACATGACAGCAGCAAAAATACAACTGGGAGTTTTTGGGATGGGGGGGGGGGGGTGGGTTTCTTTGCAAACGCATGGTTCAGGTCAAGATTGTTTGATATTTGAAATAATCATGCAGTTAATTTGATCAGATTGAAGGGTGCAATAGTAGTAGAGATATAAAATATATTAAGAGCGGCATACAAAATTTAAATATAAAGGGTGGTGTTGTTTTCATAGTTGGTGGCGATGATTGTGATATTAGTGCTCTGTTTACACAAAAATATATCACTTGAGTTGCTTCCATCCTTCCTTATTTTCCAACCTCCTCTCCCTCTCTCTCTCTCTCTCTCTCCCTTACTTTCCACTCCTTTTCCTTCTCTATCCATCTAACTTCTATTTTTCTACCCTTCTAATATCTCTGCTTGTATTGATCCCCTCGTCCGGTGACACAGACACCACCAATTTGAACGGATACTGAGAGAGAAAGAGAGCAAACAGAGCACCAGCGGGAAAGGGAATTGTCACCCCACTACACCCCTCCCCCCCCCCCCCCCCAATCCTCTCCCAACAAAGGCAGTAGTAGTCATAATAGTATTATTCAATTCAACAACAGCCTACATTGCATATGGATACCCTCTTAGCCTCATTCAACACTTAACAGCCACCCCTCCCCTCTCCTCTCATGGACACGCAACCCCTCCCTCGTAATATCCACCAAAAAAGCGATATTGATCCCTCGATATTTAACTCCAACACTCACCCCAACACTACTTCAAAAAAAAACATCAGATAAGCGATTAGAAGTCACTAAATCAAATCAGAGCACAGCATTTAAACACGACTCGCCACTAAACACGTTTCTGCAAGCTTTAATCAACTCTTGTTCCCATGACGACCGTTCACATAAATTTTCGGTGAAATAAAATTTTAGAAAGATTGCAAAAAAGATAGAAAGATTGCAGAAATTAAAAACATAGCCGGCAAATAACCGCCATTCACTCGCTTGACACCCATTTTGCCTTTGGCAGTATCTAGCAGCAAAATTAAGGTTCTCAACTTTATTGGAGAGCAATTAAAAAATCATTTTATTAACAAAATAAAACATAGCTAGCAAATTGCCACCGTTAAACCCACTGACCCGGATTGAAAAAGAAATTGCAAAAAAGAGGAACATTGACGACAGCCTATTTTTTCTAAGTGTGAAAAATTGTTCTAATTAGGACAAGAGTTTCATTCGACTTAATAAAAATGACAAATTCAGCCTCTAAATTAGGGAGCTCTAACTTTAATAACATAGCCGACAAAATGCCGGAAAATAGCCGCCGTTGACCCGCTTGACGCATATTCGGATTGCAACAAAAAATAAAATAATAAGAGATAGAATAAGAGATAGAACTTTCCTAAATGTCAAAATTTTTTATTTGGTTCCGCAAATTCTGCATATTTGGTTAGATTCTAAAAATACACTGAATTCAGATTCAAAACTGAACGCTATTAAGGATAATACTAACGCCAGCTATCAATCGCTTTAATGAACTTGATAACCTAATGCACTGACTTAATTACCTCGCTTCATATGTTTATCCTGTTTCTTTTGATCTTCTGATTTTGCTCTCTTGTCTTTGACCATATTCACTACATTGGGTAACTCAAAATGTGAAAGAACTTTAAATCCATTCAGTTGAAACAGTGTGTGAGGTAAGTCAGAAGTCAGACGTGAAATATCCGTGACTTATGAAAAACGAAAAACGTGGTTAAAAGGTAACGCGAATTAAAAAAGGAGAGCGCCTAAACAGTAGCCGTTGAGACTGACAGCGGCTATTAACAATAAAACCAATTAGCAGTAAACTCTAGGGAACTTTGATAAGGGAATCTACAAGCAAAATTGACGAGTCTAATTTTTTTCGAGGTGTTCTAATTTGGTTCGCAGTTTCATTAGATTCAATAAAATTCCGCCTATAGCCGGCAAATAGGACGATAACCAGTTAACAGTACACTAGAAAACTCTGAATACTTTACTGGCTTTACTGGTTTAGCCATTTCGTAGTTGAACATACTTCTGTTTCTTAGAGAGAGGCTACAGGGGCTACTATCAATACCAATAAGCTTATGATTACTAAGACTTATAGGAACGACGTTCAAATAGCGGGCATCTAAATTCGGGCTTTACGGGTTTATCCCGTTTCTATTTCTGACTTCAATTTTTGGGTCTTTCCCATTATAGCCCCCCCCCCCAGCTTAGTGGTCAGATAACCTATAGCCCCCCCCCCCCCCCCCAATCATGATAAATATACCATAATGGGGGGCTATACTTTCATGGGGGGGGGGGGGGGGCTATAATGGGAAAGACCCCAATTTTTATACAGACTCTGTTCATTTTGAATTGCTTTGCTGAGCAACTGATGTTCAAAATAACTTTTAGCAGAATCAGAGAAGAGAGAAACTAGCCAAGAAAAGTCAAAGATTTCACACAAAATGTTGAAAAAGCGGCAAAATGAGATAAAACGAAACATTTTTTCGTTCGATGAAGTAAAAAAAAATTACGAGCGCTATAATAGCCGGCTAAGATGAGGGCGGCTATTAATAATACTAAGTATTAAGACAACACGAAATAAAAACAAAAGGCCAAAAATTTGGAAAACTTAAACAATCGATTATAAGGCCTTTTGTCACCAATCATCTTACAATCGATTTTATTTTGGCAACAGACATTTCCGAATGCAACTAATTTAGGTCACACGAAGAGCAAGAAATCGAGCGTAAAAAAATCACTGAACAATCAAGCGGAAGAATGTTCTAGAACAAATCTAAAACAAAAGAGAGCGTCAGACGACGGAACAAAAAACATAGCAGGACAAGTCCTGACGCGGCAAAATTTTATAGACTAAACAAGAGACTACAGCTAGAATTGACAAGTAAAAGATTAGTAAAACAACTTAGAAAAAAATTCCATCAAAAGGTTGATAAAAACAGCAAAAACTTAAAGTGCCCCCATGTGAACAAAAAAACACTATCGAGAAAGCGAATTTTTGTTCAAACACCGTTTTCTCACTCCACTTTGAAATTGAGGTAAAAAAATTCACACCGCAAAACCACTCGATTTTTTGCCCAACTTTCTGTTTAGGAGTGAAAATAACTTCTCCAATTTGACTTCAACAAGCATGAAAATTTGTGAACAGATCTTAAAAGAAGACCGAACCAAAACACTCCAAATCCGTGAGATTTTGAATTGTAAAAAAGGAGATCGCCTAAATGATAGCCCCTGAGAGGTTGACGTAGGCTATTCACTATGTCTGAAGAATTGCCCTAGCACAATTCTAACCACTGCTTCACAAAGACAGAGAAACTCAGAAGAAAACGACGAAATGCAAGCGAAAAATACTTTTAAAAAATGATCTACCAGAAACGGAACGGTTTGAATAAAAAACTTCGTTTTTGAGCAGTTGATGAACACCATTGCATTTACAGATTACGAGAAGACAAGAAACTCCATTCAATATCAGTCAGACAAAATAAAATTAATGTATCTCCTAAAGAGAAAATTTATAGGTAAAAACAAAGTTGAATTAAGTCAAAATGCAGTTCATCATTCAAACAGGTTATTCGACCTAAAACATCCCACGACACACTCATACAGAGGCGCGCGAGCACGCACATAAAACACTAGCCCACATACTCATACACGCAATGATGCATACAAACACCATCCACAAATACAAGTACACTCTTTCACAAGTCATTCAAGGCAAGAAAAGTAAGCACAGTCTTTATGAAGTAAGATCTGACTAAAGTAAGAGATTGCCTTTCAACTTGTGAGTTTGGTGGGGCTACCTTTCTGCATCAACACCGTGGTGGGTGAAAAGTTTTCCGCGAGTCAGGTGGACTAACAGGGGACATCAATTTTTGGGGGATAAGCGCAAGGACGCCGGATTTTTTGAGAAGAGTGCTCGCTTATGTTTGAATATTGCTATTATGTCCAGCCAGTTTGCTACCTAACTGGTCTTTAGAACAGGTCTATGATCTTGAGGTCAGTTGGGCCTTTTTGCTATTCAATATGTGGTATACTTAGTACGGGCTTTCATCACATTCAAGACGGTAGTTCTTAGTTTTGGCACAGAGAGCTCAAGAATGACCTTAGCAGAGGGTTGATGTATCCTGATAACAGTTCAGTTGTGCCAATCGGATACACTTCGTGCATGGCAGCGTCTATTCAATCCAGCCTCATAGCTGACTTAGACGGAGAGATCTGAACCCGAAGTTTTTCCGTCTTTAATCTCATCTCAACATGGGATGTAATGACTTTTGGCGTAGGGCTAGCTTGCTCATTTGGATGTTAATTCTTATTCTCGACCATTTTTGAATATGGTGTAGAGATCAATCTGAGCAATCACAGAGACATCTAAGAGTAACGGGTGCAAATTGCAAACAGTCATCCGGTTATCAGTCAACAGGTATCAAATTTTCATGTGAGCATCTGTTTCATGTTTTGGTTATTTTCTTTACAAAAACGGATCTGTGTATCAACCTGTTTAAGAGTCATCCAAAGGAAGCGTATGACAAACATGCGCATCATCAGAGCGCAGCTGCCATTTTTAACTATCTTCATACAACAGCCAACACAGTGACAACAACAATTGAGAGGGAAAAAGGGAAGCATAAAACAATGCTTCACAGTACAATAATAAACAATTGTTACAACACCACTTGGTATGAAGAAGGCGGGACTTAAGAGCCAAAATGGAAGAGAAAGACAGTCGTGGGTCTCTTTCAAAGCAGCATACAACCCTTAGGAGTGAAAAGGGGAAGATGCATTATACCCCTAATACTTCCCCTTTGATATCCCAAGCTACCCCCAGCACCATTAAGCGACGTCAGTCATATATACACTACACTTAATAAGTGGCAATCGCGATGCGAACGAAATAGTTAGCAGCATGAAAAAGATCGATTAAACTACTTAAAGATCAAAAGAAAGATTAAACGGTTAGAGTTGATCCCTTCTTTAAAAGTCCAAATCAGAGATCAGTGCAGGTAACTTAAGGACATAAAACACGAAGAGACTAGAAAGGCTGTAATGAGAACTAGTCAGCAAACTAACTTCAGATTGTGTAGATAACTACCAAATGGAAACATACCCGGCAGATTGCCGGAAAATATCCGCCGTTGATTCCCATAACCAAGATTCGGATTGAAAGAAAAAACTAGAGAAAAAGTGATTTTCGTACAAAAAAAATGTTAAAGTGCAAAATATTTTGATGTCATTTAGGAGCTGAACATACCCCTGTTTTGTAGAGAGACACAGGGTTAGGTATCAATGCCAATAAGCATTAGAGATGCAAACTAAGAACAAATTTCGAGTACCGGGCGTCTAAAATCGGGCTTTATGGGTTTATCCCGTTTCTATTTCTGATTTCGTTTTTTAATACTGACTCCGTTCATTTTGATTTGCTTTGCGGAGCAACTTATGTCTAAGAGCACTTTGAGCAGAATTAGAAAAGAGTGAAACTAGCCTAGAGAAGTCGAAAAGATTTCACGCAAAATGTCGAACAAGCTGTGAACTAAGGTATAGCAAAAAAAATGCTTATTCGACGAAGTAAAAAAACATAGCAGGACAAGTCCTGACGTACAATTTAAAAAAATTTCATTGGCTAAACAAAACACTAGTCCTAGAACGGACTATGAGTGAATTGGGAAAACCATTTCTAAAAAAATCAGATCAAAAAAATTTTTTTTAAAAAAATAGAACATAGCTGGCAGATTGCCAGAAAATAGCCGCAATAGATTTGTAGATCGGCAGTCTTAAAAAAACAGTAAAAAAGACAGACCAAAAAAACTCGTCTTTTCATTGAAGGCTGATCTGTTATATTTTGATTAAAAATCTGTATAAGTTACTGCTGCCTCTATTAGCTGATCTCAAATAACCTTCAATTAGAGTGACACACACCCATTTGACCTTATCTCTTTGAATTAAAGTAAATAAAAGTCATTTAAAAGTGAGGAAGTCATTTTTGAGAGTGAGGTAAGTCAATTGTGACCAAAAATTTAATCACGCGCATGAACAAAAAAACTCGCTCCACTAAGAGCGAAAAATGACGTCACACATGCAATTCAGTTGAAATTGCATGAACGAATGAACAAAAAGTGGCTGCGACGTCATATGGTCGTAACAAAAATCATGACGACGAAATAAAAAAAACCAAGAGAAGGCCAATAATAGCCCCAGCTATCGCTGTGCGGCTATTAAAAATCAATGTCAAAATGCCGCATGTGAAAAAACTACTACCGTTATGAATGTTTTCTACTGTTGTAAACACTGGCTGAGAAAACAAGGCGTTTGATCGGATACTTTCATTAGGAAACAGCACAATGATTACGGAACTATTTGAGTATGTTTTTGCAATATACGATGATAATAAAATTTTAGATAAAGTCTTTTTTATGTTCTGAGTATAGCCTGTCTCAGGGAGAGGTCACCGAACAAATTCACCCCTCATGAGATTTTTTCCAGATCATAGTCCAGATATTTGTGCGTCTTTGTGTCCGCTGTTTTGGTTTGGTAATTTGTTGTTAGAAAGTTGAGAAGAACCTAATGTAAATTGTGCATAAGATAAGCGTGACATAGCCTGACAAGAAACTCTACTTGTTCAACGTATATTTAGCTAGAGAAATGAAGCCTTGAGAAACAAGAAAGAACGTGAGTACAGGTTATAAGAGATGCCCAAGTTCGAGAGCTTGAGACCACTTGGTATAAATGGGTAGCACACTAGGCTTGCAAGTAAGAATGCTGGTTCGAATCCAGTACTGGTCCATTTTCACATTAGTTGCACCTGCATAGACCCCAAAACAGTGCGATAGTTTGATGGAAAACAAGTTGGAGATTTTGCAAGCCAAATTTTAAATCTGCGTTATCTAACCGATCCCCGTCATGTTGCCTTGACAAAATGACAAGCCCTCAAAAATAAGCCCGTAGTTTCTATTTCAAAGAATTATGATTGTCAGATCTCATAACTTTAATCTGACTCTACGTAAGCATTGGCATGAATGCACACTAATGAAAAACCTCGATTTATAACAAAATCAACCGAAAAATACATCCGAAAAAGAAGTCAAATAACCTCGAATGAGGAAAAACTTGAGCTCGAAAACCGACAACTGACTCATAACTTTTTTCTAACTTTCTCTAATTTACCACACAAACTTCGCATGAGTATGAGACAATATGACGAGCCACACTACAATAAAATGATCCATAATAAGATCAAAGTAATCCCTATGCTATCAGTGCGTGGCAATTGATAAAACTTTTGAATTGACCCCGATTTTTCAATATTCTCCAGCCGTTATCTCTGAACAATTTTGAAAATCTCTTTGAATTCCTACCTTGTTGGATTGCATAGTCTGCTTTTGTCCACAATTGGTGCAGAACTTGAGCTGGCAGTAGTGGCACCGTCTTCCCCCAACAATCGCACTCCCAGTCGAGGGGGCAGAAGAGGAATCGGGTGTGAATTTCGTCTTGTGACATATCTCACATATAGCCCCCTCAAGACCCATTTCCCTCGTCTTTTCCTGAAGAGACTTGATCTGGTGCTCCAAGTTTCGTAGCTCTTGCTTCTGCATGCTGAAACAAAAAATCATGTCCGGTTATATCTGATCTGAAATTGGACTTTATGGGATTATCCCGCTTCTATTTTGAATTTTTCGATGCTGATTCTGTTCACTTTAGATAGCTTTGCTGAGCAGCTGCTGTTTAAAAGCACTTTGAGCAGAATGAGGAAAGAATGAAACCAGCCTAGGGAAGTCCAAAATATTTCATGCAAAATGTTGAACAAGCTGTGATCTAAGGTAAAGCGAAACAAAACTTTGATCGAAAAAGTAAAAACAAAACAGCAGGTCAAGTCTTCGCATACAATTCAAAGATTTTTCAATTACGAATTAACTAGCTAGACCCAGAACGGACTATACACGGATTGGGAAAACCATTTAGCCAAAAGTGGAAAGGTTACTCCATAAGTCACAGAATATTCTAGATCAAAAGCGAAAAAAAAAGGTCAAACAGAAAACTTGCATAAAGACACACATTTACAACAAGTGCTTCAAACTTCATTCGTGAGCAGTTAAACAAAATATATCGAATGTATAGTGACACACACTTTTTGCTCGACAAAGTAAATGCAACAAATTAGCACCAAAAACAATTTAGAAGAAGCAAATCACTCAAAAATGAAAAACTCAAGCATGAAAAAGTCATCCAAGAATGTTCTAGCACAAAGCTCAAAAACTTTGGCAAACCAAAAAGATACATGTTTTCAATAATTGCCCCACACTTAATTCCAGAGCAATTAAAAATACTGAAAATAACAAAGACAGCGTTCCCCAAAAAAATTCAAACTCTGAATTGTAAAACATAAACCGACAAACGCCGTACGAATTGCTCCCCAACGACGCGCGGTGGTGCATCTATGGCCTGCATCCCTCTACTAAAAAGTAGAAGTAATTGTAAAACATAAACCATCAAAAGCCGGACGAATTGCTCCCCAACGACGCGCGGTGGTGCAACTATGGCCTGCATCCTTCAACTAAAAAGTAGAAGTAAACATAAACCGACTAATTTTGGACGAATTGACCTCGAGCGACTGGCGAGGCAACCAATTTAGAAGGGGGCAGGCATACGCTATAGAAACTTCTATGGTGCGAAAAGTAGTAAGTCGTTGGGGTTCAACCCTGCAACCTGTTGGATGAGAATCGGGCACTTAAACCTCTAAGCTAAAGGTCTATGTAAGTTCATCTCTCAAAATCGAATTTATTATAGCAAGAGTCAAATTCTGAATGCGCGCAATTCAAATCACAAAACAGCCAGCAGATAGCCTGAAAATAGCCACCCTTGACGTTCTTGACGCACATTGGGCTTGAAACAGAAAAAAAAACGGAAAATCGCTACCGTTGACGTTCCTGGCGCAAAAAACGAATTGAAAGAACTTTTTCCTAAGTTCAAAAAATATTCCGACTTCGGTGTGCAGTTTCAGTTAGATTCTACAACTACTTAATTCAGCTTCTTAACAACTGAAAGCTATTAAGTTTAATACTAATATCATCTTGCAATCACCCTAATGAACTTGACAACCTAATGCACTATGACTTAAAGACCGGGCTTTATCGGTTTATCCTGTTTCTTTTGATTTTGCAGTTTTGACTTTGATCGTATTCACTACATTGCAAAATTAAATGCGCGAAGGAATTTAAAATCCATTCAGTTGAAACAGTGAGTGAGGTAAGTCAGAAGTCAAGGGTGAAAATTGTGACTTAAGTAAAACGAAAGCGTGAAAAAGTCTCACGAGAAGTGAAATCGAAAAAATGTTCCAGAAGAAAGCGACAATAATTGCTTCAAGCTTTTTTCGAGAGCAAGTAGAATTAGGCCCATTATTATAGCCCGCTGAGAAGATGACGGAGCCCATAAAAATTCTAACCTACAAAAATATTGAATAATTGCTTCAATACGACTGACAAGGGGTTGGCTTCGGCAATGGCTGGCTTAATTTAAGGCGTGAAAAAAGTGAGAGGCGAGAAAAATATCAGGCAATGAAGGATGGCGGTGAAATTTACAATAATGCCCTTCATAGGATGAATTATGTCTCTTGAGCAGTTTAAGTACATCGTATACGTAGAGACTAGTAGGCCTCTAATAGAGCTTGGCATCGACTTAATGCCCTCGAGTTTTACTAGTTTGTCCTCTTTCTCAAGGCTAAATGAATGTTCAGGCAAAAATTTGGTCTCACGAAAAATTGCTTAAGACATGCAGGACTAAAAAAAAATTGCACCACTTCCTTGCAGATCAATTAACAACAGCTGGCAGACAAAGAGCCGTTGCAACACTAACTCGATTTGATTTTTGGCTGCATTGTCTTCGTTTTCCTGCCGCTTCATTACAGCCTCGATCACCTTTCTTTCTTCCTCCGACAGACTTGACAAATCCGGCATCTCTGGTGCTTCACTGGCAGCAGAACCTGCTTTGTCCACAGTCATGTGTCCAATCGCAGTCGCTGGCCTTGCTTCCCCATCGGGGGGTGACGTAATTGAAATATCTGGTACCTTTTGCGCCAGAGCAATTGTAGTGCAATATGCACTTTGATATGGTATGTAAACGTTATTGCCAGACACTGGGATGTTGGTTTTGGGTTGCATTCCTGGAAGAAGATTGGGTGTTGTTGAAAAACTGGCCCTGTTAACTGAGGAGTAAGCATTGCTGGAAGCTGTTGCAGCACTGACATTTGGCTGACTCTGTGATATATTGTTGTTTGTGGCTGCCGTCATGTTTTTAAGTTTGGAGTTTGCGCCCTCAAAGCTTTGAGTGAGTAAGCTGACCGTAGAAACGGCCGAACCCATCAATGAGGACATCATCTTGAGAGGGGAGGGCTAGAAGAGAATCACATCCTATATCTGAAGTCACATCAGCATCATCAATTTATTAAAAGTAAAGAACAGTTTCGTCCTTCCTTGATTTTATTTTCGACCATCAACAATTATTAATTTAAAATTTTTAAAGTGGTTTTTGTAAACTGTAATGGATCCATGAAAGAAAAAATTGGGGCGGTCTACTGTACAGATATAGGATCCATCCCAACCCAGTCTCGAACCTCCGAACCTCCTTTAAATTCACTATTTTACTCCTAGAAGGACGCCTACACTGTAATCGGTGAAGGGCGCCATATTCTTTGCGTTAGACCACCCCAAATTTTACTAATTACGCGTCAGGACAATGAACAAATTGATAGCAATAACACACTGTAATGAGTGACATTGTTGTTCTTTTTAAAGAATTGAGAGGTGACGTTTACAACCGAGCCGCGTGAACAGAAATGTTCTGTTCTGATTTTATTCAAGATCAAAAAACTGCTAACAAAAAAAAACTGCTTACTAACACCTGACGTTGAATGAGAACTGTAAGAGGCTCAATCTTGTTGGGCTCTATGACCCCGTCTTTCTGTCCTCTACGAGATACGATTTATATTCATTTTTGTATTGTACAAATTCTCTCAGAGAAATTGGCACTTCTTCAAATACCGAAATCATCTCAGACGATCAGTGTGTCAACCTTTATAATTTACTCTAGAAATATTAATTTTCCCGCAGCTGCCAACTAATATAAACGAACTAATATAAACATCATAGTAATATTAGAGAAGGATAAATGTTAAAATATTGCATAAGGTTGCTAAAGAACAAGTTGCTGAAAACGAAGAGGCCAAATTAATTCCAGTTTGTTCCATCACCTCCTCTGTCAAAAGATGACGTCAAATCGGAGGGAAAATTTGGCAAATTTAATAGATCGTGTGATTGCACAGCCGACAATGCATTGGTAAGCATAGACGCGTCACTGTCCGCAAAGAAATGCGGCTGGGATTGCAATTGGTTGGTCAGGGCTGCAACTGAGGTACCCAACTGGTTGTTCACATGTTGTGAAGGGTGGGTGTTAGATGCGAATAGAATACCCTGGGACGAGGTACAAGTGGGGGGTACTGTGGGTAGAGATTGATTGGTGGGTAAGAGAGAAGTGGATGATTGGAGGGCAGCGGCCATGGCTGATGGGTTTAAGGAAGAGGCACTGAAGAGGGTGGTGGGGAGGTTGTCCAGGGCGGACACAAAACTGTTGGGCATCAACTGTTGTTGTAGCTGAAACAATTAACACTTTTTGAAAACCCGATGGCGTCGGAGTTAAATAACAACCCTGATTTCAGTTTTATGAGGATAAGAGTCACGGAACTACCCCCCTTGTCATCGAACTACCCACTATCTACCCCCCCCCCACCCCCCCCCCTCACAATAATTTGACCATCTATAACTGTTATTCGACAACTTGATAATCGTATAATAGTAACTTGAGAATGCCAGTCCCGCTTCTTACCAGACTATTGAAATCAAGATAATCAGTGCATTAGTTTGCTCACACATGCTAATTAAAGCCAAAACAATTTTTCGCGGTTAAGGATACTTGAATCAAGATCTTTTAAACTAGCTAGTGTTGTGAAGACACAATCGGTTTGGACATTAAGATTCAATAGCCGTTGCGATAACACAAATATAATCAGTCTTGTTAAAAATTGCTAATTCGGATAGGAATTATAACTGGATGACATCGGTATACCAAAATCACCTCTATTTGACCATTTATTGGACAGATCTTTAGCCGCTGTTTTTTTTACAGTAAACATGACCTCAGTTAAAAATGCGAATCGTATTTTAATTTCCTCAAAACTTTAAAATGTCATACTCAAGTCGGATCGATTGTGATTCTGACCCCCATTATCATTTGCCTTTTATATATTCAGTTCTTTTTGTTTGATGATTTTGACAGCCTAATTCAAGTATATAGTAGGTGCTACTTAAGAACATAAATTGGAGTAGCGGTTTTAAACTCTCAAAACACAATGCACTAGGGTGTTTTTTTTTAAATTTAAATTGAGGATGTTTTGAACGAAGTACTTAGCCAGAACTTCTAGGCTTAATTGGAATGGAACTAGCACTTAAGCCGCTATTAGGCTAAAAAAAAATAGAGAACTCTGTGGCACGTACACTTTCTTGGAGCTGTGCGTTTGAGATGCTATTGGCTAATAAAGAAGGCGGTTGGGATTGTTGATTGATTACACTAGTTGAGGCCACAGTTCCACCTACTCCTGGGTTACTGTTTACGGTGCCCACTGACAAAGTGAAGATATCGTTCCCTTTCGATTTTGTAGTAGCTGAAATAAAATATTGTAGAATTCCTTCGGTTATACACTTATTAGATATGTAACTTAACTTACTAATTAACTTTGGAAAATTTCATTTACAAAACCAAAGGCCGTTTTCGAAAACAAATAGGTCTAGTTTAATTCGCATCCATAAGAAAGTATAAAGCAAGACAAGCAAATTAGTTATGGAAATCAGAGAAAAATTTGGATAAAACAATAACAGAAATCAGGAAAATAAATAACAATACAAATTCCATAGTTGAGGATTGCCTAAAGAGCTGCGGACTTATAAGTTCGGGTAAAAATAAATAAAAGCACGGTGAAAACTTGAAGCAATGATGAAAACAAATTATAGAGCTAAGAATCGCTCTTATGCCTCAATAGCAAGCCGGTTAGCCCTGTCATTATTAGGATTAGGAAACCTGAGATCAAAAACGCCAAGAACGGACAGAATCAAAGTCGATATCTTATGAATAGGTGTCAAACTCAATGAAAACATTAACAATCAGCTCACATACATAATATGACTCATTAATGCCAAAAAACCAAGGGTAAAGCAGAAATTCACTATTTTATTAAAACAAATAATGTCAAAGTCAAAATATCCCACCAGTGCTCATGAGGGCTTCAAAAATACTCGAATTTAGCACCGCTAGAACACTAAATTATATTAAATAGTATTTGTAAGAAAAATCAAGAAAAATAAAATAAAATAGACGCGATTGCGCGCACGAAAAAAATAGTTCAAACGCTGTTTCTCAGTTCACTCTGCAAACTGAAATATTTTAACGCCCTAAAAGTGCTCCCTCTTTGCTCCTTTTAAAACGCCATCGTGACTCAAATCACCACTCTAAATTGACGAAGTGTCAGAAGAAACAAAACAAACATCACCGACTAACGTCGAGAAAATTGCTCTGAAACGACCGGTGAGCGTTTGGCTTCGTCAGTAGGTAGTTACTTTAAGTCAGGTTAGCTTAAAGTCAAATGAAGTGGCGTGAGGTGAGCGTAGTGGTGGCGTGGGTTGCATCGAAGGGACTGATGGGGGCAACGATGGGGGTCTTTGGCTGCATGAGGTCACATCCTCAGGGTCTGAACGATGCGCAAGGCCCTACGGAAGGGCTGATGTGAAGTGAGGGGGGCTGATGTGGGAGTGGTGAAATGAGGCGAGGGGGTCAATTGTTAAAAATCGCCCTTCACACCATGAGTATACGTATCTAAAAGTTATTGTGAATCGCATACTTGGAGACTGGTGAGCTAAAAGGCTCTACGAGAACCTAATGCCTTCCGAGCTTTACCTGTTGATCACTTTTTAAGGACCAAGCCAAATGGTCCAATGAAAAATCGAGAAGACCGAAATTTGGTAGTACGGAAAATCGAATTAAAAACCATGTAAAATAACTATGCTTGACATTCAACCCATTTGTAAAAAAAACAAAAGATAACGACAAAAAACAGATAAGAAAACGCGTCGAAGTCACAGGAGTAGTTTAAAAGTTTTGAATATAACAGAAAAAGACCACAAACTACAAAAATGATCATAACCACTATGAAACAATTTAAAGCAGCCTAGTCTAATAATCTTCTTACGAAAATTGCGCTCAAGGAACAGATCGTTTTCATGCAACACGAAAAAATCTTTCCCCTTTTTACCTCTTCTTTTCTCGCTCCCTTTCAAAAATTGCTCACCCTTTTCTCAGATCAAAATTTTGATAGGCAGCTAAACACATTTATGAATGCTCCGCTTCAAAAATAACCCGAAATATTATTGATAAAACATAGCTGGAAGAACTCCTGAAACAATCGAAATCGTCTTCGTCAAAACCATTGAACCAAATACACAGTACGCATGATTGAAACCAAGCGGAGAAAACAACAATTTTAAATAACATAGGAGAAATATGCTCAACGATTAGGCCGATCTAGGAAATTGCGAACATTCTTTTATTTTTTCTTATAGTACGATATCACAAACATAGCCGGCAGATTGCCGGAAAATAGCCGCGATAGACGCTTGTGGCCATGCATGAACTGAAACAACCAAAGAAATAAGAGATAGATCAACCACCAGTCCTTAAATAGAACACTTGGGATAAATTCGGACTGTCAATTTTATGACACATACGGTCTATAGGGAAAAAGTGCTCAGAGAGATTTTTCAAAATTGATATTCGAAATCAAAAACTCAAGACTAATACTCAAGAATTAGGGCGTATAAGTTTGGCACTACTTAGATGCACACTATTGATCTTTAACTAAAATGTTCATAAAATTTAAAAATTAAACTTCCATAAGTGAGTTCAGAAGTCATTTTTTTGAGTGAGGTAAGTCACACAATTGGCCTAAAAGCAGAAATGACGTCACGCACACAAATTTTAACTGCAAAGCAATAGAAGTTAGTGAAAAAGTCAATTCCAAGAGGTCAATTCCAAGAAGTCAGGTCGTAAGAATCATCGATGGAGACGACGAATTAAAGAACCACGATGTCCCCAATAATAGCCGCTATCGCTTCGCGGCTATTAATAACTAAACAAATTTGTTTGGTCAATATATATCAGGAAAACCCTAGTCATCTCAAAGAGCTTGGAAAGAATTTCGAAAGCACAAATGTAACAAACTTCTATTTTTTGTCAAATTTGATAGAATAAGACTGCTTTGAAGCGATTAATTCAATTGATAATAAAAAACCTGTGAGCATCAGCCTTCAAGTCAGTTAAAAATATACGCAATAAAACAATACAGTGTGCCAAACATTGTTGAAATAGCCTGAAAATCCATAATATCAATGGAAACAAAAAATGAAAAAGCTCTTTTGATAACTAAACATAGCCGACAAATTGCCGGAACATAGCCGCCGTTGACTCGCTTGACAGACATTGGAATTGAAACAGAAAAGGAAAAAATAAGAGAATTAGAAATTGACAGAATTTTTCCAAGTGTCAAGTGTTTTTATTTGGTGTGTAGATTCTGCATATTCGGTTAGATTCTATAATAAGACTTAATTGTTCCCACCCCTCTAGAGGGGGTAAGAACTATATACTCAGATGGGTTTGTTTGTTCAGACAATTACAATTTTGGCCGATCGATATATTCATCGTAAAGAGTTGAGACTGGTATCATTAGAAAGATTGTCCAGCGTAAAATTTGGAATTAAAAAGATTTTTCTGATTTTCTGTTTTTACAGGGACTTATCGAGGTTAACTTTTTGAGAAAATAGAGTGAATTCCGGGGATTTTATTTACATTTTCCGGAATGTTTCACCAAAAATTTCGTCAATTTTGCTAAAATGTGTTAAATTTTTTTTTGAAATTGTTAATGATTTTGCATTTAAAGACAAAAAAAGTATTGTCGACTATTATTATTTAATTTTTTTGTCAAAAAGCTAAATATTTCAAAATTCAGACTTCATCAAAAACAGCACGAAATAAGTTTATTAGTCCACTTTGATTAAGTTTGCAGAAAGTACACATCCAAACACTACTAACACAACGTTTGTAGACGCAAAAAGGGGCTATCTTTACTGCAACCTCCGTTGAGAGTGCTCTGTAATTAAAACTTCGCCGTTTTTTGCTAACTTTTCTCGTTAATTATCAAAAACACAGCATTATTTTTATTTTTTAACAAACAAATATTCTATATCTAAAGCATTCGAAAAAATAAGTTTCCCTAATGGTCGAACAGCATTAACAGGTCTAGTTTTGGACCAATCTTGGACTCTTACAACCCAAAAATAATTCGGATTGTAATCAGTCGGTATTTTAGAAATTAAATCAGTCTATCTTTTTATATTAATTAAATAAAGAACGGAACATTTCAAATCAAAGCTCTGTAGTGATAGGTCGAAGTAGATTGCTAATTAAATCTAAATTAGTGCATCTAGTTTTTTCGCGTGAAAGCCTATGGTCGTTTTGACTTTAAAAAATATTTGGTTTTTAAACAAATATCGGCTTAATGAACTTTGACTACTCTTTACTTAAATTTGTCAACTTATAGCTTAGTGTCAGCAAAGAAAGAGTGCTGTTTCTTTCTAAAGATTTAAAATTAAATCTCTTTGTGGCTTTACGGCTTAAGTTATGGTTTTCTGGCTTTGACACACTATTGCGTTATTGATATTTTATTATAATTTAATATATTAAACTATTATATTTCTCAAAATAAGGCACAATTGATATTATTAAAATCCTTAAGGATATAAATTATGGTTTAAACGGCTTCGACACCACTTTCTCGAAGAATTTAATTGAATTGCCACATTACCGAGCTTCCTTGTTCAGCTTCTAAACTGAAGGCTCTTAGTCATAATACTAATGCTAGCTACCAACCGCTTTAATGAATTTGAAAAACTAATGCAAAATGACTTAATGATCGGGCTTTACATGTTTATCCTGTTTCTTTTGATTTTGCTCTTGACTTTGACCGTATTCACTAAAATACGTAATTCAATACATGAAAGAATTTAAAGTCCATTCAGTTGAAACAGTGAGTGAGGTATAAAGTGAAGCCAAAAGTCAAGCGTGAAAATCGTGAATTATGTGAAACGAAAAAAAGTTAAGCAAATTTAAAAAAAGGAGAGCGCCTAAATAATAGCCGTTCAGAGAGTGACGGCGGTTATTAAAAAGCTTTAAAACGCTAGCAAAACAATGAGTCTACAAAAACCTTAGGGACAACAAAAAATTTTGAAAAAACTTAAGAAAGCGACACAAACAAAAAACGGAAAGAAAATTTTTTCACATCTACAATTCTCGCTGTTTGAAAAGAAGGAAGGAACAAAATAAACTCTCTCCTTTCTCGTATTTTCAAATTTCTCCGCCGATACAACTTTTTCAAACTTTATTCACTCCCGGAACTTCCGTTTTTCCTCTCTTAATACACACAAAAAGAACGATCATTTTGAAAGTTAGGAAGGTCATGTTCCAAAATGAGGTAAGGTAAGTCACGAGTGACCAAAAACTAGAGACCCCCCAGCTACCGCTTTGTCGCTGTTAAAAAAATGTGGAAACTGCAAATTTGAAAAATTATTCTCGACGTTCATTCTATACCATTTATATTGAAACAATGACTAGCAATATGACACTCGAAATAATAACGATTGAAACTAAGAAAAATGTGACAATAGGGGAAAAAGAAAATAACAAATACTGTTTAAAATAAGAAAACATAACCGGCAGATTGCCGGAAAATAGCCGCCGTTGATTCCAATAAGCATGATTGGGATTGAACGAATAGAATATATTGAATAAAAAAGATTAAGTCCGTTTTATTTTGATGGCATTTCGTAGTTGAACATACTTCTGTTTCTTAGAGAGAGGCTACAGGGGCTACTATCAACACCGATAAGCATTAGAGGTGGTAACTAAGACTTATAGGAACGACGTTCAAATAGCGGGCATCTAAAATTGGGCCCGTTTCCATTTTTGTTTATCCCGTTTCTATTTTTGACTTCAATTTTTTATACCGACTCTGTTCATTTTGAATTGCTTTGCTTAGCAACTGATGTTCAAATTCACTTTTAGCAGAATGAGAGAAGAGAGAAACTAGCCTAGAGAAGTCAAAAAGATTTCACGCAAAATGTCGAAAAAGCGGCAAAATGGTAAAGCGAAAAAAAGTTTGACGAAGTAGAAAAAAAAAAATACGAGCGCAATAATAGCCGGCTGAGAAGATGAGGGCGGCTATTAAATATCTGCATAAATTGCTCGACGTTCCAAAAATTGTTCTTCAAGGCCCTTAACTATTAATTTTGATTGGCCTCTGGTACACGATCAACTCTAATAAACAGAAAAACAATTAAAACGTCAACCTATTCATTGCTTCATTCAATAGAAAAAATATAGCATGGGTTGAAATAGAAAACTGGAAAAATATCAGAAATGCACAGAAAATAGTCAGAAAGCATCCAAAAATTGACAGTTCGACTAAATTTAGATGCAACAAGCAACTAATCGCCTCGAACCATGAACAACAGAGCCAGCATAAACACTCACTCCGAACAAAAAATCCCCAGAGACTAAAATATTTGAACAAAAACCGATACAAAGTTGTTGAAATGACGAATTGCATCTAAAAGTCAACTATGTACTCATAAGAGACGGAAAGAATCCAAAACGTCCAATTGCTTATCAATATAAGCGGGAATAAACATTCCGGCCAAAAGAATTCGAGTAACTTAAGTGCTTTAAAATATTGCACATTAAAATTCTACTCGCTTAGCGAAACTTCTTTTGCTCTTACTTTTTTGCTACCTTCGGATAATGCTTGAACAGAAACCACTCTAATTTTTTCTCTTCTTATGACACTGGTTCACCAGATTGACCAAAACATTTGTTTTCACGTAAGGCTTGACTTAGATATCCCGTTTCAACGATATCTCACCGATTAAAAGAGCAACATAATTCCTCTTCGATTCTCCACCAATAGTCATCTTCGAGTTGTAAAAGACAACGCCATAATACAATGTAAATCCTTTCGAACTAAAGATCACAGCAATATAGCTAAACTCAGCTATCAACTTTGCAGCTATAATAAATACTAACAGTTCGAAGTGGCCTTTCTGTCGTCAGTGGCCGAAAGACATGCAATTGAGTACGACGAATAAGGAGCGGAATGAGGTTCCTGTTGCTGCTGTTGGGTTCTACTGATTGGGTCCGCAGGTGTTATCTCATTGGCTACTTTCTTCTGCTTCTCTTTGGCCGCATTTTGCTGACGTAATGAAGCGACGGAGACAACACTGTTGGCCACTTGGCGGAATGCTTCTTCTCTATGCTCTCTCTTTCGCCTTATCTCTTCATCATCAGCCAGAGCAGTCAATCCTAAATCGATCAACTCTTATAAAATTATGTTCAATTATGATCCCGGATTGATAGCATAAGGTTGGATGCAAAGTTTTGCATAATTAAATAATCGTAAACCGACTGATGTTAGATGAATTGTTCTCGAGTGACAGGCGGGGTGGGGGGGGGCAATTTAATTTAGAGAGGGTGTAAATTAGAAATGTTTTATGGTTGCGAAAAACGCCGGACCCACTGCGGTTCGAAACCCGCACTTCGAAAATGCCAATCCAACATCTTAACCATTAAGTTACACTGGCCGTTATTCCTTTTCGCTCATAATCGCTTTTATATTAGCAACAATTTTTTTAAAAAGAAAGGGGCAACTTAATTCACTAAAAATGAAGAACTCAAGCGTTAAAAAGTCACTCAATCTTAAGAAGTCATAAAATGTTCTAGAGTAAAAACGCACAAACGGTCAAGCAAAAATTTTGCAAAAAAAAGCCACGAACGTTTACAGTAATTGCTTCCAACTTCGTTCGATTAAGAAAACTTTTTTGTGCGTTAAGTGTTATTTTTTGAGGATTCCATTGGCAATCAAAACAATACCTCTTAAATTTGATCTGATCAGCTTACCTCTCGCAATTCTGTCCTCGTCAATGTTCCTCTTGTCCTCTTTCTCCTGTCGCATCAGATCACTCATCACTTTCTCAACAGTCACAGTAGCAGAAGACCCACTACCTCCACTGTCAGTACTCTTCAACTTGTGTCTCCTGTTACCAGAAGCAGACATTGCTCCAAACTTCTTGTGCACTCCTGCACTTCCAACTGTCACGGCAACTGAAATCGATCAAATAGTTACATAACTCACTAATATCGGCGCTCAAAATTACCCCAAGCAGGCGGCGGGGCATTACCGTAATTAAACCTGCATAAAACCGCAATTTAACACGATAAAAAATCAAGTTAAGTTGAAAAAGTAACATGAAAAGTGCTCAGTCCAAAAAACGGTCAGACAAACATTTTGTCATATGGAAAAAATGCAAAGAAAACCATCAGGATTTAAATAATTGCTAGGAACTTTGAGGGCAAATGAAAAATGGTTTCTGCTCGATTTTAGCATAAGACCAATAGCTTCTTGTTCTCACCTGTCCTTTTATTAAACACATTTCAAGACTTTTGTTTGTTAACATCAGTTTTCTTTTTCGGTTTCTGTGGCCACATCTTTTATTGAACCTTGAACCTTCACGTGATATCACACAATTGCATTTCAGATTTGTTTAGCTCTAGTGATGGTCAAGCGAGGTCTTATCATCACGCAAATAGCATCAAAGAGACAGGATATTGAAACGTCAATTTTCGGTGTATGAATTTTCACAAAATCCGGAGGCCCTCTTGGATTAAAATTGGTGCTACAATTAAGCAAGTTCATAAAAATATGTAACACAAAATTATGTTTACAAATTATGTGGCAACACATGGCATAAAATGATGCAATATAGGTTCAATATCGCAGTATCTCTTGAAGAACGAATCCTTATTTTTCCGAAGAAATAAAAAAAATGAGGACATAAACCGCTTTAAAATCAAGCAATCGTGGCTAATACTACCCTTGTGGCAAATTTCAATGAAACAACACCCATTGAGAAAACTAGATGTTGACAATGACAAAGTTTGAACGTTAAGCGAAAAAATTGGATGACGAGTTTTCCTTCTGATGGCCTATCCAAGATATTTCACTCAAGCTCCTAGCCAGAGCTCCTGCAAACTTAATTTTTATTCGCATACTATCACAGAAGGAGAAGAGAAATTTGAAACAACGATCTTTATCATCATGTATCCTCGAAAAAAAATAGAAATTTAAACATGAACGATAAGAGTCTGGCAAATTGCTCTCAAACTACCGGCGAGCAGTTGGCTTCAGCAGTAGTCAAATGGAGCTTGAGGATGCTAACATTAGAAGGGGTGAGCAGAGCAGGGAGGGTCAAGCGATAGGGTGGGGTTGAAGCTTAGGGACGCAAACATTAGAGGTTGGGGGTTAGCAGAGTGGGGACAGGGTCAAACGAAGGGGGAGGGTTGTGAGGTATAGACAAAAGGAGTGCCCAAACCATCAGGTAGAGGAGGGTTGACGGGGGAGTTTGAAAGGGGGTGGATTGACCGAGGGCGGTCAAACTTTTTGGGATTAAGAGCCGCCGCCCTTTACACCATGAAATTGTCTCCTCAAAACAGGATCCTCAAATTGTCTCCTCCCCTTGAAGCGCATACTTAGATACTAGTAAGGCTGTATGATAGCTGCTCAGTCACTCAATGCCGTCAGGGCTTTACCTGTTTAATCTCGTTTTTGAGGACAAAAAGTAAAGAGTCAGACGAAAAATCGGTCTAGCAAACAATCATATAACAAGACCGCAGGACTAATATAATTTTACAAATTTTGTCTGAGCAATTATTACGTTGTCTTGTCCATTGAGCAAGAAGAGCTGAAAATCAACTGCATACGACTCAATTCCACGGCTCATGAACATCCTAATTGAATGTATTTGTTGGAATTGAAAGCTCAACTGTGGGGTTATACGTCCAAAATGTTTTCCAAATGATTATCTGATACCATGATTTGAACTGATGAAAATTTAAGGCTTGACAAAAGCCTTTTTAAAGGTAATTTTAACCAGGGAACTAAATTTTTGTTTTTGCATGATAGATTTCTACAGACCTGATACAGGCCTGACAGTTTTCTGCAGAAAAAAAATCAAGTCGAAAGGATCTCGAAGGCCACCAATTTTCATGTGTTCTAAACCTATGAATGAGTGAGCACATAAACAATGAAAATTTTTTGCTCTATTAGTATATTCAATAAGCATAATCAAATATAAGGCGCACACCGATAATAAGCCGGAGAGGAAGAACAATAAGTGAGTATTGAAATCAGTCGGGGGAAACGACAAAATCAAAAACACCGCTTTTCGATAAATTATAATAAAACATTATAAAAAGGGCCTATTGGGCAACGTATGAGATAAACAGTAAAATAGCTGGTCGAAAAAGATTGCAGGTTTTTTCAGTAAAAACATAGCATTATTGTTCTGAGCTTTAAGTATACAATTGAACAGAAAAGGGCGAAAAACTAATTTTTATAATGCAGGTATTTGTTAGTTTAGGAAGGAAATTTTCCCTTGAAAAATTACAGCTGATAACATTCCCAAATTCCTGTTTATTAAAAATTTCGTACAGCGTATTTTAATGCAATAGATATGATGTACAGGGTCTCAGCACCCTTTATGATTTCAAAAGATATGAAGAGCTGTAATTACGTATTCCAAGAGAGAACCGTCACAGAGAACCAAACAAACAAGCACAAAATCTTCAATAACACAAAAATAGTTTCATTTACGATGCCACCAATTGTTTTGTTGCTACAGTTCAAGGTAAAGTTTGCTTTAAAAAGGCATTTCCTAGATAACACGACCAATTATTTTCTAATCAAGTAAGCAGAAAAACAATAGCAACTTTCATTAAAGAAGATAGAGGCAAAACCATTTTAACGGTTCAATGTAAATTTTGCGTCTTTTTTTTATTTCTGTATTTAAATTCAAGTCTAGTTTCTCTATCGTCGAATTCTATCAAACAACTGAATTAGACTGAGACGGTTGGACTTGTGACGGGAATTAATGACTATCTGAAAAGTAGCGGAAAAAAATTGTTATTGCAGAACACTGTAATATAGAACTTCAAAACGGTCTTTACATTTTTCATTATTACCTGCGTCCGAAATGTCACCCATATCGTTAAAGTCAAAATCGTTTGCCGAGACATTCTTGGCAGTTTTGCTGCCAGCCGTTCCCCCAGCGCCTAAAGAATCATTATGTAAACATCTAACTTCTGACGGATAGCATTCATACGAGGTTTGGTGTTAAGTAGTAGCCAGATTAAGCTAAGGGAGCCTTTCGTCACGGGGGGGGGGGATAATACGGGACTAACAAGACTCTAAGAGACCTGATCAGCAATTTAATGCCCTCGGGATTTATCTTTATCCCGTTTACCGTACAATGATTGCATGAAAAGTTTAACGCGACAGTTGTAACAAACTTACCCAGAGATCAATTAAAAATAGGAGTATTCTTTAGCTTCTTCGGCTTTGTGGCTAGCAGTGACTAGACTTTTACTTTAGAATACCAGTTTACGTCATAAAACAATTAATACATTCATCGACAATCAGCAATTACTCAAATTACGCTAAGAACAAATATGAACAAAGAATAATTAATATTGGGAAAGCAACGTTTGCCCGCTTGTGCTTGCGTGCATGTCATATCTAAGGACAACGATCAGCTTCGCTCTCCTAAGGAGCTCTCTCCTCTGCATTCAGGACTCTGGGACACTAGTCAAAAAATGGTAAAGCAGCAAACAGTAATTTTAATGAGTACTTTTTTGGTTGTTAGGAACGCCTACAGCAATCCGGTTGACTTCAGATTTAACAGGCAAGTTCTCTCGTTCAGAAAGTTTTCTGGGTGTAGGTGGCCTCCTTCCCGGGCACTTCCACTCTAGAGTAAGAGTTCCAGTTTCATCCAACTCCAGGATATATTCCAAAATCTGCTCTTTCGATAGTTCAATTGTCTCCAAAGATTCATCATCGCTATTTGGAATATACCAATCATCATCTATGCTAGTTGACATAACGATTCTTAAAATGGATTGCGCTAAAACTAGTGCACGTTAGCGACCAGCGTTTGACGAACTACACCGAACAAGTCTGTAAAAGCTATAGAGTTTAGCCGAGTAAGGATTAGAGAAAGGGTAAGAATTTAGCATCGGAAGCTACAGCGACAACTTGACTGATTTCGGATCTCTCACATCAAAGGATTAAAAAGATAACTTTCAATTAAAATATATTCTCCTTAACACTGGGTGAAAATTGGTTGGTCAGTGATCGTCCAAGCTCTACATTTTTCAAACGTTTCCAAAACACAAATAGATGAATATGAGGACAAAATACGAATATTGAAAAGGATTTGGAAAAGTCAACTAGAACTGCATTGATTGATGTTAACAGCAATAATTAATTGTTGGTGGCTTATCTATTTACAATAGATTAGACTAAACATGCTTGATGACTCCTGTCTGAATGAAATCAGCTGATACGAAGTACATGACCCCGAAATGTACCTTCTGCTAAAAGTACGAACTGAAAAAATTGAATAGCACGGATTCTTTGGAATCGAAAGATTTCAGATTAAAATAGGAGAAACTTTACAAAGCGGATCCCCAGATTGGAGCAAGGAATAAAATTTGTTTTATCAAATGTCTTCCATAAAAATTTAAATTTACCGCAAGAACGCACTGTATCTTGAACTTGCGATATTTTAGGCTCCAGGAGCCGCGCCAAACTGAAACATGGTTTGACAATAAACATGGATCTTCCGAATGCATTACAAATAAAATATAATATATAATAACAATTATAAAAATATACATCCAAATATAGTATAGCTCCAAGATCCGATTGTTCAAATTGCTTGCACGGTGGAGCTTGTTTTCTTTCTAAAACTTCGACCGCTTTTACACCCGTGAAAACTTTACGAAGACCATCTAATATGCGTCCTTTTCCCTGAGCATTCCTCTACTTGTAGTTTATGTTCATCACCTACCACACGCAGAAAATATCGGAAAAATATTTGTTATTTTAAATTCACTTGTAAACAGCGTTGATAAGTTCGAAAGACACCGCATTTTAATTACGAGATTTTAATAAACCTCTTGATGGCTGGAACTCAATTCGAAGAGAAGTATGTTTTACCCTTCTCCAGTTTTCAGCCGTTCGGTTTCGTCACAAGAACCGATTTTTTTGCTGCTAACAAGATCGATTCGCCATACAATATTGATCAGTGATTTGAGGACTTTAATGTACGCTACCTCCTTTTTGTTCCCACAAGAGAAAGAAGTGACTGCTTTACCCTTCTTATTATAGCTCACTTAAATTATAAATTATCTTAATAAGAGAGATGCGGACTCGATGCGACCAGTGCTATCTTCAGCGATGCTGGAATCGCAAGTTGGTAACTCCCTAAGAAAAAGTAGTACCCTTTAACGTATTCCTCCGTTCGGTCTTAACGAAATGCGATCACGTTTTTAATGACTACTCAGATAGTCAGATAGAGCCCATAAAGCAATAAATTTTGACATTTACGATATAGAGTGGTTCGAGCCCCGATTTTCGGTTGGACAATTTTTCAGAAAAATTCCTTAGCACAGTTTCTAAGAAAAAATGCTTTTTTAATCTTTAATTTGATTCTATTAAAGTGAGAACTTCACTTTTCCAGTTCATTGCAAAACTGCGTCGATAAAAAATTCCAATACACAAACCAGACGAGAAAGTTTACCTATCTTTCTATAGACCAATCAGTAAAAAATGCAATCCATCAACGGTTTCACTAGCTTTTGAGAGAATCATCAACTAAAATCATTACTCGATCGTGAGACATCAACTTTCTAACTCACAGTGTTGTTTTATGGAACACAAGTCACTGGTATTATCGTTTCTATTCTTTGAGCACAAGTGATTTGACAATTCTAAACTCCTAGTTTTGCTAGTTAGACATAAGGGGTAATTTCCTAAAACTTATCTCATCGTATTTAACTGGTCGTTCTCAAGCATTGACGGTTGCCTGCCTACCCGTTTACCAGTAACTAGCGCAGTCACACAGGGCTCAAAATTAGCCCCATGTTGTTTTTCTGTTTTCTTAATGACTTGCTTGATGCCGTCAAAGTATACGCCGACGACAATAAAGTGCTTAACCGTACAGCGGCTCCTTTTGAATCATGTATTAAAATTTGCCTACAATGCGGAAATCAAAATTGCATGTTTTAATGATTCTAAATTTTCATTAATCTAAAGCACTCCCCTTCTAAACTTTACCTCTCAATTAAAGATAAAAATTAGATTCAAACAACCAAGAACTATAATGGATCGCCGACACAGACAGTCCAAAAAGCTTTGTAAACAAATCCCAAGTTTTTCTCAGTTGATGACCTAAAGATTGGAACGAGTTACCAGAACACGTCGTGTCAAGTGAAAGCTTGGATATCTTCAAGACACGACTTGACAGACACTGGCAACACAGGATGTTCCGCGAATTGTCCTAGGGTAAGGGACAACACGCAGGAGCTGGTCGACAGAGGCAACAAACCTACAGACCAGAATACTCGAACTCGAACTCGAACAAGCCGAACCCATTCTCCGAAATTGCAAAAAAAACTCCATTTGGATACAACCTAACAAAACATCCTCAAAATACAGATGTTTCAACTTAGTCGAAATCCAAATTATGGGATCCATGCGTCTGAATCTCACTTCAAGAGACTTGATTGCTAGAGACAACGAAATTCTCGTGTAAGCTGCCTCAACAGTGAGCCTAGTAGGCAGAGATGTCCTGACTAAACAAGGATTCACACAAACACAAAAAAAAGGTAGGCACAAAATTTATATACAACAGCGCCTTCCCTTTCAATTACGAATAATCCAAAAATTCTACTTTCACAAATAGGCAAATCAAATATCCAAATCCACAATAAAACCGGATATCAACCTCATCCAACTTATAAGACGCCAGGTTCCACTATAATTCACAAACAAAGTTGACAGAGAAACAAAATACCTTCTTGATACAAACCAAATTATAGAATTAAAAAAAAGCTCTGACAAAGTATTCGTAAGCACCGTCGTATTAACAGTAAAACACGACAGTTCTATCAAAAGTCCACTAGACTCCAAACTACTAAACGACGCAATCGAAAATAAAACAAGTATCAGATGCAATTAGTCGATAATCTAATAGATTTGTAGAGGACAACTTTTAACCTAATCACCAATAACGATCATCATAAAGTTCTTCTGTCAGTCGTTAAATCCGATAGGTTCAACAAATCCCTTCAAAGCAGAATAACAAGATAGATAGATCGCTCACTACACTTCACGTTTAAAATAGTTCACATCCTACGTAATGACATGGGCTTCACCGACTATTTAAGTAGAAATCCATACTGTAAACATCAACCCACCATTAAATAGGATGACTTAGTCGTAGAAAACAGAACTAAAAAATTTCTGTTCACTCTAGAGGGAGAAATTAAAAAAACACACACAATTGCAGCCAATCAGAACTCTCCATCTGTAGAGACACAGCAAACAGATTACGCAATAAACATTACTAATCAAACATAAGATTTACCACCCGCAGTTTGCCATAAATTGCGTAAAAAACAGTTGCCTGCTAAATCATTCACTTCTTTTTATTCTCACTCAGATTCATTAAAACATAATTACTCAAACTCTCGAAACAACTTTAACGTAGTCACCTGAAACAAACCAAATTATAAGGCTTTCAAAATCCCCATTGTCAAATGTTATAGAGCACTCGAAAAACGCAATGCCATGACATCAAATTCCTGCCTCATTACTATCCCCAACATTGAAATGAACTGCAAAGGAACCCAAATTATAGATCCCACTAACCTATCCAACATAGGCGTTGGCCGCTCCCGATTAATGACAGTAAACATCCCCCATTATTCGAATACGAGAACCAACCCTATCCAGAAAACAGAACTAACATGACTGGCAATTTCGACGAAGAATGCTTAGCCGAGGCTACTATGGAAGATAAGGTGTTACAAACAATCATCAAATTAGTAAAGGAGAGAAACTGGAACAACTCAAACTGCCAAACAAATAATTCTATAATTAGCGAAATGATCTCGGAATTGCCCCATCGGGTTGCTTACTCTAAGACAACAAGCTTGTCATTCTTCATCAATTACCCTATTTAGTTATCAGCGCAGTACGCCGCAACCCCTCCGGGACAAGTGGGAATGATTCGTTTAGCAAATTCAATTTCGATTCCACATATACAAAGAATAATTGCGCTTAAGGCAGAAAATTGCAGATATCGTTTGGCTCAAGGTAAGAAACTTGAACCTTGTTCCCCAAAATATAACCTTGAAACACTCACCAACTTAATGAAATCCGAGAAAAGAAGAAATCCAATTAGTGCGCGCTGGCTCAATAACAGATAACACAAAACCGAATACCAACCAAAATATTCTATTATCTGATGAAAGATTCTCCTGATTACTCGCAGCATTAGTACCAATAAATAAGGATGCACAAATGGCCAAAACTTTCCTGAAACAATATCGCGTTTTGCACGGTGCACCACGAAGCATTCGATCCGACCAACCACAGGCATTCAAATAAAAAACATTCGAATTGTTCCATAAAAGCAGGAACGTCAAACTTATACTCTCCCCTGAAAAAGACCATGGAATTTCGGGTTTGGATGACAGACTCATACAAACTTTAAAGAGGCAGTTTGTTTCCATGAACCTATACCCCCTTCGGGACAACAAATCTCTATCACATAAAATTGCGACGATAATAGAATCAATAATATTAAGCCCGAATCGGATCACAGAATTACCACTATTTGACTAACACTTTGGACGCCCACGTAAAAGCAAATTTTCCAACATGTTGACCACCCCAACTCCAAACAACTTTTCATATAATAAAAATAAATCCTTCTGCCTAGATAAACGACTCCTCCAAAATCACCACTAACTCCTGAATTCATCTGGGACGGGGAATCCAACACTGAAACCAACTTGAACCTGCACTACAAGCAACTCCGCTCCCCCAGAACTCTAGCCAGAAACTCCGGAGAATGAGACTCTGGCATCGCCCACTGGGATCAAACAACTAGGGTACAACAATTCCTTCTATGTTTACCTTTCAACGAGGAGACAGAACCACGATAATAGATCAAACAAAAAGAAACTTAGCAAGTAAAATCTTAAAAAGACGTAATCCAGAAGGCCGAGCACCGAGCAATCCTAAAACAACTTTCGTCAATCATCTCAGATGGGACCAAAGTTGAAGCTTAATCATACCAGATGGGAACATAGTCGAGTATACCCCACCAGAGTGACTAGCAACACAAATAATAGAGAAAACACGGTGATACTTTCGAATTACCTATCAACAGCAAACGAGACACATCCTAAATTTCCTGAACCTAAACTACGCCTTACAAATTTCATTGACTGCATTGCTGTTGGCCAATACATCAGCAATAAAAAAAATAAGTTTTTTTTCGCCGAAAAATCACGTGCAAAGAAGGCAACCCAAAACTGGCCCAACTTCATCAAAATGGGATCCAAGTTAAACTACCTCCAAACCCATCAACTCCCCTGGACGCTCCTGTAAAATGTCAGCTCCTGCTTTATACTCTATCTCACCGATAGAACACTGCCGGAAGAAAACCACCAATAAGCAAATCTGCCCAGCCAAAAGAGGCAAACAACCAAAGCCAAAAAAAGGAGTAACTAAACGCACAAATCTCTCCTACGCGAGAAAAACAGTCTCCACACGCCTTTCAAAAGCCAGGTTAGTGCTTGCCCTCAAACAAACGAAGGTTATTAAACTCAGAAATAACCCAGTCAAAATTGAGTCCCTCAAAAACAAACCAAACATCAAGAGTCATAGGATCCGAACCCCGGGCCACACCAAGCTATTCGTAAATGCAAACTTCGTCGTTGGCCGCTGATTTTATGTCTTACTGCCCAATGGACAACGCTGTTCCCCAGGAACTCTGTCCGGAAACTCCAGAAAATTGGATTCCGACAACGACCACTGTGATCAGTCAACTAGGGTGCAATAATTCTTTCTTAATTTACCTTTCAACTAGGAGACAATCCACGATAAGTGATTATGCAAAAAAAACTTAGCACGTAAAATCTTAAGGAGACGTAACCCAGAACCCAAAGGACCCTAAAACTATTTTGGTCAGTCATCCCCGATGGGACCAAAGTTGAGGTTAACCCACACACTGTGACTATTGACACACATAATAGAGAAGAAATGCTGATACGTTCGAATGACTCATCCAGAGCAAACGAAACACGCTCTCAATCTCCTGAAACTAAACTACGCCGTATAACCAGTATTGATTGCAAAAATGTCGTCCAGTGTACAGCAATAAAGAAATAAAAACATTTTTTTTATCCCAAGAAGCACGTGCAAGGAAGGCAACCCAAGAAGTTGGCAGATCTTCATCAAAATTGGATTTAATCCAAACTACGCCTATACCCATTGACATTCCTGGGCCCTCCTCCAATATCTAAGCTCCTGCTTCTTACTCTATCTCACCGATAAGACACTGATAGAAGAAGACCTCGAACAAGCAAATCCGCCCAGCCAAAAAAAGCAAAAGACAACCGAAGCCTTCAAAAGGAGTATCTAAACGCACAACGCTCTCCTTCGCAAAATAAACAGTCTCATCACGTCTTTCAAAAGCCAAGTTAGCGGCCCTCAAACAAATAAAAACCTTTAAACTCAGCAACAACCCAGTCAACATTCAATCTCTCAAAAGTAGCTCAAACCAGAAAGATTCATCGGATCCGAACCTCGGGCCACATAGCCATTCATAAAAGCAACTTCCGTCTTTGGCCGCTGATTTTTTGTCAGATTTTCCAATGAAAAATCCTGTTTTGTTCCCCTGGAGCTCCATCCGGAAAATCGGACTCCAACAATGCCAACTGGAATCAATCAACTAGGGTACAATAATTTCTTCAAAATTTACCGTTCAACTAGAAGACAAAACCACGGTAATTGATCAAACAAAAAGAAACATAGCACGTAAAATCTTAAAGAGACTTGATCCAGAACCCCGAGGGAACCTAAAAGAACTTTGGTTAATTGTTCCAGATGGGACCATAGTCGATTATAATCCCCACACTGTGAACATTGACACACAAAATGGAGAAGTCACGGTGATACGGTCAAATGACTCATCCATAGCAAACAAAAGAGGCCGTAAGTCTCCTGAAACCAAACCAAGCCTTATAAATTTTATTGACTGCAAAACTGTTGGCAAGTGTATTCGCAATAAAGAATTAAAAACCTTTTTGAGCCCAAAAAGATTGTGCAAAGAAGGCAACCCGAGAAGCTGGCCCGTCATCATCAAAGTCGGATCCAACCCAAACTACCTCCATACCAATCGACGATCCTGGACCCTCCCTCAAAAATTCAGCTCCTTCCTCAAACTCTATCTCACCAATAGAGCCCAGCCAGAAGAAACATTCCAACAAGCGAACTCGCCAAGCCAAAAGAGGCAAACAACCCAAGCCAACAAAAGGAGTAACCAAATGGACAACTCTCTCCTTTGCCAGAAAAACAACCTCCTTACGCCCTTCTGAAGTCAAGTCAGGAGCCCTCAAACAAACGAAGGCCTTCAAATTCAGCGGCAACCCGGTCAACATTCAATCTCTCAAAAGTAGCCCAAACCGGAAAGATTCATCAGATCCGAACCTCGGGCCACACAGCCACTCATAAAAGCAACTTAAGTCTTTTGCCGCTAATTTTTTGTCAGATTTTCCAATGTACAATCCTGTTTTGTTTCCCTGGAGTTCCATCTGGAACATCGAACTCCGACAACGCCCTTTGGAATCAATCAACTAGGGTACAAAAATTTCTTCAAAATTTACCATTCAACTAGGAGACAAAACCACAGTAATTGATCAAACAAAAAGAAACATAGCACGTAAAATCTTAAAAAGACGTGATCCAGAACCCCGAGGGACCCTAAAAACACTTTGGTTAATTATTCCAGATGGGACCATGGTCGATTATAACCCACACACTGTGAATATTGACACACAAAATGGAGAAGTCACGGTGATACGGTCAAATGACTCATCCATAGCAAACAAAACATGCCGTAAGTCTCCTGAAACCAAGCTAAGCCTTATAAACTTTATTGACTGCAAAACTGTTGGCAAGTGTATTCGCAATAAAGAATTAAAAACATTTTTGAGCCCAAAAAGCTTGTGCAAACAAGGCAACCCGAGAAGCTGGCCCGTCATCATCAAAGTCGGATCCAAGCCAAACTACCTCCATACCCATTGACGATCCTGGACCCTCCCTCAAAAATTCAGCTCCATCTTCAAACTCTATCTCACCTATAGAACCCTGCCAGAAGAAAGACTCCAACAAGCGAACTCGCCAAGCCAAAAGAGGCAAACAAACCAAGTCAACAAAAAGAGTATCTAAATGGACAACTCTCTCCACTGCCAGGAAAACAACCTCCTTACGCCCTTCAGAAGTCAAGTCAGGAGCCCTCAAACAATCGATGGGCTTCAAATTCAGCAGCAACCCAGTCAACATTCAATCTCTCAAAAGTAGCCCAAACCAGAACGATTCATTGGATCCGAACCTCGGGCCACACAGCCATTCAGAAAAGCAACTTCCGTCTTTGGCCGCTGTTTTTTTGTCAGATTATCCAATGGACAATCCTGTTTTGTTCCCCTGGAGCTCCATCCGGAACATCGGACTCCGACAACGCCCACTGGAATCAATCAACTAGGGTACAAAAATTTCTTCAAAATTTACCGTTCAACTAGGAGACAAAACCACGGTAATTGATCAAACAAAAAGAAACATAGCACGTGAAATCTTAAAGAGACGTGATCCAGAACCCCGAGGGACCCTAAAAACACTTTGGTTAATTATTCCAGATGGGACCATAGTCGATTATAACCCACACACTGTGAATATTGACACACAAAATGGAGAAGTCACGGTGATACGGTCAAATGACTCATCCATAGAAAACAAAACACGCCGTAAGTCTCCTGAAACCAAACTAAGCCTTATAAACTTTATTGACTGCTAAACTGTTGGCAAGTGTATTCGCAATAAAGAATTAAAAACCTTTTTGAGCCCAAAAAGATTGTGCAAAGAAGGCAACCCGTGAAGCTGGCCCGTCATCATCAAAGTCGGATCCAACCCAAACTACCTCTATACCCATCGACGATCCTGGACCCTACCTCAAAAATTCAGCTCCATCTTCAAACTCTATCTCACCAATAGAACCCTACCAGAAGAAAGACTCCAACAAGCGAACTCGCCAAGCCAAAAGAGGCAAACAACCCAAGCCAACAAAAGGAGTATCTAATTGGACAACTCTCTCCACTGCCAGGAAAACAACCTCCTTACGCCCTTCAGAAGTCAAGTCAGGAGCCCTCAAACAAACGAAAGCCTTCAAATTCAGCAACAACCCAGTCAACATTCATTCTCTCAAAAGTAGCCCAAACCAGAAAGATTCATCGGATCCGAACCTCGGGCCACACAGCCATTCAGAAAAGCAACTTCCGTCTTTGGCCGCTGATTTTTTGTCAGATTTTCCAATGGACAATCCTGTTTTGTTCCCCTGGAGCTCCATCCGGAACATCGGACTCCGACAACGCCCACTGGAATCAATCAACTAGGGTACAAAAATTTCTTCAAAATTTGCCGTTCAACTAGGAGACAAAACCACGGTAATTGATCAAACAAAAAGAAACATAGCACGTAAAATCTTAAAGAGACGTGATCCAGAACCCCGAGGGACCCTAAAAACACTTTGGTTAATTATTCCAGATGGGACCATAGTCGATTATAACCCACAAACTGTGAATATTGACACACAAAATGGAGAAGTCACGGTGATACGGTCAAATGACTCATCCATAGCAAACAAAACACGCCGTAAGTCTCCTGAAACCAAACTAAGCCTTATAAACTTTATTGACTGCAAAATTGTTGGCAAGTGTATTCACAATAAAGAATTAAAAACATTTTTGAGTTCAAAAAGATTGTGCAAAGAAGGCAACCCGAGAAGCTGGCCCGTCATCATCAAAGTCGGATCCAACCCAAACTACCTCCATACCCATTGATGATCCTGGACCCTCCCTCAAAAATTCAGCTCGATCTTCAAACTCTATCTCACAAATAGAACCCTGCCAGAAGAAAGACTCCAACAAGCGAACTCGCCAAGCCGAAAGAGGCAAACAACCCAAGCCAACAAAAGGAGTATCTAAATGGACAACTCTCTCCACTGCCAAGAAAACAACCTCCTTACGCCCTTCAGAAGTCAAGTCAGGAGCCCTCAAACAAACGAAGGCCTTCAAATTCAGCGGCAACCCGGTCAACATTCAATCTCCCAAAGTAGCCCAAACCGGGAAGATTCATCAGATCCGAACCTCGGGCCACACAGCCACTCATAAAAGCAACTTAAGTCTTTTGCCGCTAATTTTTTGTCAGATTTTCCAATGTACAATCCTGTTTTGTTTCCCTGGAGCTCCATCCGGAACATCAGACTCCGACAACGCCCACTGGAATCAATCAACTAGGGTAAAAAAATTTCTTCAAAATTTACCGTTCAACTAGGAGACAAAACCACGGTAATTGATCAAACAAAAAAAAAACATAGCACGTAAAATCTTGAAGAGACGTGATCCAGAACCCCGAGGGAGCCTAACAACACTTTGGTTAATTATTCCAGATGGGACCATAGTCGATTATAACCCACACACTGTGAATATTGACACACAAAATGGAGAAGTCACGGTGATACGGTCAAATGACTCATCCATAGCAAACAGAACACGCCGTAAGTCTCCTGAAGCCAAACTAAGCCTTGTAAACTTTATTGACCGCAAAACTGTTGGCAAGTGTATTCGCAATAACGAATTGAAAACATTTTTGAGCCGAAAAAGCTTGTGCAAAGAAGGCAACCCGAGAAGCTGGCCCGTCATCATCAAAGTCGGATCCAACCCAAACTACCTCTATACCCATCGACAATCTTGGACCCTCCCTCAAAAATTCAGCTCCATCCTCAAACTCTATCTCACCAATAGAACCCTGCAGAAGAAAGACTCCAACAAGCAAACTCGCCAAGCCAAAAGAGGCAAACAACCCAAGCCAACAAAAGGAATATCTAATTGGACAACTCTCTCCACTGCCAGGAAAACAACCTCCTTACGCCCTTCAGAAGTCAAGTCAGGAGCCCTCAAACAAACGAAGGCCTTCAAATTCAGCAACAACCCAGTCAACATTCAATCTCTCTCAGCTGGTTGGACCAACACATAGAATGGCCTGAATTAGCATTCGTTTTGAAACTCGAATTAATGGGAATGAATCCATCAACGTCAATTCCCTGCTGCGGCAAAAACCAAAAGCCAATGGCAGAACACGGCAGAACCCACATACAAACCCCCAATCGCAAATTAAACATCAGCATACCACCGAGACGTGGACCAGAGGCAAACGATGAGAATTTTGGATTGGGAGAATGAATTCAAAAGCCTTGAGTTTCAGGGAGCAAAAGTAGACGAGATCCTCCGGGACGAAGGCGACACCACAGTCAAAAGTCTCATATACCTCTGCCTAAGAGCAAAAGTCGAACGCATATATCAACATCGCTTCCCCATTCTAACATCGATCGTACGTCTGCCTACGAATTAGCGCATGAACACTCCTTTGCTTTTACACGCCCCTGCAACACAAACTACGACCGCTTCCTCCGGTTGAAATGCAAACAGAAAGAAAACAAACAGCTTGAAACCTTCCACTGCAGATTTAAAGCACTAGGAGCCAGAAGCTGTCTGGAAACAGCTGAGGACGACCTGATAAAGCACCTGTTCGTCGCGTTCATGTCGAGCGCCGGAATACCACGCGAACGTTTTATAGAATCACGAACTCCCCAACAATCAAAGCTTTTCCTATGTTCCGATTTGATTGAAACAGCGCACTTGTTATTTAACATGAATCTTATTCAATTCAAATAACTCTTGCCGCGCTTGCCTTTTTACTTCTTAGAATTGTAAGCATATTCACCACCTCTTCATTCAATTTGATATTGACACTATAATTGCAACAATAATAATGATAATAATAATAATAATAATAATATTAATAATAATAATTTTACTATTAAAAATAAAAATAATAAAATAAAATATATTAATAGTAAAAATAAATAATAATAATAATAATAATAATAATAATAATAATAATAAAAACGATAATAATAACAATAAAAACAATATAATTGTAACAAAAATAATAACAAAAGTATAAATAATAATAATGATAAAAATAATAGTTAGAATAATAATGATAATATTAATAACAAAAATAATAATAGCAAAAATAATAATGAGAATAATAAAAAAAACATTATTAATAATAATAATAATAATAATAATAATAATAATAATAATAATAATAATAATAATAATAATAATAATAATGACAATAATAATAATAATAATAATAATAATAATAATAATAATAATAATAATAATAATAGTTATAACAAAAATAATAAACAATATCGCAATAATAAGAAAATTCAAAATAAAAACGAAAACATTACTAATATTAAATAATAAAAATATGATTAATAATAATAATACTAATGATAAAGATAATAATGATATTAATATGAAAAAAATTCAAAATAATAAGAACAAAAATTTTAATAGAAGCAATAATAATACTGAGAATAATAATAATAATAATAATAATAATAATAATAATAATAATAATAATAATAATAATAATAAAAATAATAATAATAAAAATAATAATAATAATAATAATAATAATAATAATAATAATAATAATAATACTAATAATAATAATAAAAATAATAACAATAATAATAATAATGATAATGATAATAATAATAAAGAAAAGAATAATAATAATAATAAAAATAAAAACAATAATAATAGTAAAAATTATAATGATAATGATAAGAAAATTGAATAACTAATGAATACTAAAAAATGAATAACTAATGAATACTAAAAAAATGAACAAAAATACCAGTAATAACAACATTAATATAATTGATATTAATAATAGAAACAATAAAACTTGTGAAACGGACATTATCCAGTGGATCATCTAGAAGTACTACTTTTGAGAACTTGTAAACCATATGTTATATATATAAATATATATATAAATATATATATTTCTTCTTTTTTACATAGCAATTACTCATTCCCAGTTGTACTGTAGACTTTCATTTATGTTTAAAATCAGACTCATCACATTATACCAATGAATCGCATACTTGCATGGCAGACGCATGTATTGAAACCGAACAGTAAAGTTGGCCAGCGGAAACAAAAAAAATAATTCACATTTCAAACCTTGTTTTTTGTTAGCCTCCGCCGACATATCTTATTGAGCTTTTATCATCAATAGTTCGCGGAATTCCCTAACCTGGTACACACGGATCTGGAGGAAAGTTGATATCAATAGTTCTATACAGAGCCAGTCGGTTTTAACAAACATTCTTGTTCAAATCTTATTAATCCTTTTGCTCCCGATTCATTCGGATCACAAATAAACACTGCTACAGAGCAGAATCCTGAATCTACCAGACAGCAATTTAGCAAATATAGATTCCGATATAACATGGCGCAGTAAGAAAAGAAAACACCTCCAAGCCTAACTCCGTTCTTGAACAACGGCTCAAAACCCCAAACAGAGCGGTCGAATTGGCTGGGCAAACAAAAACTGGCAAAAGTGGCCAGAGAAAAATTACATGTTGGCAAACTACTCAAGATAAAATTGGGAAGAACAGATTTATTTTTTACCACTCTACCAACATAGGAGGATCCAACGAAAATTGAAACTGAAAACGAATACAGTGCAAGAGAAAAATGTAACGAAAAATGAGAAGTAGACTGGGAGAACGAATGCTAAGAATTCGTTCAAATGCTTAGCAGTTGAACGAATGCTTAGCAATTGAATTCAATGGTAGACAGAGTCACTTGGGACGACGCAGATGTCAAAGTGAAAAGTCTCGTTTATCTATCTTTGGGTGCCGATGCAACAAGAATATTTCATCAATGAAAGCCACACACAAGAATAGATAAATGTACAACAAACGAACTAGTACAAGAACTAAACATCACATTCACGAAACCAAGAGATATTACAATCGACTATGTCTAATTTTTCAATACAACACAACAATCAAATGAATCACTCGAAACAATTTACAGTCGAATATGAGAACTCGGGTCTCGGTGTGGTTTTAGAGATCTAAACGATAATGTGAAAAAAACTTATTCATTGCTGACATGAAAAACTCAAATATCCAAATGGAGCTTATATCAGATTCAATGCAAGTACTCAGTTACGCAGTAAACAGAACGGGGTCAAGTAAATCAACAAGAAATCTTGAAAGCGGACAACACAACCATTTGGTCTCCAGTAACGTACAAAAAATAACAAAACAAAGATTTCAAAATTTAAATAACCAAAGCCAACAATATAGAATGCAACAAAGAAACAACACATTACCGGAGATGTGGAAACAAATTCGATACAAACCATCTACAAATATGTCCTGCAAAATCATCAACATGCAACCACTGCAAAGTTTGTACAGCATCCAGAAAACAAAACTATTCTCATTTTTAACAAACTAACAATCAACAACCAACTGTTTACAACAAAAACTCCCCAAAAACAAAATTTTGACACGTTAAAAACCAGAAACACAAAACACTGGGCAAGAAGACGAACCAATAGATGCAGAGGCAACTCTCTACATAAAAAAATTAGCCGATGAATAGCTAACTTCCAAAACATTTTAAAGTACCAAAAACCTAAAAATAAATCAAGAACGAGATTGTGAATGCATTGAATTACATTGGTTAGCAGCCAAAAATTCGCCTAGATTTTTCATGAATATAAAAACGCAAAAGATTTAGACAACAAATTAAAAAACACACCAACAACAATTAACAATTAACAAACAACGAATCATACAAATACAAATTCTACAATAACAATGACAAGAATATAGAAAGAGTGATCCGCTAAAGTCAGGGACATGGTTAACACACGATGGCGAAAAACTTAACAGCATCATGGGCCCGGATATCCTACAAAAAATAGGATTCCACATATCAGCATAAAAACCAAACAAAAACTGGAAAATCAACAATATCTCGACTAAGGAAACAGAAAAAAAACATTGCTAAATGGGTCCCAGGAAAACATCTACTTCTATGCACACTTCTACGCAGATCAAAAAGTCATGTGGCTTTATTAATATTGAAGGAAACCTTCATACCATTTCAGCACAATTGGAGAAGAGTACCCGTACACTTATTGGGAAAATTAGAATCAGAATTGAAAAAACTAATCGATGAAAAACAAATAATCAAACTGGACAAATGCTCCGACGAAGAACTTCATAGGCGCAGCACTCTTTACAATCAAAATGAAAAAAATTTAAAAATCGCCCTACAGTTTAAAAAGCTACACGACGCAATACACAAAAACGAATACCAATTGCATAGCACAGATCACCGCATAGACTCAGTAGCAAAGTACATTTCGGAACAAAAAACAATTGCAGAGAACTCATAGTTTTTCAAACCGAGACCTTAAAAACGCTTACAGCCTAATCACTTTAGACGAACAATTCCAGAAACATTGATACTTTAACATACTCAGTGGATCGGCAACGGTAATTTACAGATTTTTAACGGATTCTACGAACTAATGGATATGTCAGCATCATTTCAAAAAACTATTGATTGAATTTTGGTATCAATTAAAACAAAAAGTACTTTTCTAGACGAAAAACTATTACGCACAAAAGAATCCCCAACAAAACACGAGAAACAAATAAAAAAAATGTTAAATTTATTGGAAAAAGAAAACGTAGCGATAAAATTACAAAAAGAAGAACCGGCGAAAAACTCTCAAACAGGGATGGTTGCCGAAAAACACCTGACGGCAGGAAATCCGGAACAAAGATATGTGAAACAATACTCCAATTGTAGCCATCAGAAACTTTAATACAACTAAGATCATTCACAGGATGTAACAATCATCTAATAAAGATTAAACCAAATATAGCATCTCTATCTTAACTACTAAGACCTTTATTATCTCAATCAAATAAAAAAGCAGGAAACAAACCAAAATGGGAACCAAAACATAACATTGCATTCCAAAAAATAAAAACTGAAGTATCAAACATAAGCAAAAAAGCATTTCGACGTATCAGGAGAAGTAGGAGTACGTTGCGACGCAAGCAAATCAGGTTTAGGCGCGTGCTTAGAACCTGAATTAACTTCGATTAGAAACCATTAGTAAACGCTAGCCGCTTTTTTAACCAACTGGAACAAAGATATGGTACTAACAAACTATAGCTTCTTGCAGTAGTATCCTTCCTAGAACACTTCAAAAAAACATTAATGGAACAAAATTCCTACATACTCCTGTTAGTCCTCAAAAACAAGGAAGCTTATCAAGGTTGACTAACACGTTCGGCAGCAAGAATTTAGCCGTTTCGTTTTGAAGTAGTACATCTACATAAAAAAGCTGAGAAGCATGGGATTTGCAGACTATCTCATGTTGGCATGCAACTGGCAAAGTTAGTCCATTGGTTTGTCATTAACACTATCGAACAAATTCAACAGAGCTTTTTAAAGAATGACTAATGTGGAGTAATCCAACCAGTCAAAACAAAGAACTAACAATTGAACAACGCAATGACTAAATACGCTTAATTCAAACACTTTCTGCCATTTTCACTTAAAATTTCAGTCGTTCTCTCTTAATTCACAGCCTGCTAAAAGAACTCAACATAAACATTCAGCTAAACCTAACTCAACAAACATTTCTCAAACTTCTTTACCTTAAAACCATCGCTATCACTACTAGAAATAGCCCAAAGAAAGAAACCTTCGATATTCCAATCAAAAAGAGACATATAACCCCAAACAAAAACACAGTGGAGAATCACACAGACTCTCCACAGAAACAAATACCCACAACCGCTCAACTTGAACCAAGTATCCACAGCTCGACAAACAGAATCGACATCAAATAAAAGAAAAGGGACTGAACGCACTCCACCTCACGAAACACGAACCACTATTTAATATTGCGACAAACCATTCCCACCACTTTACAGAGATAAAATGAAACAGGTGTTTTACGAGAAATTAATCGTGACAGCAAAAAGAAAGGACATAAACCCAGACCTAAACATATTCAGAGAAAGAGACGGGAAAACCCTGAAATTCATAAGCCCAACTTTCTACAGAATTAAACGAGACCTAAGCGTGACTCCAACGGATTGAATCATTTTCAACAAACACACTGTAATACCCAGATTACTCGAACAATTAGTTATCAATACGGTACACCAGAAACACCCTGGTCAAACGCAAATGCTAGCATTATCAGAACTGATTTTGGTTCCCCAATTTTCAACAAAACTCGTTGCGGACGACAAAAATGAAGATATTGCATTAAAACTGGTAAAAAGTCAAAACCTATAATCCCAAAATCATACATCATAAAAATTTTGCAATAACTCAAAGAACCAAATGAAGAACTCCAAAAGAATTTTGCTGGACCACTAACGCTAACCAAACCGTTAAATAACTACATATTAGTTACAGTAGGCAGACTATCAGGATAAACATTGGCAGAATGTTTCATCACTGCTGTAATATTCTGCTAAAACAAAACCATAAAACCATTTCTAGCACCAGCGTTTGATCTTATGTTACAGACCATAATTGTGAATAGACCGAATTGGTCAAACCAATCACTTAGTTCGAAAATTGCGTAATACAAAACATTAGATTAATACCTAACACAACTACTAAATGACTCGGTTTTAGGCACATTTCGGAAGAAAGCCAAAAACTGAATTACCCGATTTATTAATCAATCCAAACCCAAGTAATTTTGACTACAAAAATTTAAAATCATACTGTTTACGCAAAACAGTTCTGAAAAAAACCGTTGCTTACCCAAGCAGTGTTATGAAAGCTGGATCGATCAGGTGAAGATAATTTAGGTATCAAAAACGTTGATAGTCCATCAACGCGCATTGGCATTGTATCATCTGACATACTGGAAATTGAACTGAGAACGAGTCAACATCTAGCCACGATGAACCTCTAGCTAATCAAACAAGTAACATAAAACCGGCTGTATACATTTTCTTCATTCGAAACAAAACCACAAAAAAACTATGATAAAAAGAATATTGCTAAAAGCTCGATCGAGCAAAAATAAAAAAAACACGCCTTACTCTAGCCCAATTATGGAATATAATAGAAGATACCCGAATATCCACTCCACTCAATAACAATAGATACACCATTAGAAAAAATACAGTCTAAAGAAAAAAAATATTAGCACTAGTCAAGGAACAACGAGCACTCACACCACCTAATTCAGAAACTAATATCGAGAAAAAACCAACACTAAACGATGTGGTGGCCTGGAAAACAGTAGAAGAGTTTAACCATTACAAAAAAAATAAGAAAAACTTGCTTAGAAGAAACTTGTGCTCAGCAGAAGAAATCGGCCAACCCAACACAGCCATCTAGAACAAACACTAGACAAAAATATCTACAATGGAACAAAGAAGAACAAAATACATGATGGGACCACAACAAGATCCTCAAATTAGAAGATGAGACCCATAAACAACCAGCAAGGATAAGGAACCACAACACACATCAACTAAAAAACGACCAAGAAAACGACAGAAGAACAAAGACAGCCTTTTCATTATAATTCATTTAACCAAACATACTCATAAGCTGCAGTAATGGATAACGCACAGAGTAAGACAAAGGCCGATAGATTAAATATATCAATCAGCAACCGCAAATTAAGAAAACAACCGAACACAGAAAAAAGCGCATCTCCAAGTCAGAATACAAAAAATTTAAAATTTCATCAACCAGCAACCAACCGGCCATAAGTCCAGTCAAGAGATCTTTCCTTAAATTAGATTCAGAAAAAATTGACGAGGACAACACCGCACAAATTATTCAGGTATCCCCAATTTCTGCGAACATAGAATAAAGGCTAATACACATAAGTGACGTCCCAAAAACCTCTAAGCAAATCTCGCAATCAAATTCACCAGTAACGCCAACAAATAAGACAAACCATTTAATCTCTACAAAATTAACCAAGAAAATGGATAAAACAGTAGAGTAAAACTATCGCGTAAAACAACCCCACACCAGAGTGAACCAACATCATACGCAAAAGTAATCTATCTATATTTACCGAAAGTCAAAACCATGGATTACACTCAAGAGGACATACCACAGACAGACTCGAATGGAGTAGTCAAAGCAAACAAAACAATACTGGAGCGTAGCGAAAAGAATGCAGGATCCAACGGATCACAAATACCGATTCCTCAAGAAACAGGACAAAACGGGTCAGCAACTACTTCCAGTAGAACTCAACTTGTTCAAAGATCTATTCCACCGATACAAGCTCACGTAGAGCTGGGAAACCTTACCAGCCACCAATCAACGCCCCAGCACACCACAGGATCTTCGATAGTAACAGTCTATGCCACACCATCGAACAAACCTCAAACGGAGTCAGTTTCAGATTTGAACCACGATGATTTAAGGGATTTCGAATCAATTCCTTCGGAGGGCATTTAAATGAGGTTGAGTGTGATACGGAGATTCTCCACTGGAGATAAGTTTAGTAACCACTCACTTAGAAGTACTACTTATAAACACGTGTACACCATATGTTATATATATATATATATATATATATATTATAACAAAATATATATATATATATATATATATATATATATATATATGTACATATAAATATATATATGTTCATAAGTGTGCTCATAAGTGTGTCAGCTTCTTTTGACATATCTTATCGAGCACTTATAAGATGTAGTTCGGAGAACGCTAACTTGGTACAAACGGATATGGAGGAAAAAGGATATCAAGAGTTCCATACGTAGCTAGTCGGTGTTGACAATTATCCTAGTACAAATCCTATTAACCCTATTGTTCCCAATCTATTCGGACCTAGATTAAATTGCTCCAGTGGACAATCTCGCATCTACCGGACATTAGATTGTCGAGTATAGATAACGGTGTGACAAGACTAATAAAATTAACGAGAATATTATCACTAAAATTAAGCTAAATAATAACAAAAAATTCAAGGAAGAGTAAATAGGAATAAAAATAGTAATAATAATAATCATAAACAAAAAAATACTAATAATAATAACAATAACAATATTAATAAAAATAATAAAAATAATAATAATAATAATAACAATAATATTAATAATAATAATAATAATAATAATAATAATAATAATAATAATAATAATAATAATAATAATAATAAGAATAATCATGTAATGATTATATTATTAATGATAAAAAATCAATAATAATAGTAATAGTTTAAAAAAATAAAATTAAAAAAAACAATGATACTAATAATATTATTACTAGTAGTAGTGATAATCGTAATAATAATAATTATAATAATAATAATTTTAATGATAATGATAATAATAGTAAAAAAATATTAGTTATTATAGATATAATAATAACAATAATGATAATATAATTAATAAAAAATTAAATATAATAATAATAATAATAATAATAATAATAATAATAATAATAATAATAATAATAATAATAATAATAGTAATAATAATAATAATAATAATAATAATAATAATAATAATGAAAATACTACTAATAAGAAAAGGAATTATAATAATATTAATAAAGAAAATAATAACAATACTACTACTACTCCTATTAATAATAATAATAATAATAATAATAATAATAATAAAAATAATAATAGCAATAATAATAATAATAATAATAATAATAATAATAATAATAATAATAATAATAATAATAATAACAATCATAATAAAAAAATAACAATAAAGTTGATAATGAAAATATTATTTAAAAAAATGATAATGGTGATATTAACAGTAAATATGATATTTATAATAATGATAATAATATTGATAATAATAATAATAATAATAATAATAATAATAATAATAAAAATAGTAATAACAATAATAATATTAACAATAATAATAATAATAATAATAATAATAATAATAATAATAATAATAATAATAATAATAACAATAACAATAATAATAATAATAATAACAATAACAATAATAATTGTGGTGGTCCACTCAGATTAATGTCTCTACCCATCACATTTTGGGGGAGGTTGTTCATCAGTAGGATGTTGCAATTTTTGGCAGTCCATGATCCCGATTTGAGGGTTATGTGTAGTACGCCTGTTATCTTCATATCCTGGTTGTTGAAACATTTGTATCTTGTTTTCTCATTGAATGTTGTTATTTTGCTTGTTGTGTTTTTGCTTAAGATCTTTCGTGCTTTTGAATACTGCATGAACGATCTTGGCGAGCCTGTGTCTGCTAGACAGTCTAATTCTATGTTATTGCAGTTCGTTTTGACCCAGAATTCCCCTCCTGCTTCTTTATTTAACGATACGTTGTTTACTTTATTAAATGCATTTGGTCTGATCGTGTTCACTGATGACCAATCTTCCATTAGCTCTTTTATGTCGAGTGCGGCTTCTGCGTCAACTGTTTCCTCTTCTTCGCATTGTTGCTGTTCTTTTATATGCCGTACTCTTCTTGTTTGTGGTGTGCTTTGGGGTTGGGGTGTTTTTTTGATGTCTTGTTTCAACGGTGGATTCCTCCGTTCGGGCATTGGTGCTTCACAATTTGATGTGAAATGGCCAATCTTTTTGAAATGGCCCTGCACATGTTCAGATGGTTCTTTATGAATGGTTGGCCACATTTGTAACATGGTTCCATCTTTCGTTTTCGTTTTCTCGTTTTCGCTTAATTACTTTCTCGTTTTCGCTCAATTACTTTACATTCGTTCTTGAAATCTACTCTTCTTCTTTCGTTTCCCTGCTCTCTATTACTTGCTTCGCCCTCCCTTTCTCCTTCAAATTCCTCTTCGTAAGTGGGTAGTGTGGGGTAATTTAAGTCTGTGGGTTGTGGTTTGAAGCTGAGTGGTTTGTCTACTTCAATGCTATCGCGTGCCATTATTGCCATCTTTAGTGTGGAAAACCATTGTTTCCATTTTATCGGGGGGTGTCGCTCCTGAATCGCAAAACAAGTTTACTCCTAATGGAGTTTTTGCTGACTGCGCCATGAGAAGAAGCGTATCCGAATATGCCAATTGGCGTGTGATTTGTGGATTTAGTGTATTGTGAAAAGGATTTGACGAAACCAGTTGGTTATCTATTATTCAAGTGTAAAGATGAAGTCAGAGTAGTATCTAACTCCTGGTTCATATAGTTATGAGTAACTTGCAAAGGAAAATCAGATTGTGCAGCAACGTTTATTAGGCCACGAGGCGACTGTATCATATCTATCTTTTAACTCGTCTACACAGTTCCAATGAGTTACTAACACTTTACCTGAATAACTGACAGTTTGCTTGAAGTGAGCAATTCACACCAATTGGTAGCGTATGTAAAAAGACAGTATTTAGATAACATATGCAATACTTGTTTATAGATAAATAGTTTATTGCTTGGTTGCTAACTTCTGGACTCCTGTATCACATTTTCTCGTCTCTGAGAAGAAACGCTGTGTTACAGTGTTTCATTTAGTTCTTCTAATTTTGCTGTGTTTATGTCCGATATATCACTGTTTGGAGATAGAGGCGGCGTGCAGTATTCTTGAGAGGTGGTGCTGCTTGTGATAGATTTCTGAGTTTTTGTTTGGAGTATGTTTACTAGTTGGAATTCATTGTCTTTAGTGTTCTTTGTGTTCGCATCTTCTGTAATTGTTTCTTCTAGTGGGATGTCGGTTAGTTCTTGTGAGTCATTTATGTTGTTCTTGGTTGTCGTGTTGTTTGTGTCGTCAGTCTTTTGGTTGTCCATTTTTTCGAATGTGTGAGCTTTGGCGAGTTCGACCTGTGTAGTATGCTGTGGTGCTGGAGTTATTGAGATCATGTTTGCCTGTTCCCTTTCCAGTCTATCTTGTTCCCGTTGTATAGCCTTGGAGTGCTCTTGTTCGTCCTGTTCGTTATTGTCTGGATCAAAAAATTTGACCTGGGGGTTGTTGTGTTTTGGCGTGTCATCTTGTAGGGCTTGAATCGTTTTGACAGCTCTGTCAATCTTTCGTGTTGACCTACTGGATACGAAGTGGACGCTTTCGTTTACTTTGTTGTCGAGTTTTTCTTAGTTGTTCGGGACTGGTGGACTGTCCGGAGAGGTTACCATAAACTCGTTTGGATCGCTTGACGCTATGATTTTTTGAGGTGTATTGGTGTCGCTTTCGATCTCATATGTCACCGTGTGATCAGTTTGTTGGATTGAATCTATGTCGAGCTGAATAAAAGATCTATTGGTTTCGTATTCTTCGCTGTTTTGAAAAGCCACTAATTTTGAGTGTTGTTCAAATATCTCTCCTGGGCTTACTTTTGGTGTGCGGGGTCGTTTCTTTGCTCCGCCTTGTTTTAGCCAGTTGGTCGTATTTTTCGGAGTTGTAGGGATCTTTGTTTTCTGGAATGGCTTCCTTTGGTTTTGTGTAGCTACTCTCCTTACCTTGGCTGGGTTCCAGTTGATTGACTTGTTTGCGGATCGTGTGTTTCTAGTGCTCGGTTGTTGATGTATTGGTTTACCAATTGGTTGTACTTTGTTTGCTCCTTTCAATTGTTTCGCTTCTTCTAAACAGAATTTTTAATCTTTTCTTTTTTTTACATTCACCTATTGTTTTACATGCGACCATGTGTATTAGTCTTGGTTTTTGTTGTTCTTTGGTTGTTTCTGGGATTGGTTTTTGTTCGTTTACTATGATTAGATCACTTTTTTATATTACTGTGTTCTTTCTAAGAGGTGTGTCTATTGTTATGGTGTGTGGTGTACATCCCGTGATTGCGCCGACTTGTATTATGTTCCATTGTGGTGCAAGTGTGTGTCGTGGTTCTTTTGTTTTTCTTGCGAGTGAGTATCGTGCGATATTTTTGCGTGATTTTATGAATTTTGTTGTTTTATCACCTATTGTGAATTGGATTTCTGATGGATATATCTTACGTGGTGAATCTCTGTTTCTGGGCGCTAGTGCTAGGGGCATGTTTTCGGAGTCATCTTTGGTTATGACTTCTGGTTGGTCCTGATTGCCGGTTGGTGCTGAATTGCATTGCGAGATGTTTGTGGTCCTTCGTCGTCACTTCCACTTCTGTAGCTGAAGTCTAGGTCGTCTTCGGACTCTCCTTCCCGCTTCCAGATTTCCTCCATTTTGAGGGCATTTTCGCTTGAGCAGCTTTTTGTCTAAACAATACTTTGTTAAGTTTTTGTATGTTAGTATTTTATGTGATGCTTTTGTTGTGATGTCTGATATTTCAGTGTTTGGTTTTCTTCCGAATAATGCTTTGACTGGAGAAATTTTTGTTGTGGTGTTAGGTATTAGCCGGATGTTTTCTATTAAATTTGTTATCCTATTGGCTATTGTTGTGTTTGACCAGTTGGGATCAATGTCTAATACAGATAGTATTCTTTTTATGGTTTGTATTAATCTTTCGACCGTACCAGTACCTCTGTGGTCGCCAGCTGGTGCGAGTATTAGTTTTATTTTTTGTTTTTGCAAAATATGTCAAATTGTTTTGCTTTGAAGGCTTGTGCTTGGTCACATCTAATGGAGCGTGGTATTCCGTGTACTTTGCAATAATTTTCGAGATATTCTATTGCAGTGTTTGTATCGCAATTGTTAAAAGTTTCCGCGTGTGGGTATCTTGAAAGTCTATCGACTGTTACTAAAATGTAATTGTTTTGTGTGCTGTTCTTATATGGGATTGGACCTGCAAAGTCCATCTGGATTTCTTCGTTTGGTTCTACTAATGTGGGTTGTGTACCTAGATTGTTTTTTTGTGATGAGAGGTTTTAGGTTTTTACCTTTATCAATGCAGTGTTTGCAGCTCTGCGCCTGTGCGACGATCTCACTGTGTATGTGAGGGTACCATACTAATTTTGCCAACGCAAGCATTCCCACTTGACCAGGGTGTTTACTATGTATGGTTTCGAGGACCATTGGTTGCAGTTTGGCTGCTATAACCAGTCGGTTATCGTATAATAGGCAGCCTGTTGGCGTAACAGATAAGTCACGATAAATTTTATAAAAATTGGCTTCATTTTCTTTAACGTTAACAAATCTTGTTTTAATACCAAATCAATAATTGGACCCAGATCCTTTTTAGAATTTTTGGCAATAAACTCTTCATTAAACACTCTCATAAAATTCATTCAATATTCAGGGGTATTTGTACTGTCGGTTGCCGTAAACAAATTGACATGTTTTTCTGTATCAAGTGCACTAAGGCCTTTGCCTTTTTTTGAGTCCGGATCAGTTTGTGTGCTTGTATCGCACATTAATTTGTTTGGGGGTTGTGTCTACATTGGGAGATTCTTTGTTGGGGGCACGATAGCGTGTTTTGATTTGGTTTATCAGACGTGTTTGTTTTAGGATTAGAACGAGTTGTAATGGCAATCAATTTTGGTTGAATTTGTGTTAGTAAAGATTAAGAAGAATGAAACAACTTGTTTTTGGAGTTAATATGGCGAAAGCGCTTTCTTTAGTGCGGGTGTTTCGTTTATCGTGTGTGACGTCATTTCGTTCATTTTGAGTGTTGCTCTCCGATTGGTTAAAATTATCAGTTTGTTTAATTGAACCAAGTGGAGTAAAGTTTTGATTTAAAATAGCGTGCTTTAATTCATGTATTAAGTTTATGAAGAATTTTTCGATGTCCTCATTTGTTGGTACAGGGGTGCCGGATGGATGTCTGCTTAAGTAGTCAGCAAACCCCATATTTTCCCCCGGTATATGTTCTATCGTGTAATTAAACGGTAGTAAAATGTCTACACGTCTCGACAATCTGCTTTGATATGTTTTAATTCCTCTGTTGTTTTTAAGTGCTGAGAGTAATGCTTGATGGTCTGTTTGTAGAGTAAATTTATTTCCATACAGGTAATATTTGAAGTGTTCTAGTGCCCACACTATGGCCAATAGTTCTAATTCGTATGTGCTGTATCTTTTCTCTAGTCTATTCAAAAATCTGCTTGCATATGCGACTGGTTTCCGTTTATGTCCGTGATTTTGTTCTAGACAAGCGCCTAATCCTTTTTTGCTGGCATCGCTTTTTATTCTGGTCTTTTTGTTTATGTCAAAACGTTTGTTCCCCGAGATGTTTATTATTTGTTGTTTGATGTTTTCAAATGCGATTGTGTGTTCTTCTTTCCAATATAGTTTATTTTGTGCTTTTGTTCTGTTTTTCGATAATAGTGGTCTTAGTGGTTTGGAAAGTTGCGCTAGTCTGGGTGTGAATTTTATTAGGCGATGAATTCATCCCATAAACGATCTGAATTGTTTTAGTGTTTTCGGGATTTATAGTTTATTATTGATTCACACTTCTTTTTCGTTGGTTTTATACCAGTTGGTATTATTTGGTAACCCAACCAAGTTATTCGTTTTTCTGGCGAATTTGCATTTTTGTAGCTTTATTGCTAGGTTTTCTTTGTCCAGTTGGTATAGTACCTTGTCAAGTTCTTGTCCGCTATGCTACCCTTTGTGATTACTATGATATCGTCGAGAAATGCAAATTTGCTGTGGCAGTTTTTTATTGTGACATCTATGGTTTTTTGAAATGTTGCTGGCATATCTGTTAGCCCGTAGAAAACATTTAAGAATCTGTATGTAACTGTTGTCTTTCCTCCTCGAATGTTAAAATTCCAATGTTTTTGAAGCTGTGGATCTAATGGTATTTGGCTATATTCGTATTTAATGTCTGTTTTCGACAAATAAAATATTCCTTGTTCTGTGCTCCGTTCGGAGACGTAGTTTGCTTCTGCGTCTATAAGGTGGTCGATGCTTTGCAATTGGTATTTGTTTTTATGTATTGCGTCATTTAATTCTTTTGAATCGAGGGCTATTTTGACACTTTTGTTCCTTTTAACTGTTATTACTACTGGATTTATTAAATACTCGTCTGAGCATTTCTCGAGTGTTGTTATTTGTTTGTCCTGAACTAATTTTTCTAATTCTTGTTCCACGCGTTCCACTAAATGTAGGGGTACTCGTCTACCCTTGTGTTGTGATGGGGTGAAGTTTTCCTTGAATGTTGATTTTGCCGTATGGTTTTTTGAGCGGCCTAGACGAGTGCATAAGTGTGGATATTTTTTGAAAATCCATTTTATGATATTTTGTTCTCTTGATGAATCTGATATTAGGCCAATCGTCTTACCAGTTGGTTTTGTGGCTGTGAGGTGAATTCCTAGTTGTTGGAGAATGTCTCTACCCATCACATTTTGGGGGAGGTTGTTCATCAGTAGGATGTTGCAATTTTTGGCAGTCCATGATCCCGATTTGAGGGTTGTGTGTAGTACGCCTGTTATCTTCATATCCTGGTTGTTGAAACATTTGTATCTTGTTTTCTCTTTGAATGTTGTTATTTTGCGTGTTTTTACTTACAATCTCTTGTGCTTTTGAATACTGCATGAACGATCTTGTCGAGCCCGTGTCTGCTAGCCAGTCTAACTCTATGTTATTGCAGTTCAATTTTACCCAGAATTCTCCTCCAGCTTCTTTATTTAACGATACGTTGTTTACTTCATTAAATCCAGTTGGTCTGATTGTTATCACTGATGACCAATCTTCCATTAGCTCTTTCATGTAGAGTGCGGCTTCTGCGTCAACTGTTTCCTCTTCTGTTTCTTTTTCTTCTTCGCATTGTTGTTGTTCTTTTATATGCCGTACTCTTCTTGTTTGTGGTGTGCTTTGTTGTTGGTGTGTTTTTCTGATGTCTTGTTTGAACGGTGGATTCCTACGTTCGGGCATTGGTGCTTTACAAATTGATGTGAAATGGCCAATCTCTTTGCATATCTTACATGTGAAGTTTTGAGCCCAGCACATGTTCAGATGGTTCTTTATGAATGGTTGGCCACATTTGTAACATGGTTCTATCTTTCCAATTGTTGGTGTAGGGAGCATTGGTTGTTGTAGAGTGAGTTGTGGAATGGGAGGTCTTGGTCCGTATCTGATGTATGATACTTGAGACCAACCGTTGTTGTTTGTGTGAGCTCTTAGTATTTCTTGTTGGTTTGCTTGTCCCCTCTCCTGTTGATGGCGAAGTTAAGCACTTGTTGAGGCGTTCTTAGTTCTGAGAGTAAATCCATTTGGATGGATGTGTTATTCATGTTTGATATGAAAAGGTCCTTTACTAGATCCTCTTCCAGATCTTTGAATTTGCATAGTGCGCCTGCCTCTCTTATTCTGCTAAAGAATGTTTCTAATGATTCGTGTGCATAGATTTAAAGAATTTGAACCTGTCGAAAGTGGTGTAGCGTGGGATTGTGAATGTGATGTTGAGTTCATGTAATAATTCGTGTGTGGTGCATTTTTTTATTTGTGTGTGAGGGTTTTTCTGGTGATAAGTTCTTCTAGCTTCCGCTCCAAGTGATAAGTAAATGAGGCTTTCGACTTGTACCAACACTTCTGTCCACCTCGTCCCCCGGTATTCTGTCCACTAGTGCTCGTTTTCGCTTAATTACTTTACATTCGTTCTTGAAATCTACTCTTCTTCTTTTGTTTCTCTGCTCTCTATTTCTTGCGTCGTCCTCCGTTTCTCCTTCAAATTCCTCTTCGTAAGTGGGTAGTGTGGGGTAGAATAAGTCTCTGGGTTGGGATTTCAATTTGAGTAGTTTGTCTACTTCAATGATATCGCGTGCCATTATCGCCACTTTTAGTGTGGAAAATCTTTAGTGTTTCCAATCTTCGGGGGTGTCGCTACTGAATCCTAAAACAGGTTTACTCCTAATGGAGTTTTTGCTGACTGCGCCATGATAAGAAGCGTATCCAAATATAACAATTGGGGTGTGATTAATGGATTTATTGTGAATAAGATTTGACCACACCATTTGGTTATCTATTTCTGTGTTATTCAAGTGTAAAGATGAAGTATGAGTATTATCTAACTCCTGGTTCATATAGTTCTCAGTAACTTGCAAAGGAAAATCGGATTGTGCAGCAACGTTTATTAGGCCACGAGGCGACTGTATCATATCTATCTTTTAACTCGTCTGCACAGTTCCAATGTGTTACTAACACTTTAACTAATTCACACCAACTGGTAACGTATGTACAAAGACAGCATTTAGATAACATTTGCAATACGTGTGCATAGATAAATAGTTTAATGCTTGGTTGCTAACTCCTGCACACTGGATACTGCTGTATCACAAAATTAATAATAATAATAATAATAATAATAATAATAATAATAATAATAATAATAATAACAATAATAATAACAATAATAATAATAATAATAATAATAATAATAATAATAATAATAATAATAATAATAATAATAATAATAGTAATAATAATAATAATACTAATAATAATAATAATAATAATAATAATAATAATAATAATAATAAAAATAATAATAATAATAATAATAATAATAATAATAATAATAATAAATTTAATAGTAAAAATAAAAATAATATTAATATTAACACTAAAAACGATAATAATAATTTACGTTGTTAGCAAGTCTGGTGCGTTGAACTCAATTGATTATACTACGTATATTGGAATCAAACTACTCGACAAAAACAAAAAAAATAAATTTAATAATAATAATATTAATATCAATAATAATAATAATAATAATAATAATAATAATAATAATAATAATAATAATAATAATAATAATAATAATAATAATAATAATAATAATAATAATAATAATAATAATAATAATAATAATAATAATAATAATAATAATAATAATATTAATAATAATAATATTAATAATAATAATAATAACAATAATAATAATAATAATAATAATAATAATAATGATGATAATAAAAATAATAATAATATTGATAATAAAAATAATATTAACAATAATATTAAGAATAATAATACTAAAAATAATAAAAAAATAATTGTGATACGTCATCTACTAGATGATGAATCGAGCTTATTGTTGAAAAGAGATTTATCAACGCACAACTGTATTCAATGCTAGATAAGGCAGAACTGCAATTAAACATTTGGCAGTGTGCACATTAAGTACGTGGTACCAGTCAACATTAAACATAAGACACAGTCGCCGGACGATTGCAGGTGTTTAACAATGTTAAGATTTACATAATACAGGAAGGATTTTTTAATTTGCTGCATCATGAAATGAGGTTGTCTATAAGTGCAGTACCATGTACCACATTTTCCCTCAGAGGAATAACGAGGTTTGTTAAAAAGATCTAAGTCTATAACTCGTGAGGGCTTAGCTCTCTCTCTCTCTCTCTCTCTCTCTCTCTCTCTTTCTTCTTGAGATTATACTGATATCTCTAGCACTTGGTCTCCGCTCCGTCTTGCGTTAGACCTTGGAATGGGTGGCCCTCTCGAGGGTTGTTATTTGTCTTTGCGTGGAAACGTCCTGCGCACTTGGACCTGGTTGAAAACTTGCGATACATTTAGGACCTTTGATCGGGGTGCTTGTATGAGCTTCATCAATGTCTTCATCCTTGGATAGAGTCTCCGTCTGTCCGTATTTCCTTGGCTTCCTTGTGGGCCTACTACTACGTCCTGGTTTCTTGCCATGGGTTCTTTCATCAATATCTACCGTTTCTTGTTGTTCGTAGTGCACGTCTTTTTGATTAGCTTCGGCAGTTGCTTCGTGAGCTGGGATTGTGTCGTCTTCGTAGTCCTCTTCTTGTGTGGATGTGGATTGCTCTCTATGTATTTTCTTTGCGCGCCCTTTTTGGGTGATTGGACGTATTTCCTTTTGGGAGGAACATTAGTGCGGTGGACTCCTAAGTTGGGGTCGTTGGGAGAGTCTTGTTGCTTTTTTCGGATGGTGCGTTCGCCTTTTAATTTTGTCATTTGTTACCTTTGGTGGACGTTCATTGTTCGCTGTAACTTTTCGTGATGGTTAATGACCGTCTTCCGTGCAGCAAATTGGATTGATGGAATTCGGAGTTGTGCGGGTGACCAAATCTAGCTAAGTCTGACATGTGTAGAACGGTATTATCTTGCCCCGGGCACTTAATGGCTAGGGTCGATTTAGAGGTTTTCACTAGCGCTGCATCTTCTGGTATTGCTTCACACAGGCCTTGGAGTTGTTTCTTGCTGCGTGTTGAAGTAATTGTTTTCCTAGCTAGTTGAAGACCTTTGCTGGATTCAGCGACCGGTTCCAACGTTGAATGGGGAGTCATCCGGAATGATCGAGGGACCTCGCCTGTGTCGTTCTTAGCTGCCGTATGCATACTCTCTTTGGATGTGCGCACTTCCTCGTCGCTGTTGAGGTCCTCTTGTTCCCAACGCTCGTCGGATATCAGTTCGTCCTCTCCCACGATGTTGTCATCTAAATAGTCAGGTTGTATATTTAGCCAATTTAAATTGTTACTATTAGGTGTAGACGTTAAGTTAGTTATCGGGGTGTTAGCACGGCGCCCAAAGTGCGCTTCGAACGGCTTATATTGGTTGCTTTTTTTCGACATATATTAGTTCTTGGGCGAGTTGTCTTGGGGACAGTTTTATATTAAACGGATGTTGTTTTGGATCTAGTTTGAGGCATCCTAGTCTTCGTTTGACCGTTTGAATTAATCGCTCAACGAGTCCTATCAATCTATGGTCGTTTGCGGGTGCAAATATTATCTTTATGTTGTTTCTGTTGCACAATTCTCTAATTATATTGCCTGTTTGGCATCTAGCTTGGTCCATTTGCATAGATCTAGGTACCCCGTATATGGACATATATTTATTAAGGAAATGTTCTATGTTATTGTATAATTAAGTTGACCATGTTGTCGCCTTCTGAATCTGTTCTGATGCTTTCTATTTTAGTGTTTAATGAAACCATATCTATTTGTTCTTCATTCGGGGTTTCTGATGATTCAATTATTTCGTTGATGTTGCGATTGTTGGTGTATCTGTTCAGGTTGGACCTGCAGACCTTAGCTAGGTGGTTGGGTTTATTGCATCTTCTACACGTCTGTCCGATGGCTGGACACATAGTCCGATGTTCTTGCGTCCAGGGTTGTCCACAGTTCCGACAATTATGTTGTTGGAATTGTTGTCTGTTGGACTGATTTGAATTGCCTCTGGGCGGATTGTAGTTGCCTCTAGGCTGGCTTAAGTTGCCTCTGTAATTTCCCCGATATCTGGAGCTCGATATGGCTAGGACCGGCTCGGATCTTCCTACGATTGATACCATGGAGGGGTCAGTAGTATTTTTTGCTTGTATAGCTAATTGGCTTCTTTCGGCCGAGTTCAATGCTGATGGCTAATTCGAGTGCCTTTTCTGGATCTAGTGTTACCTTTAAGAGCTCTTTTTGAAATTCCGGGTCGGTCATGTTGGCTGTAAAGATGTCTCATAGCAAGTCATCTTCCAAAGCTCCCAATTGGCAAAATTCTAGTGCGGATCTCAAAAGCGGATTTGAATTGTTCCATGGTTTCTCCCTTTTGTTGGCGTCTTGTGAGCACTAGGTAACGGTCAAATGTGACGTTCCGTGGTCGTATGAACGTCAGCTTCAGTTCTTCCCACAATTGTTGTGTCGTGATGTTCTCGACGTTGGTGTGAAGGTATTTTTTGGTATGCATTCTGCGTCCTTCTATTCCAATGGTTAAGTAAACCATTGAATTTGCCTTCTTATTGGCAATGTCCCATGGCTTGTCACCGCATAGCAGACCTATCCTGTCAAAAATATTGCAATCGTTTTTCCATTTCGCTGCTGCCTGATTATATCTTGTAAGTCTTTCATTCTCCATCGTATGGGTTGGGTTATGTACTGGCTTTTCCTCTACAGGTTCTGGGGATAAATGACTGTCGTCGGTTTCTCTCTTAAGAGGTCGTCAATTTCAATATTTGTCTTTGCGACGATGGCCGTTTTCAGCTGACTTCTCTACTTCTCCCATGGTATGGGTGGGTTTGAACTGGGTTTTTCCCAAAAAGGTTGGAGACCTAGAATTGTCTTTCCTTTTTCCTGGACTGCGCCACGTGATACGTGATCTACTAGATGATGGTTTTTTAAGCTTATTTTTGAAAAGAGATTTATCAACGCACAACTGTATTCAATGCTAGATAAGGCAGTATTTGCGCTAGTATTTTCAACGCCTTTAGCAAAGTTATCAAGCACTCACCACAGACGAGGTTTGGTGTCCACAACATGGCGCAGTCAGCAACTGTAACCATCGCATGATCCGCAGTCGGCATTCCCTTCTTCTGGGAAAGCGGCATGGAACCCCCAGTAGAATGGCCCATATGGTCTGCAACCCTCAAGTTGGCAATAATGGCCAAGAACTCAATAAATGTAGACTCCCTATTAAAGCACAAACCAGCAATAAAGGACCTCACACACCCAGCAGAACCCACATACGAACCCCCAACAGAAAAAGAAACACAGGCACAACACACAGAGAGAGAGACCTAAGAAAGAACAAACGGAAAGTAGACTGGGACAATGAATGCAAACAAATCGCATTCAAAGGCCCAATAGTGGACGGCGTCCCATGGGATGAAGCGGACCTAAAAGTAACGAGCCTCATCTATGTCAGCCTGGGAACTGAAGGTCAACGGATCTACCAACAACGATTCCCCCACTCGGACATCGAACTCATAACATTGTTCGAACTCGCACATGAACTTTCCCTCTCCTTCACAAAGCCACGTAATATAACTTACGATCGTTTTCTCCTCTTCACCTGCAGACAAAAGCAGAACGAAAAACTGGAAAGTTTCCACTGTTGCCTCAAAACCCTAGGCGCAAAATGCCGCCTAGGATCAGCCGTAGAAGACCTCATCAAAGATATTTTTATCGCATTTATGAAAAACACCGATATACAAAGAGAACTACTTATGGAAACGCGAACAGCCCAACAAGTCCTACATATCGCACTCAACCGCGAACGCGGCCAGGAAAACCATAAAGTGATCAACACACAATTAAATCGCAACCCTCTACACACATTCGAACAAATCTCCAATATAATGTCTAGCCAAAGAAACCAAGCATACAACCCACGGCCTCGTTTACCCGTTCGGAACACCCAAACACAACGCACACCCAACGCCCCCAACCCTTGCCGACGATGCGGACTACAATTCTCACCAGAGCACCTGCAAATATGCCCAGCCAAGAGCGTCCAATGCAACTTCTGCAAAAAAATCGGACACTATAGCGGAGTGTGCCAATCCGCAAAATTACTGTGGCAAACGCAACAAATAAAACCCCAACAAAATGTACCCCAACAGAACATCCCCCAAACCCGAAGAGTATGTAACATCAGACCTTTACCCGAACAACAACGAACCCCGACCCAAATCCAGGACACCCAATCGGATACCATGGACGAAACCATTGACCTCGAAAACACATTCTTCATTCAAGAGGTGTTTGACAGTTGGAACACGGTCAACCTAATCAGCCCAAAAACATTCCACAACGCCCAACCACACAAACTCTCCCCCAACATCTCAGTCGAAATCTGGATTAAAACAACATCAGATACGACCGAAATCGACTGGCTCGCAGACACAGGCAGCCCAAGAACCTTCGTCTGTAAGGCGGAAGCAAAAAAAAATACTCCAACAATGCAAATCCAGCAAATGGAGAGACCCGACTGGATGCCAAACAAAATACAGATGCTTCAACAACATCAAGATCCCAATTGCAGGAAGAATCCAACTGAAGCTTAGGTCAGGACATCGAGTAGCAACCAACCACGAAATACTAGTGGTAGACGCAAACACTGTGAACCAGACATCCTGGGACAGCTTGGCGTCACACTCTCCCAAAATAAAGATACACATATACACAATATCCATTCAGACAACGCACTACAAATCAAAATCATAAACAAATTCCCCCACCTGTGTTCCCGCTTGGGCAAATCCAGAAATCACATTGCTAAATCTACATTAAAACAAGACATCACACCATACCAACATAAGGGCCAAAGAGTACCATTACATCTCACGGACAAAGTTGACAAAGAAATTCGACACTTACTAGACACGAACCAAATAACAAAGCTAGAAAAATGTTCCGACAAAGTTTTTATAAGCCCCGTAGTAATAACGTAAAACACGACCAATCAATCAAACTAGCATTAGATTCCAAACTACTAAACGACGCCATCGAAAAGAATAAATATCAAATGCAATCTATTGACAACCTAATGGATTCAGTAGCAAAATATATCTCCGACAACAAGAATGAGACAGGTAACTTCCTATTTTCTAAAATAGACCTCAAATATGCATATAGCCAAATTCCACTACATCCAGAAATTAGAAAACACTGCAACTTCAACATCCTCGGGGGAAAATCAACAGGAACATACCAATTCATAAACGGATTTTATGGCCTTAGTGATATGCCTGCAACATTCCAAAAAACATTAGACAAAACCCTAGAAAATATCGACAACAAGTTCTTGACGATATCATAATCATAACAAAGGGCTCCCCCAGTGACCACGAACTAGACATATACCGAGTCCTATCAAGACTTGACAAGGAAAGTCTAGCAATCAAACTAGAAAAATGCGATTTCGCAAAACCTTCAATAACTTGGCTAGGATACAAAACTACCCAATCGGGAATATCCCCAACTGTAAAAAAGACAGACTCCATACTCAACCTCCAACGCCCAAACACACTCAAACAATTACGTTCCCTTATGGGCTCAATACACCAGCTCATAAAAGTTATACCAAACCTAGCCAGCTCACTCGATCCAATAAGACCCCTACTCAAAAAAGAAAACATAACAAACAACAAGATACGATGGGTAGATTCACACACAACTGCCCTCGACAAAATAAAAGCGGAAATTTCAAATATTACAGAAAAGAAACACTTCGATAAACAGCGAAATACACGCCTAAAATGCGACGCAAGCCACACAGGCCTCAGAGCACTCTTAGAACAACAATACCCAGAAGGATGGTTTCCAATCGCGTACGCTAGCCGATTCCTAAACGAGGCAGAAATGAAATACAGTACCAACGAACTAGAACTTTTATCCGTGTTTTGGGCCACACACCACTTCAAATATTATCAAATAGGATCCAAATTTGAACTGATCACAGACCATACAGCTCTCCTTTCAGCATTAAAACCCAACCGGGCCAATAAATCGCGACAAAGCAGACTAATACGTTGGGTAGACAAACTACTCCCATACACTTTCACAATCAAGCATTTACCGGGGAAAGACATGGGTTTTACCGATTACTTAAGCAGAAACCCACATTTGAAACCCCTTCCAATAAGCCTAGATGATGAACTTTTCGTCATAAATAGAATAAAAGAATTTACGTTCACACTAGTCAACGAAGAAAGAAAGCACAACATTTCAACCAATCAAAACGCTCCAATCGGACAAACACACAAATCACATGACGTAATAGATGAAATTCAACAAGCACAAAATAAAGCGAACGCTTTTTTGCCATTTACCTAAACACAAACAGTCGCACTCTTTCTCGTTATCAAATTCAACTTTTCAAAATCAATATTTCGCGTACAAAAACAATCTAACTTTGAACAACATTGAACATCTTCCTAAATTAAACAACTTCAACCTTCCCCAATTCTCAAACAACCTTAAGTCACCTTTATCTTACAGAATTTTCCCCAATCAATACACAAATCCCCGCACTAAAATTAACGTTGGTACAAGAAACAAACCTAATCTTAACACTTTCGATAGACCAATAGTAAAACGTACCAGGAAACCTAACAAAACAAAAGCAATGAACTCACCCACCCCTAACATCTCCAACTCTGTAGCCACCCAAACGGACGGAAACCCACCATCCTCAAATATAGGCCAAGGCCGAGAGCCAATCGACGAAGCCAAACGTGCAACCCTGTTCGAATTCGAGAATGAAACCCCTCCCGATTATCGCCGCAATTTATCTCGAGTATTTGGCGAATAATTCCTGGCTGAGGCTACTTTAAAAGACAGGAACCTACAGTCCATCATTCGCGTTGTAAAATCCCACAAATGAGAAGAGCTAAAACTAGTATCGAAGTATTACTACAGTCTCCGAAACGACTTTTCCGTGGCCCAATCGGGATGCCTTTTATATGATGGAAAGCTAGTTATCCCTTACCAGCTCCAGAACTTAGTTATTAATGCCGTGCATCGCACCCACCCGGGCCAACTTGGGATGATCAGACTAGCGAACCTTATCTGGTTCCCCCAGATACAACGCACCATCGCTCTAAGGGCAGAAAACTGCAGACAATGCCTGGATCAAGGTGAGAACCTAAAATCATTAATACCAAAATCAAAACTAGGTCAACTACCTAAGCTAAGCGAACCCAATGAAGAACTACAACTAGACTTCGCAGGACCAATAGTAGATACAAAAAACACTAACAACGAACACTATATCTTAGCCGCGGTAGACAGGCTCTCCCGATACCCATCAGCAGTAGTACACACAAACTGCGACACTCAGACAGCAATAGAAATCCTTAGCCTATACTGCAAGTTCCATGGCATACCACGCAGTATCCGCTGCGACCAAGCACAGGCATTTAAATCCAGAGCCTTTGAAATCTTTTGCAAAAAAAAAATATAAAACTCATATTCTCCCCCACCCACGACCACCGAGCCTCAGGCATAGTGGAACGCCTAATACAAACGTTAAAGCGAAGACTAGCAACTATGAATATCGATCCCTCATGGGACAACACCACCATAGCAGAGAAAATCTCCGAAATAATCGAATCCATCAGACTTATCCCTAACAGGGTCACTAAAACACCCCCATTCGAAGAACACTTCGGTAGACCAAAAAATACAGAACTCTCTAAGCTTCTAACAAACCCTAACACTAATAACCTAACTTACAACAACATAAAATCCTTCCACTTAGACAAACGACTACTCCAAAACCTCACATTGACGCCGGCGGCAATATGGGACCGGGACACTAACTCAGAGGTCAACCTGGACATACAATACAGAAAGGAGGACCCGGCCCGACAGGACCCACAATCTGAGGCATCCCAGACGTCAGATTCGTCGGAATCTGACAATGCCCCACTAATGCCATCACACAAGGGTACAATAATTCCGTCTAAATTTAAATACCAAATAGGAGATAGGACAACCATATTTGATCAAACACACCTAGCACGTAAAACCATTAGAAGAAAAAACCCCGAACCGAGAGGAACACTAAAACCCCTGTGGTCAATAATACCAGATGGCACTATTGCTGATTATACTCCCCACACCATAAGCATCGACACACATAATCGGAAAAACAACGTAATACGCAAGAGTGACATAGCCATATCCTCCGAAAAACGTCCGATACCTCAAGAACAAAAACCCCAAGAACCAAAACTCCGCCTAATAAACTTCTTTGCCTGTAAAACAGTAGGCGAATATAATCGCAATAAGCGTAAAATAGAAAAACTCTGTTTAGCCGAGAAAGCCCAATTGACCCGAACGGGACAACCCATAAAGAAAGCAGGCAAAGAAGCCACAGCGGAGCGGCAACCAAGTAGCGAACCACGTAATCGAAAAGCAACAGCAGATGCACCAGGACCATCCTCCTCAAGCCTCCAACAAGGCACGTCAACCCCTATCGACGAGGACGAGAGCATAACCCAAGCAACAAAGGCAACACTCAACATATGCCCCATAATGACTAAAGCACAACCAAGCCCAGCACAAAAGAAGCTAAAGAAAAAGTCCCCGAAAGTAACCCAAAAGGGCAAGCGATCCTCAATTCGAAAAAAGGCAACCGTGCCAGCAGCCCGAAAGACAGCCAATATGAAACTAACAAAGGCCAAACAAGCAGCACTAAAACAAAGCTACGTACTCAGCCTAAGCCGAAGCCCGGTCAACACAGATGAAATGGGCAAAAAAAGACAACCCGCATATTCAAAGAACATTCCCCTGGGCACTCAAAGCCCTTCATTATTGCAGCATACTCCTCCGCGGCGGACTTTACGATTTCAACTCCCAAAAAGAGCACAGCCTCAACAATCGCCAAGTCACCCCCGCTGCGCAACGTCCGCAAATCTAAAGCCGAAGCAACGGTAAAGAAATTAAATATCGAAAAGGCCATTGCCAATCTCACACCCACTTCCCCAACCGACGACTCATTACTCCAGACAAACACCAAAGAGACAACAATTATCGATCTGGTCGACACTTCAGACGAACCCCAACAAAGCACACCTCTCAGCATCAATCCCAACTGCTCCTCCTTCGGACAGGACATCATAATCCTCTCATCTGACTCCCAAGAGTCAAGTAACTCCTTCCATACTGCATCTGTTCACTCATTACCCACTCGGACCCTCCAACCCAAGAACTCAACACCCATGGACTGGTCCCCAACTCCCCAAGTACCCGAACGGGAACCATACGACCGCGACACTAAAAACAACGCCTCTAGCGAAGAATCCCAACACTGATCTTCTGGTGGCATCTCCCAGAGGGGGGAATGTGGTGAGCACCTGGCTCACACAGTAACCAAGAATCTAAATGTAATAATATAAACTCTTATAAGACTCTATGTGTTTTTATATATCATCATTCATGGTTGTAAATACGTTAAGTGCATTGTTTACTTTTGTTAACTGGTTGTACCAGTTGTCATTCTCAAACAACTCCAATCGGAGCGCAATAGCTAACTGCACTTGGTGTATTAAGCAAAGAAAGAGAAGTTCGTTAGAGAGTTAATTCTTATTGCGCTAGTATTTTCAACGCCTTTAGCAAAGTTATCAAGCATTCACCACAGACGAGGTTTGGTGTCCACAATAATAATAATAATAATAATAATAATAATAATAATAATAATAATAATAATAATAATAATAATAATAATAATAATAATAATAATAATAATAATAATAATACTAATAATAATAATAATAATAATAATAATAATAATAATAATAATAATAATAATAATAATAATAATAATAATAATAATAATAATAATAATAATAATAATAATAATAATAATAATAATAATAATAATAATAATAATAATAATAATAACAATAATAATAATAATAATAATAATAATAATAATAATAATAATAATAATAATAATAATAATAATAATACTAATAATAATAATAATAATCGTTATGGAGGGATTCCACTAGGAATACAAAGCAGACATACACTGATAGAAACTCAATCCCTAGGGATTGCAACTAAGCATCAGAACCTACTATTATAAACACTCTTAAAACTATATGTAGATATATCTATAAATCGTCGCATTTGTTCATTTATACTTCAGTTCTTCGGAACATTACTGTTTCTTTAGTTAGAAGGTACTGTCTGGTCACCAAATTAAGTTCAGTCTAACTCTTGCCGCTTTAGAAAAAACGCGCGTGACAAGAAGGGAAAACGAGTTTATGTTCAGTTGACATAAATCGAGAAACCTCGAAATAGAATGTTTAACCGCCAGTGTTTTTCCCCAGGGACCAGCATAACATGGTGGAGTCGCTAAAGTCGCCAATTGACGTCCCCTTATATTTAGAATCAGGCGCCAACCCACCTCACGAATGGCCGTCATGGCTGTCTACGTTCAAACTAGCAGTCATGGTGAAAGAAAACCCACTGCCGCGGACATCTTTTACCCCACAATCCCTTCTTATGAAGAAGTAATAGAGGGAGCGAACGACGAAGAAACTGGCAAAAAACAGATACGTAATGAGAGGCGCCGCGTAGACAGGGTAAACGAATGTAGAATCATCCGCAACCGAGGACCCATGATCGATCGGTACTCCTGGGATGAAGCAGATATCAAGGTCAAAAGCCTTGTATATTTCTCCCTCGGATCAGAAGCAAACCGAATCTATCACCAACGTAACCCCCCACACACTCATTGTTAGATGTTCCACAAACAAGCTCATCTACGAATTGGGAATAACGTTTACACGATCATGAAATATAACATTTGATCGCTTCCAGCTGATCACTGTACAACAAAATTCAAACAAGAATCTCTAGACATTCTTCAGCAGACTACGCAAGCTCGGCTCCAAAGCAGTCCTAGGGAACTTCGAAGAAGATTTAATAAAGGACTTCTTTATTGCAAAAATGAATAACACAGCAATCCAGATGGAGCTGCTTTCCGAGGTTCGCACACCTGCTCAAGTTCTGAATTTTGCCCTCTCACGGGAGAGAGGCCAAGAAAATCAAAGAGAGACATTGCGCTCTATCCCATCCAACTGGAATCAATTAAACGTAAAAACACAACAGAATAGTCTTCCACGGATGCGTCAACAAACAAACGTACAACGACATCAAACATCACAAGGAGTACAACCATTTTGGAGATGTGGAGCTCCATTCACCCACGGACATAAAAATAGCTGACCAGCAAAACAAGCACAATGTGAAAAGATGGGACATTTTGCAAAGTTATCTAGATCGAAAAAGCCAGAAAGACCAAGGCCACGACCACCTCAACGAGTCCCACAGCAAACATACAACCAATCCCCATGGAGTAATCAAACAAGACGTGTGCGACACGTTACCGAACACAGCCAAGACGTAAAACAAACAAACGTAGACGACGAGTTGGAGTCAATAGACCCCGAATCCCACTCTACCTAAAAGAACTCACAGAAGACTGGGCAAATATAAACTTGGTACAACCACGAATATTTAGTAGCCCAGTAAGAAATATCATTCTAACCAAGAAGGAAATTGATGAAATCTGGATACAAACAACCTGCAAAAATTCGGGAAAAATTGATTGGCTTGCAGATACAGGATCGCCCCACAGCTTCATCAACCCAACAACCGCCAACAAAATCATGATGCAAAACCCCAACGTCAAAATTGAAAATCTTAACGAAAACAAATACTACAGATGCTTTAATAACAAAGAAATAAAAATAAAAGGTGTAATCCCTATCGATATCACGTCCGGAAGCTGGTGCGCAAAAAGATGCCCAATCCTCATAGTGGAACAAAACACGACAAAACTCATGGGACGAGACGTCCTACCAAAGCTTGGAATCAGCCTACAACAAACAAAACAACCAGACAAGACAAAACTGAAACAACCAGTGCTCCCCCAGGGAAACCTGTGGGATTTCGACCACGATTCAGAACCTGAACTAAATATCCAGTACAAGTATGATGAGCCAACACAAGACTCTATCCCGCGGGCACTATCGCCGGACACATCAGATTCAGAGAACGCGCCGCTGCGTAGCCCCAAGCGCGTTCCTGAAGAACAAGCTACCAGAGCCGCCCTAACCCAGCCTGACTGCCCGAATCCAGTGAATCGAGAAACTCTGGGCATTCAGAAGTACTCAAGATTGCCAACGCAAACCAAAAGAAACAGGCAAAACAATTGAAATCAAAGCCCAATCCAAGATGAAGAAGCAAAAAGGCAGACAACAGCAGGACAACCACGTTTTTTGCACAAAAGTCAAAAGCAGCTGCCCTGAAACACAGTCAACAAGCCAAATCGGAGAAAAGAAAACTCCTGTACTTCAGCTCACCGGAGAACAAGTCATCCATCAAAGCAACTCCCAAAAAAGTGCAAGCGTCATTAACGACGCGAACATTCAACATCCGCGAAACTCCCTTGGGACCAACCTTTAAGATAACAGCATCCTCAGATGCCAACGACTTGATGAACTCTCCAGCAGATCCGACAAAAATTCCCAGACCATGTAAAGCCACGAGTTGACAAAATAGTAGAGCGCATCCGGCGTCACAACACACCTCGAAAGCAAGAACAAAGTGACCACCCCATCGAAGTAGTCTACTTAGATAGCTTAAATTCAACAGGAAAGCAAACTGAGGAGGTTATTACTTTGGAGTCCACTCTAAACAAGGCCGAGGACAATCAAGTGGTAGGGGCTAACCCCTTGCCACCATCGCAACTGAAGAGCACGAAGTAGGAACACCCAGCACTCTCTCGGACATCAGCCCGAGAGACTTTTACGATCCGACAGAATTTTGATCCCAAAACTCTTACCAGCGGGGGGTGGTGGTGTGTTATGGAGGCATTCCACAAGGAATACAAAGCAGACATACACTGATAGAAACTCAATCCCTAGGGATCGCAACTAAGCATCAGAACCTACTATTATAAACACTCTTAAAACTATATGTAGATATATCCATAAATCGTTGCATTTGTTCATTTATACTTCAGTTCTTCGGAACATTACTGTTTCTTTAGTTAGCAGGTACTGTCTGATAACTAAATTAAGTTCAGTCTAATCCTCGCCGCTTTAGAAAAAACGCGCGTGAAAAGAAGAGAGAACGAGTTTGAGTTCAGTTGACATAAATCGAGAAGCCTCGAAATAGAGTATTTAACCGCCAGTGTTTTTCCCCAGGGATCAACATAAGAATAATAATAATAATAATAATAATAATAATAATAATAATAATAATAATAATAATAATAATAATAATAATAATAATAATAATAATAAAAATAATAATAATAATGATAATAATAATAATAATAATAATAATAATAATAATAATAATAATAAAAATAATAATAACAATAATAATAATATTAATAATAATAATAATAATAATAAAAATAACAATAATAATAATAAAAAAAATAATAATAATGATAATAATAATATTAATAATAATAATAATAATAATAATAATAATAATAATAATAATAATAATAATAATAATAATAATAATAATAATGATAATAATAATAATAATAACACTAAAAATGATAATAATAATTTACGTAGTTAGCAAGTATGGAGCGTTTAACTCAATTGATTATACTACGTATATTGAAATCAATTTACTCGTCAAAAACAAAAATAAAATAATAATAATAATATTAATCATAATATTAATAATAATGATAATAATAATAAAAATAATAATAACAATAAAAATAATAATAATAATAATAATAATAATAATAATAATAATAATAATAATAATAATAATAATAGTAATAATAATAATAATAATAAAAATAATAACAATAATAATGATAATAATAATAATAATTTTACGTAATTAGAAAATCTGGTGAGTTTAACTCGATTGATAACTACGTATATTGAAATCAAATGACGTATATTGAAATCAAAGCTCGACAAAAACAATAATAATAAAAATAATAATAATAATAATATTTTTAATGATAATAATAATAATAATAATAATAATAATAATAATAAAAATAATAATAATAATAATAATAATAATAATAATAATAATACTAATAATAATAATAATAATAATAATAATAATAATAATAATAATAATAATAATAATAATAATAAAAATAATAATAATAATAATAATAATAATAATAATAATAATAATAATAATAATAATTATAAACACACCAATAAAAATACTAAAATTAATAATAAAAATGGTAATAATAATATTAATACTATTAATAATAATAATAATAATAATAATAATAATAATAATAATAATAATAATAATAATAATAATAATAATAATAATAATAATAATAATAATAATAATAATAATAATAATAATAATAATAATAATAATAATAATAATAATAATAATACTAATAATAATAATAATAATAAAAATAATAATAATAATAATAATAATAATAATAATAATAATAATAGTAATAATAATAATTGTTGTGTGCACAATGTCTCGTTGTGCAGATTGTTGCATTGCTAGGCTTAAGGCAGTAAAAGGCTGGCGCGATAAGAATTAACTCTCTCTTTACTTGTTTAAGATCTCTCTTGACACCATGTGCGCTTCTCACTTGCGCTCCGTTTGGAGCATACGAATGATGACTGGTACAACCAGTAACTGAACTAACAAAGCGTGCAACATATTTACAACTACGAAAATTTATAATATAGTAACATAAATAGTCTTTTGTACGAGTTCATATTAATACTTGTAGGTCTTGGTTGCGGTGTGAGTAGGTGTCTCGCCACATTCCCCCCCTCTTGGAGAATCCAGATTTGCAGTTAATAGTTGGAGTTCTCGTTAGTATCCTTGGTTGTGATGTTCTGGGTGTTTATGTCCCATTCGGGGTCTGGTACGTCGGGGGTCCAGTCCATGGAGTCTGAGTGCTGTGCGTTTCGAGTGGGGGCAGAGTTGACGGAGGCGGTATGGAATGAGTCTTGTGAGTCTGAGGATAGTATGACTATGTCTTGTCCGAAAGTAGTGCAGTTCGGGTTGATGTTTAGTGCGACTTGTGGGGGACTGTCCTCGGAAGTATCGACGAGATCGATGACAGTAGTGTTCTTGTCTTTTGGGTCTTGCGTGGAGTCGTCCGCTGATGGGGATAATGAGATGTTGGCTATGGCTTTCTCTACGTTCAGCTTTTTGACTGTGGCTTCTGCTTCAGACTTTCGAATGTTTCGCATTGGGGGTGATTTCGCGATTGTTGACACGGTGCTCCGTTTGGGGGCGAGCATGAAGTCGGCTGCCGATGACGACGTGGCTATTACGAACGGTTTTGTGTGTCCTGGGGATCGTTCCTTGAACACGCGTGTCGTGGGTTTCTTGCTGAGTTCGTTGAAGTTGACTTGGTTCTGACTTAGTTGGAAGGCGTAGCTTTGTTTCAGGGCTGCGAGTTTAGCTTTTGTTAATTTTGTGTTGGCCGTTCTCCTGGCTGCTGATACAGTTGCCTTCTTATGTATGCATGATTGTTTACCCTTTTGTGTTTTCCCTGGGGATTTCTTTTTGAAACTTTTCTTTCCTCCTGTTGTTCTTGTGAGGATCGGGGATACATTGAATGACGGACCTGGCATTGAGTGCGACGGATGTACATCGTCGATGGGTGTAGACGTCTCAAGTTGTTGTGTCTTTGTTGTGGAACTCGTTTCTTCGTTGTTGACCTTTCGCTTGCGGGGTTGTTGAATGTTGGGTTGTGCGGATTGCCTTGGGTTCTTTGAGTTTTCACCCATCTGGGATGTCTTCAACAGCTGTGCTTTTTCCTAAAACAGAATTTTTCTATTTTACGTTTGTTCCGGTTATATTCTCCAATTGTTTCGCAAGCTACGAAATTTATAAGGCGTAGTTTTGGTTCTTGTGGGGCAGGGCGTGTTTCTGATGATATTGCTATGTCATTGTTACGTATCACGGTATTTTTGCGATTGTGAGTGTCTATGGTAATGGTGTGAGGGGTGTAATCGACAATTGTGCCGTCTGGTATTATGGACCAGAGGGGTTTTAGCATGCCTCGTGGTTCTGGGTTTTTTCTTCTTATAGTTTTTCGTGCTAGGTTACGACGTGTTTGGTCAATAATTGTGGTCTTATCTCCTATCTGGAATTTAAATTTAGACGGAATTATTGTACCCTTTTGGGGAGGCAACAGTGGTGCATTGTCCGACTCCGAGGTGTCCGACCACTGGGATGCTTCCGATTGGGGTTCCTGGAGGGTCGGCTCGTCCTGTCGGTACTGTATGTCCAGGTTAATTTCCGAGTTGGTGTCCCTGTCCCAGATCGCGGCCGGCGTCAGGCTTGGGTTCTGGAGTAGTCGTTTGTCTAAGTAAAATGATTTTATGTTGTTGTATGATAGGTTTTTTGTGTTGGGTTTTGTAAGGATGTTAGATAGTTCCGTATTTTTCGGTCTGCCAAAATGTGCCTGGAAAGGGGCAATTTTAGTGATTCTGTTTGGTATTAGTCTAATGGATTCAATTATTTCTGTTATTTTTTCTGCTATGGTTGTGTTATCCCATATGGGGTCAATGTTCATTGTTGCTAGTCTTCGTTTTAATGTTTGTATCAAACGTTCTACCATTCCTGACGCGCGGTGGTCGTGTGTAGGGGAGAATATTAGTTTTATGTTTTTATCTTTGCAGTAAATTTCGAATGCTCTCGATTTGAATGCTTGCACTTGGTCGCAGCGGATGCTGCGTGGGATTCCGTGGAACTTACAGTATTGGTTTAGAAATTCTATTGCCGTTTGTGTGTCAGAACTTGTGTGAACTAGTGCGGATGGGTAACGTGAAAATCGGTCTACCGCGGCAAGTATATAATGTTCATTATTATTGTTTTTTTTGTCTATAATGGGTCCGGCAAAGTCTAATTGTAGCTCTTCATTGGGTTCGCTTAATTTAGGTAGTGTTCCTAATTTTGATTTACTGATTATGGGTTTTAGGTTCTTACCTTGGTCTAAGCATTGCTTGCAATTTTCTGCCCTGAGGGCTATTGTCCTGTGTATCTGGGGAAACCAGATCAAATTCGCTAATCTGATCATTCCCACTTGGCCCGGGTGGGTTCTGTGTACAGCGTTGATGACCAGATTTTGTAGTTGGTGTGGAATGACTAGCTTGCCGTCGTACAACAGGCATCCCGATCGGGCTACGGCTAGGTCATTTCGTAGGTTGTAATAATATCTGGAGACTAGCTTTAGTTGGTCCCAATTGTGGTTTTTTACCAACCGAATAATGTTTTGTAGGTTTTTATCCTTGAGGGTAGCCTAGGCTAGGAATTCCTCGCCGAATACACGGGAGAGGTTTAGTCGATAATTCGGGGCCGTTTCGTTCTCAAACTCGAATAGCGGGGCATGTTTATTTTCATCTATTGGCTCTCGGCCTTGTCATAAGTTCGGAATTGGGGGTGTGTTGTCCGTTTGGGTTGCCACTGAGATTGGGGTGTTTTGAGTAAGTTGTGCGACATTGTTGTTGTTTTTTGTCTTCTGGCTCATTTTATGATTTGTCTGTCGAATGTATTTATATTCGGTCTATTTCTAGTGACCACGTTTATTTTTGGACTGTATTGTAAGTAGTAATTGTTGGGATTAAAGAGTAATGGGGGTTTCTGTTTGTCTGGGAAGTTAAAAGAATTTGTGTTGGAGAAAATTTTGATGTTTTTGGGATCTTGAATGTTTTTGTGTATAGAACTTTGAAATTTTGAATTGGAATTTGATTTTGAATTAACTAGCGAGAAAGAGTGTGACTGTTTATGGCAAGAGAAATGGCAAAAAGCGTTCGCTGTATTTTGATTGCGCTGAGCGTTGTTAATTGCGTCATGTGGTTTGTGTGCTAATCCGAATGGAGCGATCTGATTGGTTGAAATGTTGTGTTTACGTTCTTCATTCAAAAGTGTGAAAGTAAATTCTCTAATTCTGTTTATTACGAAGAGTTCATCATCTGGGCTTATTGGGGGGGGGGGGTTTAGGTGTGGATTTCTGCTTAGGTAATCAGTGAAGCCCATGTCTTTCCCCGGTATATGCTGGATTGAAAAAGTATATGGGAGTAGTTTGTCTACCCAGCGAATCAGTCGGCTTTGTCGTGATTTGTTCGCCCGATTGGGTTTGAGTGCGGAAAGTAGGGCTGTGTGGTCTGTTATTAGTTCGAATTTTGATCCTAGTAAGTAATATTTGAAATGGTTTGTTGCCCAGACTACTGATAGTAGTTCTAGTTCGTTTGTACTATATTTCATTTCTGCTTCGTTTAAGAAACGGCTGGCGTAGGCTATGGGGAACCATCCCTCTGGGTATTGTTGTTCTAATACCGCTCCAAGTCCCGTGTGGCTTGCATCACATTTCAGACGTGTTTTACGATGTTTATGGAAATGTTTTTTCTCTGTAATTTTCGAGATTTCTGCCTTTATTTTGTCTAAGGCTGTTGTATGTATTTCTTCCCAACGTATTTTGTTGTTTGTTATGTTTTCTTTTCTTAGCAGGGGTCTTATGGGGTTGAGTAGATCGGCTAGGTTGGGTATAAATTTAATGAGTTGGTGTATTGAGCCCATAAGGGAACGAAGTTGTTTTAGTGTGTTCGGAGGTTTTAGGTTCATTATGGAGTCTGTCTTTTTTACTGTGGCGGAGATTCCCGATTGGGTAATTTTATAGCCTAACCATGTTATTGAGGATTTGGAAAATTCGCATTTTTCTAATTTGATGGCTAGGTTTTCTTTGTCAAGTCTGGATAGGACCTTATATATATCGTGTTCGTGGTCAAGGATGGAGCCTTTTGTTATGATTAGTATGTCGTCTAAAAAGTTGAATTTGTTGTCGATGTTTTCGAGTGTTTTGTCCAGTGTTTTTTGGAATGTGGCAGGCATATCACTTAGACCGTAGAATCCGTTTACGAACTGATATGTGCCAGTTGATTTGCCCCCGAGGATGTTGAAGTTGCAATGTTTTCTAATTTCGGGATGTAGTGGGATTTGGCTGTATGCGTATTTTAGATCGACTTTCGAGAATAGGAAATTGCCTTGTTTATTCTTATTGTCTGAGATATATTTGGCGACTGAGTCCATTAGATTGTCGATGGATTGCATTTGATACTTATTTTTGTCGATTGCATCATTCAGTAGTTTTGAGTCGAGTGCTAGTTTGATGGACTGGTCATGTTTCACTGTTATTACTACGGGGCTTATAAAGACCAGGTCGGAGCATTTTTCTAGTTTTTTTATTTGGTTTGTGTTAAGTAAATGTTGTATCTCCTTATCTACTTTTTCCGTTAAGTGGAGTGGAACCCTTCGGCCTTTGTGTTGGTACGGTGAGATGTCTTGTTTTAGCGTTGATTTAGCAATATGGTTTTTGGATTTTCCCAAACGGGAGCAGAGGTGTGGGAATTTCTTTCTGATTTTTATTTCTAGTCTATCATCCAAATTAATGTTGTTAATATTTGTACCTTTATTTTGCGAGAGGGCGAATCCAAGTTTCCCCAATATATCTTGTCGCATCAAGTTCACAGTGTTTGCGTTGACCACCAGGATTTCGTTGTTTGTTGCTTCTCGGAGTCCCGATCGGAGGTTCATCTGCATTATTCCAGTTATAGGGATCTATATGTTGTTGAAGCATCTGTACTGGGTCTGGCTGTTGGTTGGTTTTTTCCATTTGGCTGATTTGCACATTTGAATTATCCTATCTGCTTCCGCTTTACAGATGAAGCTTCGAGGGCTGCCTGTGTCCGCGAGCCAGTTTGTCTCAAACGTGTCTGTGGATGTTTTGATCCAGATTTCATCTGAGATGTTTGGGGATAGTTTTTGTGGGTGTGCGTTGACAAAGTTTTTTGGATGTACGAGGTTTACAGTATTCCAGCT
>NC_134481.1:45692345-45709845 GCF_964194025.1 Convolutriloba macropyga | reverse complement strand
CGTTGAACTTGAAGGTTCCGCTGGGTTGATTGTGCTGTTGATTGCTTCACGTGTTCTTTTGGTTCCTAGTGGTTGGTTCGTAGCTTTTTGCTTTTTGGCTTCGTCTAAACAGACTTTACGTATTTTTTCTTGGTTTCTTTTATATTCTCCAATCGTTTTACATGCCACCATATGAATTAATCTTGGTTTTTCGGGTATTGGCTTAGTTTCGGTTGCTATAGCAATGTCGTTTTTGCGGATTACTGTGTTTTTCCTTTGTGGCGTATCTATTGTTATAGTATGTGGTGTGTAGTTAGTTATAGTTCCATCTGGGATTATGGCCCATTGTGGTGCTAAAGTGTTTCTTGGTTCCTTAGTTTTTCTCGCTATGGATTTACGCGCGACGTTTTTCTTATTGTATATTATCTTAGTTGTTTTATCTCCGATGGAGAAATGTAATTCTGAGGGAGATATCTTACTTGTGGAGCTTCTGCTTAGTGGTAAGTTTTCGGAATCGTCCGAATCTATTTGCTTTGGGGCGGAAGTGGGGTTTTCGTCTTGTTTATACTGTATGTCGAGTTCGTCCTCAGACCTCCCATCTAGTCTCCACATCTCTTCTTGTGACAGTACATCGTGTTTGAGTGTTCGCTTGTCTAAACAACGACTTTTTAGTTTATGATATGATAAGTTTTTTATCGCTGGTTTTGTTAGCATGTTTGATAGTGCTGTATTTGGCTTTCTGCCGAAATGCGCTTCAAATGGAGTAATTTTTGTAGTTCTATTAGGTATGAGTCTGATATTTTCTATTATGTTTGCTAGGCGTGAGCTTAGACTTTCTGAGCTCCAGTTGGGATCAATATCGAGTACGGCTAAACGTCTTTTGATCGTTTGTATTAAGCGTTCGACCATTCCTGTTCCTCGGTGGTCTCCGGCTGGAGCTAGTATCAGTTTTATGTTTTTGTTTTTACAGAATATATAAAATTCTTTTGCCTTAAAGGCTTGTGCCTGATCACATCTTATAGATCTAGGAATTCCATGAAGTCTGCAATATTTTTCTAAGTAGTCTATCGCTGTTTCCGTGTCGCAGTTATGGAATGTTTCCGCGTGCGGGAAACGTGATAGTCTGTCTACAGTTACTAGGATGTAATTGTTTTGTGTGCTATTCTTGTATGGAATTGGTCCTGCGAAATCCATTTGGATTTCTTCATTAGGCTCTTTTAGTTTGGGTAGATCTTCCAATTGGTTTTTTGGAATTAAAGGTTTTAGGTTTTTACCTTTATCGATGCAGTGTCGGCAGGCTTTGGCTTTTGCTACAATTTCGGAGTAAATATGAGGCCACCATATTAATTTGGCTAACGCTAACATTCCTACTTGTCCCGGATGTTTGTGGTGAATTGTGTCTATAACGAGTTGTTTAAGTTTTTGGGGGATTACTAGGCGATTATCGTATAGCAAGCAATTCGTCTCGGTAACTGATAAGTCTCGTCTAATGTGAAAGTATAGCGGATTTACTTTTTTGAGGTCGTCCCAATTTTGTGTTTTAACTAAATCAATGATTGGTTTGAGTTCGCGTTGTGAGGCTTCTGCAAGAAATTCTTCATTAAAGACTTTGTTAAAGTTTTCTCTGTATAAAGGGGTTGGTAAGTCGTTATGCGCGTCAAATAAATTTTCGTGTTTGGACTGATCTAAAGGGTCAAGGCCTTTGCCTTTGTTCGAATTGAATTCCGTTTGGGTGCTACAACTAGTAAACGTTTTTGAATTGCTTGGTTGCTCCATTTGGGGTTTTGTTAGTTTATTGGGAGCTCGAAATCTACGTTTAATAGGAATATTGAAAGTATCTTTGTTGGGGTTACGTCCTGTAGTTATGCCGACAATGTTTTTGTTAATAAATTTGAAGATAGAATTTAGAGTTAATGAATGTGAATTAATAAGCGACTGATTTGTAAGCGTGTTAAGGCAAAAAGCGTTGTTTGTTTTGTTGCCTGTGTGTTTTGGATTAATTACGTCATTTTTGACTAGTTTTGTGTCTGTGTTCTGATTGGTTGAGATAATCACTCCCTTTGGAGAGAATGAATTGTTCGCTCCATTTGGAGACAATGAATTTCTTGTTATGAAAAGTTTGAATTCTTCGATTGTGTTGATTACGAAGTTTTTGTCTTCGTCAGTAGGTGGAATTGCTTCTCCTGTAGGATTCCTACTTAAGTAGTCGGCGAACCCCATGTTTTTTCCTGGAACTTGTTCGACTGTGAAATGGAATGGTAGTAAACGATCTACCCAACGTCTTAATCTACTTTGATAGGTTTTGTTTCCTCTATTTTCTTTAAGAGCTGAAAGTAGTGCTTGATGATCCGTTTGGAGTATGAATTCCGTACCATATAGGTAGTATTTAAAATGTTCCAACGACCAGACTACCGCTAGTAGTCCTAATTCGTTTGTGCTATATCTTGATTCGAGATTATTTAGGAATCGACTTGCGAATGCGATTGGTTTCCATATTTGACCGATTTTTTGTTCAAGACAGGCGCCTAGCCCTTTTTTGCTTGCATCGCATCTTACTCTTGTTTGTTTCGATATATCGAAATGTTTGTTTTCTGTTATTTGTTTTATTTGAGCTTTGATATTGTTGAATGCGATTGTGTGATTTTCTTTCCAATCAAGTTTATTTTGTGATTTTGTGTTTGCTTTTGATAGCAGGGGCCTTAGTGGTTCGGATATTCTTGCCAAGTTTGGTATGAATTTGATCAGGTGGTGTATACACCCCATGAAGGATCTTAATTGTTTAAGTGTTTTTGGGTTTTCGAGATTTATGATTGCGTCACATTTTTGTTTTGTTGGTGTTACTCCATTTGGAGTGACGACAAAGCCTAGCCATGTAATTTGTTCTTTCGCAAACTCGCATTTTTGTAGGTTAAAAGCTAGATTTTCGTTATTTAGTCTTTGCATTATTTTGTCTATTTCTTTTTCGTGATCTTCTAGTGTTCCTTTTGTGACTATAAGTATATCGTCTAAGTATGCGAATTTTGTTTTTATGTCATGAAGTGTTTTGTCTATCGTTTTTTGGAACGTGGCTGGCATCTCGGTTAAACCATAGAATCCATTGATGAATCTATATGTGCCTGTGGCTTTTCCACCTATTATGTTGAAATTACAGTGTTTTTTGATGTTCTCATCTAATGGAATTTGACTGTATGCATATTTTAGGTCAATTTTGGAGAATAGATACTGACCTGGTTTGTTTTTTCTTTCTGAAATGAATACTGCTACCGAGTCCATAAGGTGGTCGATGCTTTGCATTTGATATTTGTTCTTATGTATAGCATCGTTTAGCTTTTTGGAGTCGAGAGCTATTTTTACTGATTTGTCTTTCTTTACGGTTATCACCACTGGGCTTATAAAGAGTTCGTCTGAACATTTGTCTAATTTTATAATTTGTTTTTCATCGATAAGTTTTTGGAGTTCTTGTTCCACTTTGTCGAGCAGATGGAGTGGAACTCTTCTTCCTTTGTGTTGGGACGGTGTGTATTGAGATTTAAATATCGATTTTGCGATGTGATTTTTTGATCGCCCCAATCTTGTACAAAGGTGTGGGTATTTGTGGTATATCCACTTTATAATGTTTTTCTCCTTTTGGATATTTGTAATTGTATTAATTGTCTTACCAGGTTTTTTGTGTGCGCTGAGTGTAATCCCCAGTTTGGTGAGGATGTCTCTCCCCATTATGTTGTTCGTTTTATTCTCCACTATTAACACTTTGCAGTCTTTGGCTGTCCATGATCCTGACTGTAGATTAAGTGAGAGTATTCCTTTTATTTCTATATTGTTGTTTGTAAAACTTTTGTAGATTGTGTTTTCAGTATATTCTGAAATTTTTGCTGTTGGGATCTCCTTCTGGAGTTTTGTTGCTACGTCGATGTTCATGAATGACCGTGGGGAGCCTGTATCTGCTAGCCACTGCACTTTGTTTTGGGAGGTAGTTGTTTCTACCCAGAATTCTCCATATGGGTCTTTATTTATTTCGTCATTTTTCTTTTGTACGAACTCCATTGGTTGGATTATGTTGATATTCGCCCAGTCTTCATGGAGTTCTTTTATATACAGGGCCGCCTCTGCGTCTACGCTTTCTTCCGTGTGATCACTTTCTTCCGATCCTTGCTTGATGTGTTTTACTCTTCTCGTTTGTTGTTGCTTAACTTGTGGACTTGTGTTGTTCGTTGGTCCACGTGGTGGTCGTCTTTCTGGCATTTTCGCTGTACACAATGAAGTGTAGTGCCCTAGTTTTTTTGCAAATTTTGCATTGCATTTGCTTTGCGGGGCATGTTTGAAGGTGGGCCATTGAAAATGTGTTTCCACATTTCCAGCATGCTGATGATTTTTGTTGACCGTATGATGTTTGTGGTCTTGTTTGTTGGGTGTAGGCCATTTGTGGCCTTATTTTGTTTTGGCGAACGTAGGAAACCGTGTTCCAACTTGTATTTGCCTTTAAGATCTCTTGTTGGTTAGCCTGGCCTCTTTCTCTATTTATTGCATAGTTTAGTGCCTGTTGTGGCGTTCTCACTTCTGATAGTAGCTCCATTTGGATGTTGGAGCTTCTCATATTTGATATAAATATATCTTTAACGAGATCTTCTTCGAGTTTCTCGAATTTACAGTGTGCTCCTAATTCACGGAGTCGGCTATAGAAGGTTTCGAGGGATTCGTCTGATCTTTGCATTGCTTTAAAACACTGGAAACGGTCGAATGTTGTGTTGCGAGGTCTTGTGAAAGTTATAGCCAGTTCGTGTACCAACTCGTTGGTTGTACAACGTTCTATTCTCGTGTGTGGGTTTCTCTGATGGTAAGTTCTTGTCCCTTCTGCCCCTAGGGATAGATAGATTAGACTTTTGACCTTTAGGTCTGCCTCGTCCCACGGAATTTTGTCTATCATCGGTCCTTTTTGCTCGATCTGTTTACATTCGTTCTCCCAGTCTACCTTTCTCCGTTCATTTCGTTGTTCTTTCTGTCTTTCTTCATCCTCCGTTTCTCCTTCTAGTGCATCTTCATACGTGGGTAGTGTTGGATAGAATAGCTCCGCTCTAGTCGGTTTCAGCTTTAACAACTTATCCACATGAAGGTTGTCTCTTGCCATTATGGCCATTTTCAGCGTACCGAACCACGTGGTCCATTCTGTCGTGGGATTTGCTCCTGTCTCCCAGAATACAGGGACTCCGAGCGGAGTTTTGATTGCTGACTGCGCCATGTTAGGCCGAATGGATTCCCGTTGGAAGATTGACTCTGTTGTAGTATCGAAGGTTGTTTGATCAACTCTTATATCTATTGTTCTGTCTTCTAACTCCGAATGGAGAGACTGGAAGTCTGGTTCTTGATTTATCAAAGATCGTGATAGCTCCAGTTGGAAAGGAGTCTATGTAATGATTTAACTAGAGAATGCTTTTATAAGCTTTGAGTATCTGTGATAGATTGTAATGATCTATTGTGAATTTGAATCTATGAATCACTTTGTGAAAAGAATTATCTTTAACACTTTATTCGGCCACGAATCGACTGTTCGTTATGACAGTTGTTTATCGTCTGCACTTAGCGGATGTGTTAACTTGAAACCACGTTATAATACCCGCCAAATCGCAGGCGTGAAAATGAGCAACTAACATAAACTCCTTTCGGAGACACAGTATGTACAATGCATTAATTATATAATCATAAGTGTTTATAAATACGATACTAAATACTTTTAAGTCTTTGTTGCGTAGAGTTTTAGATGATGCGGCTATACCGGTATCACAATAATAATAATAATAATAATAATAATAATAATAATAATAATAATAACAATAATATCATTAATAATAATAATAATAATAATAATAATAATAATAATAATAATAATAATAATAATAATAACAATAATAATAATAATAATAATAATAATAATAATAATAATAATAATAATAATAATAATAATAGTAATAATAATAATAATAATAATAATAATAATATTAATTGTTATGCTCGAAGTCTTCTTCGTGCAAGCTAGAGAGTCGATCGGCTAATAGACAGTAAAAAGACTAGCGCAATAAGATTGAACTATGCTTAAGGCTGCTTATTCTTTCTCAAGTTGGACACCAAGTGCGCTATTGCATATCGCTCCGATAGGAGCATGTTAAACTTGACCGGTACAACCGGAGTACGTAACAACGTAACAGACAACATATTTACAACAGCAGCAATATAATATAATAACATACAGAGTTTATACGAGTTTATAATATTACGTTTAAGTTCTTGGTTGCAAGGTGAGCCGTGGCCTCACCACATTCCCCCCCTTGGGGAAGATGAAATCTTGCTTTGATTTCGTTAATTCTCGTTGGGGTCGTTCAGATCGGGGATATGGGATGTAGGGTCCCGGTCGGGTATCTCTGCGTGGTCCTCTTCTGGGGAGTCCATATCGATGTCGTGGATTGTTGTTGCCCGTTCGGGATATTTTGGAATTTGGACAGGAGCATGAGGTTTGTCGGGTTGCAAGTTCCTTGTGGGAACAGAGTTTATTGATGCCGTGTGGAACGAGTTGTTCGATTCTTGTGAATCGGACGACAGGATTACTATATCTTGCCCGAAGGTGGAGCAATTGGGGTTGATACTCAGAGGGGTTTGCGGCTGCGGTTCTTCGGAAGTGTCGACTAGGTCGATGATCGTTGTCTCTTTTTCCATGTTTGTGCCATGAGATTCGTCTGTTGAAGGAGTGAGTGTAATGTTAGAGAGTGCTTTCTCTAATCTAAGCTTCTTTAAAGTTGGTTCCGCTTGGGATTTTCGGGGGTCTCGCAGTGGGGGTGACTTCGCTATGGTTGTGACCGTGCTCCTGTTGGGGGTTACTTGCATAAAATCGGCCGCCGACGATGATGCAGCAATGATAAATGGCTTCTTATTTCCTGTTGATTTCTCTTTGAATATGCGAGTGGTTGACTTTTTCGATAGTTCTTTGAAATCTGTCGGGCTTTGGCTAAGATGAAACGCATAAGTCTGTTTGAGAGCAGCTAGTTTTGCCTTTGTGAGTTTGGAGTTTGCGGACTTTTGTGCAGCTGAGATGGTTGCCTGTTTTCTGATTGCTCCTCTTTTTCCCTTTTGGGTACTTGGGGGTGTCTTTTTCTTAAAGCGTTTCGGTCCTGTGAGGATTGGAGAGATGCTCAGTGACGTACTGGGTGCATCAGTTTTTGTCTCTTCTTCACCGATTGGGGTGGATGTTCCTTGTTTCTGATTGTCGGTTGGGGGTCCGTCTTTATTTGGTGAAGCCTTGCGTTTGCGTGGGCCTTTCTGGATCGTCAGCTGTTGGGTGTTATCGCTTAAGTTAGTTGAACTGCTTTGGCCCGTGTGGGTTGATTTTGCTTGTTGTTTTTTCTCTTCTAAACAGAATTTTTCTATTTTGCGTTTATTGCGGTTATATTCGCCAACAGTTTTGCAAGCTACGAAATTTATTAGACGGAGTTTGGGTTCTTGGGGGATTGTTTCCTGCGGTTTTGGGCGTGTTTCGGTAGAGATAGCTATGTCATTATTTCGTATGACAGTGTTTTTACGATTATGTGTATCGATTGTTATTGTATGAGGGGAGTAATTTACTATTGTCCCATCTGGGATTATTGACCATATCGGTTTTAGCGTGCCTCGTGGTTCAGGGTTTTTACGTCTTATGGTTTTGCGTGCTACATTACGGCGCGTTTGGTCAATGATGGTGGTTTTGTCTCCTATTGTGAATTTAAATTTAGGAATTATTGTACCCTTTTGGGGAGGCATGAGCGGCGCGTTATCTGAGTCGGAAGTGTCAGACATCGGGTTGTCCTCGGGTTGGGAGTCCTGTTGTGGCTGAGAATCGGGTTTGTACTGTATATCGAGGTTCAGTTCCGAATTTGTGTCCCTGTCCCAGATGGCTGCTGGAGTTAGGCTGGGGTTCTGGAGGAGTCGTTTGTCTAAGTAAAATGATTTTATTTTATCGTATGATAGGTGATGTGTGTTAGGTTTTGTAAGTATATTGGATAGTTCTGTGTTTTTAGGTCTGCCAAAGTGTGCTTGGAATGGAGATATTTTAGTTACTCTGTTTGGGATTAGTCGTATCGATTCTATTATTTCCGAAATTTTTTCAGCTATTGTTGTGTTGTCCCATATGGGATCAATATTCATGGTAGCTAATCTTCGTTTAAGTGTTTGTATTAGGCGTTCTACCATGCCCGAGGCTCTGTGATCATGGGTAGGGGAGAATATTAGTTTTATGTTTTTCTCTTTGCAAAAGATTTCGAAGGTTCGAGATTTAAATGCTTGTGCCTGGTCGCAGCGTATGCTGCGTGGTATTCCGTGAAATTTACAATATTGGTTTAGGAATTCTATGGCAGTCTGTGTATCACAGTTTGTATGTACTACCGCTGATGGATATCTAGAGAAGCGATCTACTGCCGCTAGTATATAATGTTCGATGTTATTATTTTTTGCGTCTGGAATTGGACCAGCGAAGTTCAGTTGAAGTTCTTCGTTTGGTTCGCTTAGCTTCGGTAAGGTTCCTAGTTCTAATTTAGGTTTTATTGACTTTAGATTCTTACCTTGATCGAGACATTGCCTGCAGTTCTCTGCCCTGAGGGCTATTGTTCGATGTATTTGCGGGAACCAAATAAGGTTAGCAAGTCTTATCATCCCCACTTGGCCCGGGTGGGTTCTATGTACGGCGTTAATCACTAAGTTTTGGAGCTGGTACGGTATTACTAGCTTTCCGTCATAGATCAGGCACCCCGATGGGGCTACAGATAAGTCGTTGCGTAAATTGTAGTAATACTTGGATACGATCTTCAGTTCTTCCCAGTTCCGTGACTTGACCAGGCGGGTGATGTTTTGTAAGTTCTTGTCTTTGAGAGAGGCTTCCGCCAGAAACTCTTCGCCGAATACCCGTGCTAGGTTTGCTCTGTAATTGGGGGTTGGGACATCGTCGAATTCGAAAAGTGGGTGGTGTTTCGTTTCATCAATTGGTTCACGTCCTCGTCCTATGTTTGAATGGGGTGGTGTAAGATCCGTTTGGGTAGCAACTGAGATGGGGTCGTTTGATGTTGTTGGGTCTTCTGAATCGGGGGAGAGCATCTTTCGCTTGTTGGGTTTTCTTTGGCGTTGCGTTATTTGTCGGTCGTATGTGTTAACTTGGGGGTTGTTTCTTGTCACTACGTTAATTTTGGAGGGGGTGTTGTAATTGTAGATCTTTCGTTTATTAACTGTTGGAATTTTTGTGTTGTTCAATTGATAGGGTTGGAATTGGTTCGATAAGTTTTGAGGAGGTTTAGTAAAGTTAGATTTTTCGTTGTAATTTTGAAATAGATGGTTAGAATTTGAAACTTGACTATGAATATTTGAAAATTGATGATTTGAGAATTGTTTATGAGTGTTTAAATTTTGATTTAATAGCGATAAAGGAGGCGACTGAATTTGAGAGTTGGAATGGCAAAAAGCGTTCGTTCTATTGTGCGTGTGTTGACTATGGTTAATTACGTCATGTGATTTCAGCGTTTGTCCGAATGGAGCGTTCTGATTGGCTGAAATTTTATGCTTTCTTTCTTCGTTTAGTAGCGTAAAAGTGAATTCTCTTATTCTGTTAATGACAAAGAGTTCGTCGTCCGGGCTTATTGGGGGGGGGGGTTTTGGTGTGGGTTTCTGCTAAGATAGTCTGTGAAACCCATGTCTTTACCCGGCAAATGATGTATTGTAAATGTATAAGGTAGTAGTTTGTCCACCCATCTTATTAGTCTGCTTTGTCGGGATTTGTTGGCCCGATTGGGTTTTAATGCGGACAGTAAAGCTGTGTGGTCTGTAATTAGCTCGAACCTCGACCCTAATAAATAATACTTAAAGTGGTTTGTGGCCCATACCACTGATAGTAGTTCAAGTTCATTCGTGCTATATTTTATTTCAGCTTCATTGAGGAATCGGCTGGCGTATGCTATGGGGAACCAGCCTTCGGGATATTGTTGTTCTAGAACTGCTCCGAGGCTTGTGTGACTTGCGTCGCATTTGAGGCGTGTGTTCCTCTGCTTGTCGAAATGTTTTTTCTCAGTAATGTTTGATATTTCGGCTTTTATCTTATTTAAAGCTGTCGTATGGTAGTCTTCCCAGCGTATTTTGTTGTTGGTAATATTATCTTTTTTTAGTAAAGGTCTTATGGGATTTAATAGATTGGCTAAGTTTGGAATGAATTTAATGAGTTGGTGTACCGAGCCCATGAGGGAACGCAGTTGTTTCAGGGTGTTTGGAGGTTTAAGGTTCAGTATTGAGTCCGTCTTCTTTACGGTAGGAGATGTTCCCGATTGGGTTATTTTGTATCCTAGCCAAGTTATTGTTGTTTTTGCGAATTCGCATTTTTCTAGCTTTATTGCCAAGTTTTCTTCGTCTAGTTTGGATAGGACTTTATAAATGTCTGTTTCGTGTTCGCTTGGAGAGCCCTTTGTTATAATGAGTATGTCGTCGAGGAAATTAAATTTGTTATCTATGTTTTCTAGCGTTTTGTCTAGCGTTTTTTGAAAAGTTGCGGGCATATCGCTTAGGCCGTAGAACCCGTTTACAAATTGATATGTTCCTGTTGATTTACCCCCGAGGATACTAAAATTACAGTGTTTTCGGATCTCTGGATGCAGGGGGATTTGACTGTACGCGTATTTGAGGTCTATTTTTGAGAAGAGGAAGTTACCGTGTTTATTTTTGTTGTCCGAGATGTATTTTGCGACTGAGTCCATGAGGTTATCTATGGATTGCATTTGATATTTATTTTTATCGATGGCATCGTTGAGTAATTTTGAATCCAGTGCTAATTTTATTGATTGGTCGTGTTTTACTGTTATTACTGCAGGGCTAATAAAGACTTGGTCGGAGCATTTATCAAGTTTCACAATTTGTTTGGTGTTCAGGAGATGTTGTATTTCTTTGTCGACCTTATCCGTGAGGTGTAATGGTACTCTTCGACCTTTGTGTTGGTACGGGGTAATATCTTGTTTTAATGTGGATTTTGCGATATGGTTTTTCGATTTTCCCAGACGGGTACATAAGTGGGGGAATTTATTTATTATTTTAATTTGTAAGGTATCGTCTGCGATTATATTATTAATGTATTTACCTTTGTTTTGGGTGAGTGTGAATCCGAGTTTTCCCAGGATGTCTCTTCCCAGTAGGTTGACTGTGTTAGCGTCTACCACTAGTATCTCGTTTTTCAGTGCCCTTCGTTGTCCCGATAGGAGGTCCATCTCAATTGTTCCGATGATTGGGATTTCTATATTGTTGAAGCATCGGTATTGTGTGTTGTTTCCGGTCGGGTCTTTCCACTTCGCGGTGCGGCAGGCTTGAAGTATTCTCTTTGCTTCGGTCTTACAGATGAAGCTCCTCGGGCTTCCTGTGTCTGCCAGCCAATTGATCTCGGTTGTTCCCTCCGTTGTTTTTATCCAAATTTCGTCTGGGATTTTTGGTGATAATTTATGTGGTTGGGCATTGGTAAACGTTTTCGGTTGTACTAGGTTTACCGTCTTCCAATTGTCGAACACTTCTTGGATGTACAGTGTATTTTCCAGATCGACCGTTTCTTCTGTGGTGTCCGTTTGGGTCTGCTCTTGAGTAGGAATTTGTTGTTGTTCATGGGATTGTCTGATGTTTCTTACTCTGCGTGTTTGAGGGATGTTTTGGTAGGGTGTACTTTGTTGGGGTTTTATTTGTTGGGACTGCCACAATAGTTTTGCTGAGCGGCATACCTTGCTATAGTGTCCGATTTTCTTGCATAAGTTGCATTGGACTTTCTTTGCCGAACAAATGATTAGGTGTTCCTGTGTGAACTGTAGTCCACAGCGGCGGCAGGGATTAGTAATGCTTGTGGGGCGTTGTTGTTGGTTGTTCCTCGTGGGAGTTCGAGGTTTGGGGTTGAATGTGGAGTTTTTCGGGTTGTAGGATATATTTGATATCTGTTCAAACATGTTTGTGGGGAAGCGGTTAAGGTGGGTGTTGATTGCTTTCTGGCTTTCTTGTCCTCTCTCCCGATTTAAAGCGAACTGGATTACTTGTTGGGCTGTTCTGGTCTCCATGAGAAGCTCCCGTTGGATATCTGTATTCGTCATGAAGGCTATAAATATATCCTTTATGAGGTCTTCTTCTGCTGAGCCCAGGCGGCATTTTGCGCCTAGGGCTTTGAGTCGGCAGTGGAAACTTTCCAGTTTTTCATTTGGCTTTTGTTTACAGGTGAAGAGAAGAAATTTGTCATAAGTGATGTTGCGGGGCTGTGTAAATGTGAGGGAAAGTTCATGGGCGAGTTCAAACACTGTGATCCGTTCTATCTCCGAGTGGGGGAATCTTTGTAGGTAGATTCGTTGTCCCTCAGTTCCGAGGCTGAGATAAATGAGACTTCGGACTTTCAGGTCTGCCTCGTCCCAGGGTTCGTTGTCAACGAATGGGCCTCTGAATGCTATCTGTTTGCACTCATTCTCCCAGTCCGCTTTACGTTTATTGTTACGTACGTCTCTTTCTCGGTGTTGTGCTTGAGTTTCGTTTTCTATTGCGGGTTCGTATGTTGGCTCTGCGGGATACGTGAGGTCTTTTATGTCCGGTTTTTGTTTGAGGAGGGAGTCCACGTTGATGGAGTTTTTGGCCATTATGGCCAGTTTGAGTGTAGCTGCCCACGTGGGCCATTCTACTGGGGGTTCCATGCCGCTTTCCCAGAAGAATGGGATGCCCACTGGGGAATGTGCTATGGGTACAGTTGCTGACTGCGCCATGTTATGCTCGAAGTCTTCTTCGTGCAAGCTAGAGAGTCGATCGGCTAATAGACAGTAAAAAGACTAGCGCAATAAGATTGAACTATGCTTAAGGCTGCTTATTCTTTCTCGAGTTGGACACCAAGTGCGCTATTGCATATCGCTCCGATAGGAGCATGTTAAACTTGACCGGTACAACCGGAGTACGTAACAACGTAACAGACAACATATTTACAACAGCAGCAATATAATATAATAACATACAGAGTTTATACGAGTTTATAATATTACGTTTAAGTTCTTGGTTGCAAGGTGAGCCGTGGCCTCACCACATTAATAATAATATTAATAATAATATTAAAAATAATAATAATAATAATAATAACAATAATAAAAAATTGATAATAATAATAATAATAATTATAATAATAATAATAATAATAATAATAATAATAATAATAATTGTTATTATTATTATTATAAACACACCAATAAAAATAATAAAATTAATAATAATATTAACAATAATAATAATAATAATAAAAATAATAATAATAATAATAATATTAATAATAATAATAATAATAACAATAATAATAATAATAATAATAATAATAAAAATAATAATAATGATAATAACAATAATAATAATAATAATATTAATAATATTAATAATAATGATAACAATAAAAATAATAATAATAGTAATAATAATAATAATAATAATAATAATAATAATAATAATAATAATAATAATAATAATAATAATAATAATAATATAATAATAATAATAATAATAACAATAATAATAATAATAATAATACTAATAATAATAATAATAATAATAATAACAATAATAATAATAATAATAATAATAATAATAATATTAATAATAATAATATTAATCATAATAAAAATAATAATAATAATAATAATAATAATAATAACAATAATAAAAATAATAATAATAATAATAATAATAATAATAATAATAATAATAATAATAATGATAATAAGAATAATAATAATAATAATAATAATAATAATAATAATAATAATAATAATAATAATAAAAATAATAATAATAATAATAATAATAATAATAATAATAATAATAAAATAATAATAATAATAATTGTGATACAGGAGTATCCAGTGTCCAAGAAGTAGCAACCAAGCGTTAAACTATTTATCTACAAACACGTATTGCATATGTTATCTAAATACTGTCTTCGTACATACGTTACCAATTGATGTGAATTGCTCACTTCGAGCAACCTGTCAGTTATTCAGTTAAGGTGTTAGTAACATATTGGAACTGTGTAGACAAGTTAAAAGATAGATATGATACAGTCGTCTCGTGGCCTAATAAACGTTGCTGCACAATCTGATTTTCCTTTGCAGGTTACTGAGAACTCTATGAACCAGGAGTTAGATACTACTCATACTTCATCTTTACACTTGAATAACACAGAAATAGATAACCACTGGTTTGGTCAAATCCTATTCACAATACACTAAATCCACAAATCACACGCCAATTGGCATATTCGGATACGCTTCTTCTCATGGCGCAGTCAGCAAAAACTCCATTAGGAGTAAACTTGATTTGGGATTCAGGAGCAACACCCCCCCCCCTAGAATGGATACAATGGTTTTCCACACTTAAGATGGCGATAATGGCACGCGATAGCTTTGAAGTAGACAAACTACTCAAATTGAAACCACAACCCAGAGACTTATTCTACCCCACACTACCCACTTACGAAGAAGAATTTGAAGAAGAAACGGCGGACGAAGCAAGAAATAGACAGCAGAGAAACGAAAGAAGAAGAGTAGATCTCTAGAACGAATGTAAAGTAATTGAACGAGAATGAGCACTACTGGACAGAATACCTTGGGAAGAGGCGGACACAAAAGTCAAAAGCCTCATTTGCTTATCACTTATAGCAGAAGCTAGAAGAAGTTATCACCAGAAAAATCCTCACACACAAATAGAAAAGTGCACCACACACGAATTAGTACATGAACTCAACTTCAAATTCACAATCTCACGCAACACCACTTTCGACAAGTTCAAATTCTTTAAATCCATGCAACAATCACACGAATCATTAGAAACATTCTATAAGAGAATAAGAGAGGCAGGCGCACTATGCAAATTCAAAGATCTGGAAGAGGATCTGGAAAAGGACCTTTTCATATCAAACATGAATAACACATCCATCCAAATGGATTTACTCTCAGAAGTACGAACGCCTCAACAAGTACATAACTTCGCCATCAACAGAGAGAGGGGACAAGAAAACGAACAAGAAATACTATGAGCACACACAAACAACACCAGTTGGTCTCAAGTATCATACATCAGAAACAGACCAAGACCTCCCATTCCACAACACACTCTACAACAACCAATACTCCCTACACCAAAAACTGGAATAAGAGAACCGTGTTACAAATGTGGCCAACCATTCAAAGAACCATCTGAACATGTGCAGGGCTCAAAACTTCCAATGTAAGATATGCAAAAAGCTTGGCCATTTCACACCACTTTGTAAAGCACCAATGCCCGAAAGGAGGAATCCACCGTTCAAACAGGACATCAGAAAAACACCCCAACAACAAAGCACACCACAAACAAGAATACGGCATATAAAAGAACAACAACAATGTGAAGAAGAAGAGGAAACAGAAGAGGAAACAGTTGACGCAGAAGCCGCACTCAACATAAAAGAGCTAATGGAAGAATGGTCATCAGTGAACACGATCAGACCAACTGGATTTAATGAAGTAAACAACGTATCGTTAAATAAAGAAGCAGGAGAAGAATCCTGGGTAAAACGAACTACAATAATATACAGTTAGACTGGCTAGCAGACACAGGCTCGCCAAGATTGTTCCCTCAGTATTCAAAAGCACAAGAGATCGTAAGCAAAAACAAAACAAGCAAAATAACAACATTCAATGAGAAAACAAGATACAAATGTTTCAACAACCAGGATATAAAGATAACAAGCGTACTACACATAACCCTCAAATTGGGATCATGGACTGCCAAAAATTGCAACATCCTACTGATGAACAACCTCCCCCAAAATGTGATGGGTGGAGACATCCTCCAACAACTAGGAATTCACCTCACAGCCACAAAACCAACTGGTAAAACAATTGATCTAATATCAGATTCATCAACAGAACAAAATATCATAAAATGGATTTCCACACTTATGCACTCGTCTTGGCCGCTCAAAGAAACCATACGGCAAAATCAACATTCAAAGAAAACTTCACCCCAACACAAGGGTAGACGAGTACCTCTACATTTACTGGAACGCATGAAACAAGAATTAGAAAATTCAATTGAGGACAAACAAATAGTCAGACTCGAGAAATTCTCAGACGAATATTTCATAAGTCCAGTAGTAATAACAGTTAAAAAAGACAAAAGTATCAAAAAAACCCTAGATTCAAAAAAATTAACTGACGCAATACATAAAAACAAATACCAAATGCAAAGCATCGACCACCTTATAGACGCAGTAGCAAACTACGTCTCCGAACAGAGCACAGAACAAGGAACATATTATGTCTCAAAAATAGACCTTAAAAACGCATATAACCAAATACCAATAGATCCACAGCTTCAAAAACATTGCAATTTTAACATTCTAGGAGGAAAAACAACAGGTACATACAGATTTCTAAATGGTTTCTACGGGCTAACAGATATGCCAGCAACATTTCAAAAAACCATAGACGTCACATTAAAAAACTGCCACAACAAATTTGCATTTCTCGACGATATCCTATTAATCACGAAGGGTAGCATAGCAGACCACGAAAAAGAACTTGACAAGATATTATGCCAATTAGACAAAGAAAACCTAGCAGTAAAACTACAAAAATGCGAATTCACCAAAAAACAAATAACTTGGTTGGGTTACCAAATAACACCAACTGGTATAACCACCAACGAAAAAGCAGTGTGAATCAATAAACAAACTAGAAATCCCAAAAACACTAAAACAACTCAGATCGTTCATGGGAAGCATTCATCGCTTAATGAATTTCACACCAAGACTAGCGGAACTTTCTAAGACCACTATTATCGAAAAACAAAACAAAAGCACAAAATAAACTAGATTGGAAAGAGGAACACACAATCCCATTTAAAAACATCAAAAAACAATTAATAAACATCTCGGAGAACAAACGCTTCAACATAAACAAAAAGACCAGAATAAAAACCGATGCCAGTAAAAGGGGGTTAGGCGCTTGTCTAGAACAAAAACACGGACATATATGGAAACCGGTCGCATATGTAAGCAGATTTTTGAATAGACTAGAAGAAAGATACAGCACAAACAAATTTAAACTATTGGCCAAAGTATGGGCACTAGAACACTTCGAATATTACCTGTATGGAAAAAAATTTACTCTACAAACAGACCATCAAGCACTACTCTCAGCACTTAAAAACAACAGAGGAAATAAAACATATCAAAGCAGATTATCAAGATAGGTAGACAGATTACTACATTTTAATTTCACGATAGAACATATACTGGGGGAAAACATGCGGTTTGCTGACTACTAATGCGGACCTCCATCCGGCACACCTGTACCAACAAATAGGGACGACGAAAAATTCGTCATAATTTTAATACATGAATTAAAGCAGGCTATTTTAAAGCAAAACATTACTCCACTTGGTTCAATTAAACCAACTGGTAATTTTAAACAATCAGAGAGCAACACTCAAAACGAACGGAATG
>NC_134481.1:45659845-45687345 GCF_964194025.1 Convolutriloba macropyga | reverse complement strand
TGTCGATTTGATTTCTTTTAGACTGTTGTTTCTGTGTTCCTTGAATTCCATCTCTGTGGTTGTATTTAATCTAACAAGCTTCTTCAAGGCTTTAGTGCAATCATTGCAAAACCAGAGGAAGCCTTCAGTGGACATGTATCTCAAATCTTCATGTGGAATCTTTGTGGATGTGTGGTGTACCAGGCAATAAAATTTGTCACATCCAATGGAATTTGTAGTTTCATCAACTGTTGACGAGTATTGAGGAGATGTTCAGTCTGAACCACTACTGGTTAACTTTGTCCTTGTCAGGTTTCCCATACAATATATGAAATTATGTAATTTATATGAGTCTAAAATGAAACGTAATATCCAATTCGTTGAGTTCTGTTTCACAACTGTAATTTTGACAGTTTTTGTTTTGCCCGATCAAGAGTTCTGAGAGGCATACACAACAATTTGCACAGCAATCCATTGTATGTTTTTTTGTTTTTTTCCTTAAAACTTAATATATGTTTACTTTTGGTCTGGAAAATGGCTGGGTTGCTTTATTTAATCTTTGCAGCCAATTTTCACTCCAGTTTGAGTTTTCTTGTACTACGAGCCCCAAGTCACGTTCCGATTGTACAGATGAAAGGTCTATTATTATACTGTATCATATCGAGACGACTGTATCATACCTATCTTTTAACTTGTCTACACAGTTCCAATATGTTACAAACACCTTAACTGAATAACTGACAGGTTGCTTGAAGTGAGCAATTCACATCAATTGGTAACGTATGTATGAAGACAGTATTTAGATAACATTGCAATACGTGTTTGTAGATAAATAGTTTAACGCTTGGTTGCTACTTCTTGGACACTGGATACTCCTGTATCACAATTATTATTATTATTATTATTATTATTATTATTATTATTATCATTATTATTTTTTTTATTATTATTATTATTATTATTATTATTATTATTATTATTAATATTATTATTGTTAATCTTATTATTATTACTATTATTATTATTATTATTTTTATTATTATTAATATTGGTATCATATTATTATTATTATTATTATTATTATTATTATTATTATTATTATTATTATTATTAATAATATTATTATTATTATTGTTATTATTATTATTATTATTATTATTATTATTATTATTATTATTATTATTATTATTATTATTATTATTATTATTATTATTTTTATTATTGCTTTAAGCACCATTTAAAATCTCAACAGTGCAAGAAAATTAAAACAGATAAGTTTTGTGTTTTCGCCTTAGTAAAATTTCAGATGGTATCAGTTTCAAATCAAATGAGAATTTATTCCACTATGCTGCAGCTAAGTTGAACGTGCGTTCAATGCAGCAAGACGTGGACGCCTTCTGCTCATGGTGCGGAGAAAACCAGCTGGAACTAAGGCTATAAAATTGCCACAAACTTTCTTTCAATTCCAGTGACACCGACATAGTTAAAAAGAAAATCGGAACCTGTGCACTTGAGGAACTGAAAGCAACACATTGATGGTACAATAATGATTTTGGAATCCATTTCCTACCGCTCATTTTCAGTGAATTGTAGAACTGTAGAAATGTGAAACAGGGAGCATTACAAATAAACGTTCCAGCAGTCAATTACGTTAAATCGAAATCAAATTTCTGGTTCCCGAGTTCCTTTTCCTGCAAATAGCGGACACCATCTTGGTGTCCCGCGGACACCAAAATTAAATAGTTCTGCTAAAAGAATACCATGATCCACATTATCAAACTTTTTATCATAGTCGGTATAAATTATGTCAATTTTTATATAAACAAACCTCGTTCAAAAAATTAAGATGCAATTGACAAAAAAGATAACTGCCTATAAGTCTCTAAATCAGACTTACAAACTTTTTAGTAGGTGGAAACGACTATTGAATTCTTCCGGCTAACTGAAAAAACACTCGTTCGATTTATTTTGTAGAAAAATTGGTTTAAAGATTTACTGACTGCTCTTGAAAATCTTTTGTATAACAATAGCATGATTTTCATCCGGATCTCTTGCTTTGTCAACATCTGAATTTTTGCAGATCTTTTCAATCGTTTCGTGGGAAATGTCAAAATCTGTAAGTAAGGTTAGCAACGAGGGCGAATTGTTCGGGACAAAGCTGGAAGAAATTTTGAAAATTGATGCAAAATATTAGTAGAAAAGAGAGCATTTACGAACGGGATCGTGAGCAGTTTCGTTTTTAAAGGCAACAGAGCTCGGAATCGAGGCCGCTTTGAAGTTTCTGTAGTATTTGACATGTTTTTCAGCGGATCAGGTTGCTGTTGATTTTGAATCATACTCCGCTTTATCTTATTCAATCAACCTTTCAGCAATGCCCTCTAGCCTTGCTATTTTCTTTATATTGTTTGCATTGTTCTTTCTAGCTGTTTCAAGGCTCTTAAGTGGGTTTTACGTAGGCAGTTTAATCCAAGGTGATAACTGAGGTCGACACATTATCATTCAAAACTTGCTAACACGCCTCCTTCATCAATGATTGCATAAAGAGGAGTTTCTTTAGAGACAAAAGTATTTTTGATAGCAATGAAAACACCTCCGTGTTTTGATGTGTTATTATCATCTCTTTCTGGGCGAAAGATTGCGTAATTTCAAAAAATGCGCTCGTTAACGTGGAATGAGCAACGAAGCCTAGTCTCTGTATGCTTGAAGAAGTCTACACTGCTCAAATTTACGTTGTTAGCAGGCCTGATTTGTTAATCTCGATTGATTACAATACGTATATTGAATACAAAAGACTCGAGGTACTCCTCGGATTCCTGTTTCACATTTAGTCACCAATGAGATACTTCAATTTCAGTCCCATCATAGAAGATTTTCTGGTTGGAGATTCGAAATTTGTTGCGTTGGTATCCTTCTTCGTTAATCATTTTATATCGTTTGACCTTCCTTCTCTTCGATTTGCTCTTCTTTGGTCAGAGACTTATTAACAAAGATCTTTGTTCCTTTGTCTTGCTTATAGTTAATAGTCCTGCTTAATGTGAACTTCTGCAAGCATTTTTTTTACCGTCCACGAACTGTTGACAGTCACTTACAGCGATCTTGGTTTGGAACTTGATTTGGTAAAATTACCCAAAACTTCTGAAATTGGAGGATTTGTTTTCATTTTCTCCAAGAATAATAATAATAATAATAATAATAATAATAATAATACTAATAATAATAATAATAATTATAATAATAATAATAATAATAATAATAATAATAATAATAATAATTATAATAATAATAATAATAATAATAATAATAATAATAATAATAATAATAATAATAACAATAATAATTTTACGTAGTTAACAAGTCTGATGCGGTTAACTCCTTTGATTATACTACGTATATTGAATTCAAATGACTCAAGATATTCCTCGGATTCCTGTTTCACATTTAGTCACCATTGAGATACCTCAAAGGCAGTCCCATCATAGCAGAGTTTCTGGTTGAAGATTCGAAATTTGTTGCACAGGTATCCTTCTTCGTTAATAAGTTTAAAACGTTTTATTAGACATTCCTTCTCTTTGATTTGCTCTTCTTTGGTCACAAACTTACTAACAAAAATCTTTGTTCCTTTGTCTTTCTTATAGTACTTAATTTTTTGAGCGTTTGCAAGCATTGTTTTTACCGTCCACAAATTATTGAATGTCACCTACAGCAATTTTGGTCTAGAACTTGATTTGGTAAAATTACCCAAACGTCTGATATTGGAAGAGGTGTTTTCATTTCCTCCCAGAAAATCAATGATTAGCTTAGTCTCTTTAATTTCATGCTACATAATATCCGAATATTTGAATTTGGTTTGGAAAAAAATTCGGTATACCCAATATTTTAATCTCCAAATAGGTATATATATATATATATATATATATATATATATAAATATATATCTTTGAAGAGCTTTCATTGTGGACATTAGGCGGTTTTGGGTTTGGAGGAATTGTAGAGTGAGTTGACTTAGCTTTCAGGTCTGACTGTGTCAATTTGATTTCTTTTAGACTGTTGTTTCTGTGTTCCTTGAATTCCATCTCTGTGGTTGTATTTAATCTAACAAGCTTCTTCAAGGCTTCAGTGCAATCATTGCAAAACCAGAGGACGCCTTCAGTGGACATGTATCTCAAATCTTCATGTGGAATCTTTGTGCATGTGTGGTGTACCAGGCAATACAATTTGTCACATCCAATGGAATTTGTAGTTTCATCAACTGTGAACGAGTATTGAGGAGATGTTCAGTCTGAACCACTACTGGTTAACTTTGTCCTTGTCAGGTTTCCCATACAATATATGAAACTATGTAATATATATGAGTCTAAATTGAAACGTAATATCCAATTCGTTGAGTTCTGTTTTACAACTGTAATTTTGACAGTTTTTATTTTGCCCGATCAAGAGTTCTGAGAGGCATACACGACAATTTGGACAGCAATCCAATGTATGTTTTTTTTTCCTTAAAACTTAATATATGTTTACTTTTGGTCTGGAAAATGGCTGGGTTGCTTTATTTAATCTTTGCAGCCAATTTTCATTCCAGTTTGAGTTTTCTTGTACTACGAGCCCCAAGTAACGTTCCGATTGTACAGATGAAAATTCTATTATTATTATTATTATTATTATTATTATTATTATTATTATTATTATTATTATTATTATTACTATTATTATTATTATTATTATTATTATTATTATTATTATTATTATTATTATTATTATTATTATTATTATTATTATTATTATTATTATTATTATTATTAGTATTATTATTATTATCATTATTATTATTATTATTATTAATATTATTTTTATTATTATTATTATTATTATTATTACTTTTATTATTATTATTATTATTACTATTACTATTATTATTATTATTATTATTATTATTATTATTATTATTATTATTATTATTATTATTATTATTATTATTATTATTATTTTTATTATTATTATTATTATTATTATTATTATTATTATTATTATTATTATTATTATTATTATTATTATTATTATTGCTTTAAGCACCATTTAAAATCTCAACAGTGCAAGAAAATTAAAACAGATAAGTTTTGTGTTTTCGCCTGAGTAAAATTTCAGATAGTATCAGTTTCAAATCAAATGAGAATTTATTCCACTATGCTGCAGCTAAGTTGAACGTGTGTTCAATGCAGCAAGACATGGATTGCCTCTGCTCATGGTGCGGAGAAAACCAGCTGGAACTAAGGCTATAAAATTGCCACAAACTTTCTTTCAATTCCAGTGACACCGACATAGTTAAAAAGAAAATCGGAACCTGTGCACTTGAGGAACTGAAAGCAGAACATTGATGGTACAATAATGGTTTTGGAATCCATTTCCTACCGCTCATTTTCAGTGAATTGTAGAATTGTAGAAATGTGAAACACAGGGAGCATTACAAATAAACGTTCCAGCAGTCAATTACGTTAAATCGAAATCAAATTTCTGGTTCCCGAGTTCCTTTTCCTGCAAATAGCGGACACCATCTTGGTGTCCCGTGGACACCAAAATTAAATAGTTCTGCTAAAAGAATACCATGATCCACATTATCAAATTTTTTATCATAGTCGGTATAAATTATGTCAATTTTTATATAAACAAACCTCGTTCAAAAAATTAAGTTGCAATTGACAAAAGAGATAACTGCCTATAAGTCTCTAAATCAGACTTACAAACTTTTTAGTAGGTGGGAACGACTATTGAATTCTTCCGGCTAACTGAAAAAACACTCGTTCGATTTATTTTGTGGAAAAATTGGTTTAAAGATTTACTGACTGCTCTTGAACATCTTTTGTATAACAATAGCATGATTTTCATCCGGACCTTTTGCTTTGTCAACATCTGAATTTTTGCTGATCTTTTCAATCGTTTCGTGGGAAATGTCAAAACCTGTAAGTAAGGTTAGCAACGAGGGCGAATTGTTCGGGACAAAGCTGGAAGAAATTTTGAAAATTGAGGCAAAATATTAGTAGAAAAGAGAGCATTTACGAACAGGATCGTGAGCAGTTTCGTTTTGAAAGGCAACAGAGCTCGGAATCGAGGCCGCTTTGAAGTTTCTGTAGTATTTTACATGTTTTTCAGTGGATCAGGTTGCTGTTGATTTTGAATCATACTCCGCTGTATCTTATTCAATCAACCTTTCAGCAATGCCCTCTAGCCTTGCTATTTTCTTTACATTGTTTGCATTGTTCTTTCTAGCTGTTTCAAGGCTCTTAAGTGCGTTTTACGTAGGTTTAATTTTGACAGTTTTCATTTTGCCCGATCAAGAGTTCTGAGAGGGATACACAACAATTTGGACAGCAATCCAATATATGTTTTTTATTTTTCTTTCCTTAAAACGTAATATATGTTTACTTTTGTTCTGAAAAATGGCTGGGTTGTTTTATTTAATCTCTGCAGCTAATTTTCATTCAATTTTGAGTTTTCTTGTACTATGAGCCCCAAGTCACGTTCCGATTGTACAGATGAAAGGTCTATTATTATTATTATTATTATTATTATTATTATTATTATTATTATTATTATTATTATTATTATTATTATTATTATTAATATTTTTATTATTATTATTATTATTATTATTATTATTACTTTATTATTATTATTATTATTATTATTATTATTATTATTATTATTATTATTATTATTATTATTATTATTATTATTATTATTATTATTATTACAATTATTATTATTGCTTTAAGCACCATTTAAAATCTCAACAGTGCAGGAAAATTAAAGCAGATAAGTTTTGAGGTTTCGCCTGAGTAAAATTTCAGTTTCAAATCAAATGAGAATTTATTCCACTCAACAGCGACAGCTATTGAGGTAAGACGAGATTGGTGTAGAAGGTGATAATAGAAAAGTCAAACGCACCGCAAAGGCCATTATTTGCTGTAGTTTTGTCAACAAAATTTGCAAACCATAATAAAAGGAATTACAGTAGTCAACACGTGATAACACTTAAACCCTAATTATCTCAATTAAGATTGATTTTTTAACTTGATCGTGAACTGACCACACTTTACGGAGATAATAAAATGGTTTTGAACAAACAAAGTTGGCCTGTCGTTGCAGAAAAAGTTGACAATCAAGATAACAACCTAGAACTTTTCCTGTTCAGTGAATTTTGCACCTTCTGGCAGACGTAAAAAATCATGTTTGACATTTTTTCCCAAAATGTCTTATACTCAATGTTTTCCGCATTCAATTTCAATTTTCTATTGCTGAACCAACTTTGAATGGAGGTCAGAATATCATCAAACATGCATTTACTGAGGGTCAAACCAAATACCAAATAAAGATCAGTATCATCTGCGTAGAAATGATAGTTTATTACCAGTTCCTTCAGCTTATCTTCTAAAGCCAGCATATAACAGGGAAAAAAATGTTCAAGAACCGGCTGTGGCACAAATGTCGCAACCTTAACATCACCAGAAAGACATCCATTTATGATAAATTGTTGAGAGCGGTGCGAACAATTTTGTTCTAATAAACAGTAAAACCACCGATGGCAAACCATTCCTTTTCGCTAATATCGCAAATAAAAACTGATGATTAAAAAAATCAAACGCTGCAGACATGTCTAAATTAATATACATCACGGAGCGCGATTCGTCTAGATAGCAATGAAGATCATTAAAGATTTTCAACAAAGCCGTTTTGGTTAAATGCGAGCAACGAAAAGCACTCTGATAATAAGATTAGAGATTATTGGATTCCAGATTTAAAAAATTGCTCAAAAACAACTCTTCCAATAACTTTTGAAATGAATCGTAGTTTCGTCACAGGGCGATAACTCGACAACAATTCAGGATCAAGGTAAAACTTCTTTATGAGCGGCCTCACGACGCATTGTTTCAATTGATTTGGAAAGTACTGGAGAGTTAAAATGATCAACGCAATGAAAGAGTCCGAACCATTTGTCAAAACAATTTTACATAACCTTGTTGGTATTACATCACTCAAAATTCTGGGTAGAAGTAATTGCAAATTGCTCTGTGTGAAAACTTGAAAATTGTCCAGGGTAGATGTGTGTGAATTATTCAATTCTAGACTTATCGTTAGAGGTAGTGAAACTAATACGGCTTTTTTTAATAAAGAAAGCATTAAGATTCTTTGCTAGACATTCAGGCTCCCCTAGAGACTGCGGCTGGACGACATTGTTTTTTTCCAAGAGTTGCTGCAGCATAAAATACTTAACATGCTGAATTTCACTAGCGCCATATTTTACGAGATATTCATATTTCTATTTGCTAAACAGCTCAAAATACTCCAAGCCTGAATAAAGAAACCGGCTTTTGGCCTGGGAATTTCCATTCTATCGTTAAGCTCTCTCAGACTTTCTTCTCAATCTTTTCATCGTTCTTAGCTCATCGTCAAAGATTGGGCTTCTATGGTTTCTTACATATTTAGATTTCAGAGGATGGTTCTCATCAACATAGCTAATTTTCTTCAGTAAGACACTGTTCCAAACTTTTCAGGATTATCTCTGCTGATCGGAGCAACTATTGTTGTTGTTGTTGTTGTTGTTGGGGATTTACAGTTTTCACTGAGGGGATTTTCGTCCCAGTCGTCGTCTTAGAAAATTGTCCTATTATTTCTGCAGATCTGACAGTCACAGCATAGATGCCAGCTACAGATGTTATTTTCGTCGAATCGCTCGTTTACAAACTTCCACATGAAATTTAAAACTCGATTTTTAAGGCCTTTTTTCGTATTAAATTCAATGTATTTTTCTATTCGATTTGCTAGTCTGCATGTACGGAAAAAGAAATCATTTCTAGTTTCTGCAAACCCTGTCACGTTAAAATTTCGCCATTTTCTGCACGAGGCCTTCTTGAAAGCTAATTTCTTGTGCAATTGCAGAAAATCAAAGTGAACAATTCCAAGACCAGAGCTTGTAAAGAAATTTTCCAGAGGTTCTGATACTTCAACCTCCTCGGAGGTAATGACCTGGTCTAAAATTCCACCACTTTTGTTAGTAGGCACTGTAACTTGCTGTTGCAAACTAACTTCATCCAAAAAAGAAGAGATGCAATTTCTTGACGCATCGTTTGATAGCAGCATAGAAATATTGATATCGACTATAATGAGTATTTTTTGAACAACAGCGCTTTCTCTTAAAAAATGAGGTTAACTCACTTATAAAGACACGTACATTAGTATTAGATCTATTTTGCATTGGTGTGTTTCAATTCCAATTTTTATGTTAAATGTATAAGACTTCATTATGTTTGGTTGTATGTCAATAGTTCTCAATAACGGTTGTATGTTTTCGATTGCTGGGTCTTTCCCATTATAGCACCCCCCCCCCCCCCCACCAGCTGAGTGGTCAGATAACCTATATCCCCTCAGTCATGGTAATTATAACCATAATGGGGGCTATAATTGTAAAGACCCCATTTGCTTTATTTATTTCTAACTGACTTGTAAATACTACCTTGAAATCATCCGCAAATCGAAAACAATTCACATTAGCGATCAGGTAGGTAGATCATTTATGAATAATAAAATTTAAATCGCACGTGCGTCGGGGGGGGGGGGGTTGTTTAAGTAATACGCTCCCACTAACCTGGGGGGCACAAACGGATAAGATCCAATCTTTGGAATCGATGCGATTTCAGTGCAGCGAGACATGGATGCCCTCTGCTCATGGTGCAAAAAATACAGGATGGAACTAAGGTTATCAAATTTCCACAACCTTTCACTTAAATCCAGTGAAACCAACGCAGTAAAAATGAAAATCGGAACCAGTGCCCTTGGGGAACCAAACGCAGATCAGGATTTGCTCAGAAAAAGAAATTTATAGGCCCATAAGGCTTCTTCAATATCTGCCAGGGATTTGGAAAAATTTATTGTAATTGCAATAATTGGCAATTAATTGATTCCAATAATTGATTGGTTACTCTGTTTTAATTGCAATAAATGATTGGAACGACCCAATTAATTGCCCAAAAGTTGGGAAACATTGAAGCAGCATTTTGCCAGGTCGCAAACCCGCCACTAGAGAAAAAGTTCCCAGATCACAAACTTCTGTCAGAGATTTCATCTAATTTGGTAGATTTGGGAGTTGATTAGAAATTGAATAATTCTGATAATATAACCATTGGGGAACATTTTTGGGTAAATCAAGGACGAATTTTTTTTAAATCTTCCAAAAAAATAATTGACAGAACATCAAATTTAATTTATCAATAATTGCAATTCTTGCAATATTTGATTTTTGTGTTTTGCCAATTAAATTAATTGATCGCTCCTCTTTTTGTCTAGCCAATTATTTGTAATTTTTCCAATTCCCTGAATTCATCTGCCAATGCTGAGAAAGCCATGTTAGTGCTCACAACAAAAAGAAATTTTATTTTGACGAAAGGATTGGAGATTTTTCGGCTGGAACAATAGTGGTTTTAGAATCTATTTCCCACCGCTCATTTTGAGCGAATTGTAGAAACGAGAAGCAGGGAACGATACATTTTAACGTTTCAGCAGTCAATTACGTCAGATCGAAATCGAATTTCTGGTTCCCGAGTTCCTACACTTGCAAATAGAACCTCAACAGCGGTAGGGGACGATTTATTGAAATCCTAATATAGTCGCCCATGAAATTTAAGCCCCTCCATTATGTTATGTTTACCGTTATTGGGGGGGGGGGGGGGCTATAGATTATCTGATCACTAAGCTGTGGGGACTATAATGGGAAAGACCCGAAATTATCGTACACGGTACTCAAGCGACAAATGGCCGAGATCTATTGGAAATTCTTCAAACAGCAACTCAGTGACTATATCCGCTCTTGGAGACTTGACTGCGTTTGCAAAAACTGCAAGAAGAGACGCTTTGGAACATTATATCCATTTCGTTGAGTTGTTGCACCACTTCAAATTTTGACAGTTTTTATTTTGCCCGATCACCAGTTCTGAGAGGCATACACAGCAAATTGGACAGCAAACCAATTTAACTTGGTTTGCCAATAAAATTTAATTTATGTTTCCTTTGGGTCTGAAAAATGGCTGGGTTGCTTTATTTAATCTTTGCGGCCTATTTTCATTCCAGTTTGAGTTTTCCTGTACTACGAGCCCTAAGTAACCTTGCAATTGTACAGGTGAAAGATCTACATTTCATTGGTGTGCTTCAAGGCTGGTGTGGTTGTATGTCAATAGGTTTCCACCAGGGTCGTATGTTTTCAATTGCTGGCTCTTTCCTATTATAGCACCCCCCCCCCCCCCAACAACCGAAGGTTCAGATGACCCATACCCACCCCCCCCCCCTCCTCCCCCCCCCCAGTAAAGGCTACCTCGAAACCATCCGCAAATCGTAAACTATTTTTTTTCACCTTAACGATCAGGTAGATCATTTATAGATAAGGGAAATTGGAGGTTTGAACCTTGAGGAACAACACTGGTTTTATTTCTTAGGGTTGATTTTGCAAATATTGTTTGCGGCTATTTACAATTTACCGTAAAGAGGTATTACCGTATGCATTCCATAATTGGTAAAAACTCTAAAACGGATGTTATGACTATGCTGCAGTTAAGTTGAACGTGCGTTCAATGCAGCAAGACATGGATGCCTTCTGTTCATTGTGCGGAAAACAGCTGGAACTAAGGTTTTCAAAATGCCACAACCTTTCTTTCAAATCCAGTGACACGGACTCAGTTAAAATGAAAATCGAAACCAGTTCTCTTGAGGAACCAAAAGCGGAAGATTAAAGGTACAATAATGGTTTTAGAATCCATTTACTACCGCTCATTTTGAGTGAATTGTATAAACGTGAAAAAAGAGCGATACAAATAAACTTTCCAGCAGTCAATTACGTTAAATCGAAATCGAAGTTCTGGTTCCCGAATTCCTACTCTTGCAAATAGCGGACACCATCTTGGTGTCCAGTGGACACCAAAATTGAAGAGTTTTGCTGAAAGAATACCATGATTGACCTTATCGAACAATTTCTCATAGTCGGTATAAATTATGTCAATATTAGTAAAAACATCGTTCAAAAAATTAAGGTGCATTTGACAGAAGAGATAACTCCGTAATCAGACTTACAAACATTTTTGTAGGTGGGAACGACCATAGAGTTTTTCCAGGTAGATGAAAAAACACTTGTTCGTTTTATTTTGTAGAAAACTTGGTTTAAAGATTTACTGACCGCTCCTGAACATAATTTGTATAAAAACTGCAGGATTTTCATCCGGACCTTTTGCTTTGTGAGCATCTGACTTTTTGCAGATCTTTTCAATCGTTTTGTGGGAAATGTCAAAATCTGTAAGTAAGTGTAGCAACGAGGGCGAATTGTTCGGGAGAAAGCTGGAAGAAAATTTGAAATCTGAGACAAAATATTGTTAGAAAAGAGTGCATTGACAAACAGGATCGAGAGCAGTTTTGTTTTTGAAGGCAAAAGAGCTCGGAATTGAGGCCGTTTTGAAGTTCTGTAGTATTTGAAAAGTTTTTCAGTGGATCAGGACGCTGTTAAATTTGAATCATACTCCGCTTCATCTTCTTCAATCAACGTTTCAGCAATGCCCTCTAGCCTTGCTATTTTTTTATTTTGTTTGCATTGTTCTGTCTAGCTGTTTCAAGGCGCTTAAGTGTGTTTGACGTATGCAGTCGAATCCAGGGTGATAGTTAAGGTCAATACATTTTTCTTTTTGGAACGTTTTCAAATATTATTTGTCTAAGCCAAACGTAAGACTGTTCAAGCTGAACAATAATGTTACTCCAACAAAGTCCAAGAAAATGTAATTCAGTTATCTGTTTAGTCATTTACTCAAATCTAGCCTTACTGAAGCTCTAAACTATCTTCGAATTTGTTTCTCTTACATACGAGGAGCTTACTTTTCTGACTGACTTAAAGGTCAATGCATTATGATTCGATAACAAACTGATGTCCAGATTGATTTTCTTGCAGGATATAACTTCTGTTTTTGGGTTTACTAAGACGAAAACCAGAATACCTGATGCTGCACTAGGTAAATGAATGATTTGCTGAAAGCTGTAAAAGCTAATTATGTCAACAAAGTTGTGTGTATATGAGTTCTTAGCTGAGTAATTGTGCCAATTAATTTCCGGCAGACTGAAATCACAATAGACATTTGGTGAATAGAAGGACTTTGACAGTGTAAAGATTTTTTTCAAACAGCAGATAAAGATCTTGAGTTGATATAGCATATAGACTGAGAAATGATATATTCGGGGGGGGGGATCAAAACACACAAGTAAGATATCCCAAATTTAAAACTGAGAGAACATGCTAACACGCCACCTTCATCAGTGATTGCATAAAAAGGAGTTTATTTAGAGACAAAAGTAGTTTTGATAGCAATGAAAACACCTCCGTTATTTGATGTGATATTATCATCTTCTCTTTCTGATCGAAAGTTTGCTTAATTGGGAAGAAGGAGCTCGTCATCGTGGAATGAGCAATTAAGCCAAGTCTCTGTAAGCATGAAGAAGTCTACATTTTTCGAATTTTACCTAGTTAGCAGGTCTGGTTCGTTAATCTCGATTGATTATACTACGTATATTGAATACAAAAGACTCGAGATACTCCTCGGATTCCTGTTTCACCTTTAGTCACCATTGAGATACCTAAATTTCAGTCCCATCATGGAAGAGTTTCTGGTTGAAGATTCAAAATTTGTTGCGCAGGTATCCTTCCTCGTTAATCAGCTTGCTCTTTTGTCTCGCTTATAGTGCTTAATTTTGTGAGCGTTTGCAAGCATGTTTTTTTACCGTCCACGAATTGTTGAAAGTCAGTTACAGCAATTTTGTTTAGATTTTTGTTTGGTAAAATTACCCAAACGTCTGATATTGGAAGATGTGTTTTCAGTTTTCCAAGAAAATCAATGATGAGCTAAGTCTCCGTTATTTCATGGTACATATTGTCCGAATGTTTGAATTTGGTTGGGTAGAAAATTCTGGTATACCCAATATTTTAAGCTCCAAATTGGTATATATCTTTGAGGAGCTTTCATTGTTGACATTACGCGGTTTCGGTTTTGGAGGAATTGTAGAGTGAGTTGACTTTTGTAGAGTGAGTTAGGCTTTTGTATATGTCTTCCTTGAATTCCATCTCGGTGGTTGTATTTAATCTAACAAGCTTCTTCACGGCTTTAGTGTAATCATTGCAAAACCAGAGGACACCTTCAGAGGACATGTATGTCAAAGCTTCAGTTGGAATCTTTGTGCAAGTGTGGTGCACCCAGCAACCACAATTGTTACATCCATTGGAAATTGAAGTTTCATCAACTGTTGACGAGCAATGAGGACATGTTGAATCTGAGCCACTACTGGTTGACTTTGTCCTTGGCATGTTTCCCATAGTATATCTGAAACTATTTAATAAATATGAGTCTAATTTGAAAGGTAATATCCATTTCGTTGAGTTCTGTTGCACAAATTCAAATTTTGACAGTTTTCATTTTGCCCGATTACCAGTTCTGAGAGGCATGCAACAATTTGGACTGCAATCCAATGTATGTTTTTTTGTTTTTTTCCATAAAACTTAATTTATATTTACTTTTGGTCTGAAAAACGGCTGGTTTGCTTTATTTAATCATTGCAGCCAATTTTTATTCCAGTTAGAGTTTACTTGTACTACGAGCCCCAAGTTGCGTTGCGATTGTTCAGATGAAAGTTCTATTATTATTATTTTTTATTATTACTGGATTAAGCACCATTTAAAATCTCAACAGTGCAGGAAAGTTAAAACAGATAAGTTTTGAGTTTTCGATTTAATAAAGTTTCAGATGGTATCAGTTTTAAATCAAATGAGAGTTTATTTCACTCAACAGCGACAACGTGTGAGAACGAAAGTGTTGCAAATTTGGAGCGAATTTTGAAAACAAATAAATTGTAAAATTATTGAGACCCCGTAATAATTATTTTTCGTTTCATTAGTTCCTATAAAAATAGTGGGAGTTCGCCCAGCTAATTTTTAAAGCGATGCGCATACAATGGGATTTTGATCAAAATGCGCTGCCTCATTGGCAACTCTTGCAGCTGCTTCAGGCACGACGAGATTGGTGTTGAAGGTGATAATCGAAAGATCAAACGCACTGCAGAGGTCATTATTCGCTATAGTTTTGCCAACAAAAATTTGGCCAACCATTATAAAAGGAATTACAGTATTCAACAAGTGATAACACTAAAATTCTAATTAAATCAATTAAGCCTGATTTTTTAAATTGATCCTGAATTGACCACACTTTACGGAGATATTAAAATGAATTCGAACAAACAAAGTTGACCTGTCGTTGCAGAGTAAGTTGACAATCAATATAACAACTTGCAACTTTTACCTGTTCAGTGTAGTCACCACTTTCTGGCAGATGTAAAGAACCATGTTTGAAATTTTTGCCAAAAAATAATATAGTCACTCTTTTCCGCATTCAATTTCAATTTTGCAGTGCTGAACCAACGTTGAATAGAGGTCAGAATATCATCAAACATGCATTGACTGAGGGTCAAATTAAATATAAAACAATGATCAGTTTCATCTGCGTAGAAATGATAGTTTATTTCCAGTTCTTTCAGCTTATATCCTAAAGCCAGCGTGTAACAGAGAAAAATAAAGGACCAAGAACCGGCCATTGTGGCACACATGTCGCAACTTTAACATCACCAGAAAGACATCGATTTATGATAAATTGTTGCGAGCGATGCGAAAGATATTTTTCTAATAAAGATTAATACCAACGATTGCAAAACAATCTTTTTCTCTAATATCTCAATAAAAACTGATTATCAAAAAAATCAATTGCTGTGGTAATGTCTAACTTAAGATACTTTACTGAGAGCGATTCGTCTAGATAGCAAAGAAGATCTTTAAAGACTTTCAGCAAAGCCATTTCGGTTTAACATGAGCAACGAATAGCACTCCGATCATAAGATTAGAGAAAATTGGATTCCAGATAAAAAATAATTTGCTCAAAAACAACTCTTTCAATAACTTTTGAAATGAATCTTAGATTTGTCACAGGGCGATAACTTCACAACAACTCTCGATCAAGGGAAGACTTCTTTATGAGTGGTCTCACGACTCACTGTTTGAATTGACTTGCAAAGTATCCTGTCTGGAGAGTTAAATTGATCAACGCAATGAAAGAACCCGTACAATTTGTCAAAACAATTTTACATAACCTTGTTGGTATTACATCAATCAAAATTTTTGGTAGAAGTAATTGCAATTGTTCAGTGTGAAAACTTGAAAATTGTCCAGGGTAGTTGTGTTTGAAACATTCAATTCTAGACTACTCGTTAGAGGTAGTGAAACCAATACGGCTTCTATTTTCTTAACAAAGAAAGCATTAAATTCCTTTGCTAGACATTCAGGCTCCCCTATAAGTCTTCTTCAGTATCTGCCAGGGATTTGGAAAAATTAATTTTAATTGCAAAAATTGGCATTTAATTGGTTGCAATAATTGATTGGTTACTCTATTTTAATTGCAATAATTGATTGAAACAACCCAATTAATTGCCCAATAATTGGGAATCATTGAAGCAGCATTTTGCCAGGTTGCAAACCCGCCACTAGAGAAAGAGCTCCCAGATCACAAACTTCTGTCAGAGACTTCATGAAATTTGGTAGATTTGAGAGTTGATTAGAATTTTAATATTTCTGATAATATAACCACTTGGGAACATTTTTGGATAAATCAAGGCTGAATTATTTTTATATCTACGAAAAAAATAATTGATAGAACATCAAATTTAATTGATCAATAATTGCAATTATTGCAATAATTGATTTTTATGTTTTGCCAATTAAATTAATTGACTTCTCCTCTTTTTGTCTGGCCAATTATTTGTAGTTATTCCAAATCCCTGATATCCACCATTGCTGTGAAAACCATGTTAGTGCTAACTGCAAAAAAATTCTGACAAAAAATTTGGAAATTTTTCGGCTGGCACAATAATGATTTTAGAATCCATTTCCCACCGCTCATTTCGAGCGAATTGTAGAAATGAGAAACAGGGAACGATACATTTATAGACTCCCATGAAATTTTAGCCCCTCCATTATCTTTACCATTATTGAGGGGGGTTATAGGTTATCTGACCACTAAGCTGTGGGGACTATAATGGGAGAGAACCGAAACTATCGTATTCTGTACTCAAGCGACAAATGGACGTGATCTATTGGAATTTCTTCGAACAACAATTCAATGACTATAATATCCGCTCTTGGAGACTCGACTGCTTTTGCGAAAACTGCAAAAACGGACGCAAAAGAAACTTTCGGTTATCAACTAACTATGTGGGGTTTTTATCAGCCCCTTTGTAAACCGAAATTCTGTAATTTTTTTATTATTTTCAGTATCTCTTTTATTATTAATATATACACGTGAAAAAAAATATTAAATTTCTGAGTGTTTCCCATTATAACCCCCATGAAATTTTAGCCCCCCCATTATAGTATAATCATTACGACGCAGAGGTATACCCCAAAACTTCCGCCTTAGTAAAATTGGCTCGTAAATTAGATACATACAATAAACGAAAATAGGAGACATCCTTTGTATCTTACTTTTCGCAAAAGGGGTTCCGCCAATTTCGCGAAACAAAAAAATATTCGGTGCAAAAAGTAGGTAACAAATCTTGTAGCACGTTTCCGCTTAATTTAGTATCTACTATTTGCATTAAAAGTATCTCTAATCCGCAATTGAGCCTAATTAAATGCGCGCATTTTGAGCATGCAAAAGTGGTTTAATACTTTATAATAAGCAATGAAGATTTGATTGAAGCTTTTAAAGCTTTAATTTGATTTAAATACAAACAACCTTAAAGAAAAAGTAATTCCCCGGTCTATTTCAGCCTCTGGTTATCTGGTAACTTGTTCACAGGCATAAAATCAAATGGTCACACAAATCCAATCCAACTTCATTGACTCTTTTGACGGGGAATGACAATTCTGTAATCAGTAATTTTGTATCAAAAACAACCAATGTATTGCTTAATGGCTTAATGTTTATAAAATGCCATATATTGTGTATACATGAATTTAATATTTTTGTGATTCATTTATAGAGAGGAGAGAGAGATAGAGAGAGAGAGAGAGAGAGAGAGAGAGATAGGGAGGGAGAGAGGTAGGAAGAGGGAGAGAGAGAGAGAGAGAGAGAGAGAGAGAGAGAGAGCACAGAAAGGAGAGATTTTTCGGAAAAAATTGAAATTCCTCAAACTCCAAATTTAATGGAGAAATTTTTCACTTTTCAAACGGATGCAGTGTGTCTAAACTAATAGCAAATATAGCTCAGTTAACTCCTCAGAGGAAACTAATTTTAGAGGAAGAGAGAGAGAGAGAGAACAAAATTGAGGGATTTTTCAGAAAAAAATAAATAGGCCTGAAAACATGTAAATAGACCCAAAAATGAAATTGTTGTTTCGACATTACTTTCCTAATGATCAAATATGAGGCAAATTTTGGCAGTAATGTAAGAGGGGGTCTGCAAGGGTACCTTGTTTTTTACGGCCCTTGTCTCCCTCTCCCACCAATCACCCACCCGCACCTACAAACCTGTAAAGAGACGCTTTAAAAGTGAGAATAACTCACAATCATGTCTTTCGGGTTACGTTAAATGACACGACGTTGCCTCATTTTTTGAGCGCTAACGGTACCAGTTCACTTGGAAAATGGGTTTTCACAACTTGCGGGGCTTTCTTATTTGTGAGCAAACTAAAAACAACATAAAGGGGTTCGTTGATAAGGTAATAGTACTCTATGAATCTGTAAATGGACGCAACCTGTAAATGAGTCCAAATTTAATAGACATCTGTAAATGATGGCATGAAGAGTTAACTACAACAGAGGCAGAATTGAGGGATTTTCCGGAGAAAAATTGATGGATTGTTCCTGACACACACCTGAAAACCCGTAATTAGACGCAAAAGTATTGAGTACTGTATTTAAGAACTCTATTGAAAAGAACTCATTAAAATTGAACAATTTCGATTGATAAGCACTCGCTAAATCAAATTTAGCAAGAAAAAAGGAGTAATCCAATTCATAGTTGATTTTTTTAGTGAAATTTTCCTCTGTGCAATCCTATCTTGCTAATGGACAAATTAGAGGAGTTAAGAAGCTGCTACAGGAAAAACCTGCATTTTATGACTGGAAAATTCTACCTTAATGCTATATTTTTTGATGAGATAGACAATCAACCATCGAATATAAAAAAATAAAAATTTTATCGGACTCAGTTTAAATGAAAATTGGAACCAGTGCCCTTGAGGAACCAGAAGCAGATCAGTACTTGCTCAGAAAAAGAAAATTAAAAGGCCCATAGGTCTTCTTCAATATCTGCCAGGGATTTGGAAAGATTAATTGTAATTGCAATAACTGGCAATTAATTGATTGCAATAATTGATTGGTTACTCTATTTTAATTGCAATATTTGATTGGAATGACCCAAATAATTGCCCAAGAATTGGGAAACATTGAAGCAGCATTTTGCCAGGTCGAAAACCCGCCACTGGAGAAAAAGTTCCCAGATCACAAACTTCTGTCAGAGATTTAGTGTAATTTGGTAGGTTTGGGAGCCGATTAGAAATTGAAAAATTCTGATAATATAACCATTTCGGCACATTTAAGGGTAAATCAAGGCAGAATTATTTTTAAATCTTTGAAAAAATGATAGAACATCAAATTTAATTGATCAATAGTTGCAATTATTGCAATAATTAATTTTTCTGTTTTGCCAATTAAATTAATTGACTTCTCCCTTTTTTGTCTGGCCAATTATTTGTAGTTTTTCCAAATCCCTGATATCTGCCATTGCTGAGAAAACCATGTTAGTGCTAACTGCAAAAAGAAATTTTGACAAAAGGATTAGAAATTTTTCGGCTGGAACAATAATGATTTTAGAATCCATTTCTTACCGCTCATTTTGAGCAAATCGTAGAAACGAGAAACATGGAACAATACATTTTAACGTTCTAGCAGTCAATTACGTCAAATCGAAATCGAATTTCTGGTTCCCGAGTTCCTAAACTTGCAAATGGTGGGGGACGATGTATTGAAATCCTGTTAAACACCCCACGAAATCTTAGCCCCTCCATTATGTTATGTTTACCATTATTGAGGGGGGTTATAGGTTATCTGACCACTAAGCTGTATGGAATATAATGGGAGAGACCCGAAACTATCGTACACTGTACTCAAGCGACAAATGGGCGAAATTTATTGGAAATTCTTCGAACAACAATTCAATGACTATAATATCCGCTCTTGGAGACTTGACTGCTTTTGCGAAAACTGCAAAAACAGACGCAAAAGAAACTTTCGGTTATCAACTAACTATGTGGGGTTTTTATCAGCCCCTTTGTAAACCAAAATTCTGTAATTTTATTATTTTTTTCAGTATCCCTTTTATTATTATTATATACACGTGCAAAAATATATTAAATTTCCGAGTGTTTCCCATTATAGCCCCCATGATATTTTAGCCCCCCATTATAGTATAATCATTACGACGCAGAGGTATACCCCAAAACTTCCGCCTTAGTAAAATTGGCTCGTAAATTAGATACATACAATGAACGAAAATAGGAGACATCCTTTGTATCTTACTTTTCGCTAAAGGTGTTCCGCCAATTTTGCGAAACAAAAGAACATTCGGTGCAAAAAGTAGGTAACAAATCTTGTAGCACGTTTCCGCTTAATTTAGTATCTACTGTTGGCATTAAAAGTATCTCTAATCCGCAATTGAGCCTAATTAAATGCGCGCATTTTGAGCATGCAAAAGTGGTTTAATACTTTATAATAAGCAATGAAGATTTGATTGAAGCTTTTAAAGCTTTAATTTGATTTAAATACAAACAACCTTAAAGAAAAAGTAATTCCCCGGTCTATTTCAGCCTCTGGTTATCTGGTAACTTGTTCACAGGCATAACATCAAATGGTCACACAAATCCAATCCAACTTCAATGACTCTTTTGACGGGGAATGACAATTCTGTAATCAGTAATATTGTATCAAAAACAACCAATGTATTGCTTAATGGCTTAATGTTTATAAAAAGCCATAAATTGTGTTATGCATGAATTTATTATTTTTGTGATTCATTTATAGAGAGGAGAGAGAGAGAGAGAGAGAGAGAGAGAGAGAGAGATAGGGAGGGAGAGAGGTAGGAGGAGAGAGAGAGAGAGAGAGAGAGAGAGAGAGAGAGAGAGCGCAAAAAGGAGGGATTTTTCGGAAAAAAGATGAAATTCCTCAAACTCCAAATTTAATGGAGAAATTTTTCACTTTTCACACGGATGCAGTGTGTCTAACCTAATAGCAAATATAGCTCAGTTAACTCCTCAGAGGAAAATAATTTTAGAGGAAGAGAGAAAGAGAGAAAGAGAACAAAATGGAGGGATTTTTTAGAAAAAAAAATAGGCCTGTAAACATGTAAATAGGCCCAAGAACGAAATTGTTGTTTCGACATTACTTTCCTAATGATCAAGTTTGAGGCAAATTTTGTCAGTAATGTAGGAGGGGTTTTGCAGGGGTACCTTGTTTTTTATGGCCCTTGTCTCCCTCTCCCAGCATTCACCCAGCCGCACCTACAGACTTGTAAAGAGACGCTTTAAAATTGAGAATAAATCACAATCGTGTCTTTCGGGTTCCGTTAAATGACACGACTTTGCCTCTTTTTTCGAACGCTAACGGTACCAGTTCACTTGGAAATTGGGTTTTCACAACTTGCGGGGCTTTCAGTTTTGTGAGCAAACTAAAAACAACATAAAGGGGATCGTTGATAAGGTAATATTACTCTATAGTACTCTATGAATCTGTAAACGGACGCTACTTGTAAATGAGTCCAAATTTAACAGACATCTGTAAATGACGGCATGAAGAGTTAACTAAAACAGGCGCAGAATTGAGGGATTTTCCGGAGAAAAATCGATTGATTGTTCCTGACACACACCTGAAAACCCGTAATTAGACGCAAAAGTATTGAGTGCTGTATTTAACAACTTTATTGATAAGAACTCATTAAAATTGAATAATTTCGATTGATAACCATTCGTTAAATCAAATTTAGCAAGAAAAAAGGAGTAATCCAATTCATAGTTGATTTTTTTACCGAAATTTTCCTCTGTGCAATCCTATCTTGCTAATGGACAAACTAGAGGGGTTAAGAAGCTGCTACAGGAAAAACCTGCGTTTTATAACTGGAAAATTCCACCTTAATGCTAAGTTTTTTGATGAGATAGCCAATCAATCATTGAACATAAAAAAATAAAAATTTTATCTGCAGCAAAAAGAATTCTAAATGGCACCAAGTTAAGAATTGAGGACCTTTTGAGGACATCCGATATTGATGAAAAAGCAACATATTTTTGTTGTCATTGGTTTAATTCACATCCTAATTGTAGAGAGCGCAGAAAGGAGGGATTTTTCGGAAAAAAATGAAACTCCTCAAACTCCAAATTTAATGGAGAAATTTTTCACTTTTCACACGGATGCAGTGTGTCTAAACTAATAACAAATATAGCTCAGTTAACTCCTCAGAAGAAAATAATTTTAGAGGAAGAGAGAGAGAGAGAGAGAGAGAGAACAAAATTGAAGAATTCTTCAGAAAAAAAATTAGGCCTGAAAACATGTAAATAGACCCAAAAATGAAATTGTTGTTTCGACATTACTTTCCTAATGATCAAGTTTGAGGCAAATTTTGTCAGTAATGTAGGAGGGGTTTTGCATGGGTACCTTGTTTTTTATGGCCCTTGTCTCCCTCTCCCAGCATTCACCCAGCCGCACCTACAGACTTGTAAAGAGACGCTTTAAAATTGAGAATAAATCACAATCGTGTCTTTCGGGTTCCGTTAAATGACACGACTTTGCCTCTTTTTTCGAACGCTAACGGTACCAGTTCACTTGGAAATTGGGTTTTCACAACTTGCGGGGCTTTCAGTTTTGTGAGCAAACTAAAAACAACATAAAGGGGATCGTTGATAAGGTAATATTACTCTATAGTACTCTATGAATCTGTAAACGGACGCTACTTGTAAATGAGTCCAAATTTAACAGACATCTGTAAATGACGGCATGAAGAGTTAACTAAAACAGGCGCAGAATTGAGGGATTTTCCGGAGAAAAATCGATTGATTGTTCCTGACACACACCTGAAAACCCGTAATTAGACGCAAAAGTATTGAGTGCTGTATTTAACAACTTTATTGATAAGAACTCATTAAAATTGAATAATTTCGATTGATAACCATTCGTTAAATCAAATTTAGCAAGAAAAAAGGAGTAATCCAATTCATAGTTGATTTTTTTACTGAAATTTTCCTCTGTGCAATCCTATCTTGCTAATGGACAAACTAGAGGGGTTAAGAAGCTGCTACAGGAAAAACCTGCGTTTTATAACTGGAAAATTCCACCTTAATGCTAAGTTTTTTGATGAGATAGCCAATCAATCATTGAACATAAAAAAATAAAAATTTTATCTGCAGCAAAAAGAATTCTAAATGGCACCAAGTTAAGAATTGAGGACCTTTTGAGGACATCCGATATTGATGAAAAAGCAACATATTTTTGTTGTCATTGGTTTAATTCACATCCTAATTGTAGAGAGCGCAGAAAGGAGGGATTTTTCGGAAAAAAATGAAACTCCTCAAACTCCAAATTTAATGGAGAAATTTTTCACTTTTCACACGGATGCAGTGTGTCTAAACTAATAACAAATATAGCTCAGTTAACTCCTCAGAAGAAAATAATTTTAGAGGAAGAGAGAGAGAGAGAGAGAGAGAACAAAATTGAAGAATTCTTCAGAAAAAAAATTAGGCCTGAAAACATGTAAATAGACCCAAAAATGAAATTGTTGTTTCGACATTACTTTCCTAATGATCAAATTTAAGGCAAATTTTGGCAGTAATGTAAGAGGGAGTCTGCAAGGGTACCTCGTTTTTTACGGCCCTCGTCTCCCTCTCCCACCAATCACCCACCCGCACCTACAAACCTGTAAAGAGACGCTTTAAAAGTGAGAAAAAGTCACAATCATGTCTTTCGGGTTCTGTTAAATGACACGACTTTGCCTCATTTTTCGAACGCTAACGGTACCAGTTCACTTCGAAAATGGTTTTCACAACTTGCGGGGCTTTCATATTTGTGAGCAAACTAAAAACAACATAAAGGGGTTCGTTGATAAGGTAATAGTACTCTATGAATCTGTAAATGGACGCAACCTGTAAATGAGTCCAAATTTAGTAGACACCTGTAAATGATAGCATGAAGAGTTAACTACAACAGACGCAGAATTGAGGGATTTTCCGGAGAAAAATTGATGGATTGTTCCTGACACACACCTGAATACCCGTAAATAGACGCAAGAGTATTGAGTACTGTATTTAACAACTCTATTGAAAACAACTCATTAAAATTGAACAATTTCGATTGATAAGCACTCGTTAAATCAAATTTAGCAAGAAAAAAGGAGTAATCCAGTTCATAGTTGATTTTTTTACTGAAATTTTCCTCTGTGCAATCCTATTTTGCTAATGGACAAACTAGAGGAGTTAAGAAGCTGCTACAGGAAAAACCTGCGTTTTATAACTGGAAAATTCCACTTTAATGCTAAGTTTTTTGATGAGATAGCCAATCAATCATTGAACATAAAAAAATAAAAATTTTATCTGCAGCAAAAAGAATTCTAAATGGCACCAAGTTAAGAATTGAGGACCTTTTGAGGACATCCGATATTGATGAAAAAGCAACATATTTTTGTTGTCATTGGTTTAATTCACATCCTAATTGTAGAGAGCGCAGAAAGGAGGGATTTTTCGGAAAAAAATGAAACTCCTCAAACTCCAAATTTAATGGAGAAATTTTTCACTTTTCACACGGATGCAGTGTGTCTAAACTAATAACAAATATAGCTCAGTTAACTCCTCAGAAGAAAATAATTTTAGAGGAAGAGAGAGAGAGAGAGAGAGAGAGAACAAAATTGAAGAATTCTTCAGAAAAAAAATTAGGCCTGAAAACATGTAAATAGACCCAAAAATGAAATTGTTGTTTCGACATTACTTTCCTAATGATCAAATTTAAGGCAAATTTTGGCAGTAATGTAAGAGGGAGTCTGCAAGGGTACCTCGTTTTTTACGGCCCTCGTCTCCCTCTCCCACCAATCACCCACCCGCACCTACAAACCTGTAAAGAGACGCTTTAAAAGTGAGAAAAAGTCACAATCATGTCTTTCGGGTTCTGTTAAATGACACGACTTTGCCTCATTTTTCGAACGCTAACGGTACCAGTTCACTTCGAAAATGGTTTTCACAACTTGCGGGGCTTTCATATTTGTGAGCAAACTAAAAACAACATAAAGGGGTTCGTTGATAAGGTAATAGTACTCTATGAATCTGTAAATGGACGCAACCTGTAAATGAGTCCAAATTTAGTAGACACCTGTAAATGATAGCATGAAGAGTTAACTACAACAGACGCAGAATTGAGGGATTTTCCGGAGAAAAATTGATGGATTGTTCCTGACACACACCTGAATACCCGTAATTAGACGCAAGAGTATTGAGTACTGTATTTAACAACTCTATTGAAAACAACTCATTAAAATTGAACAATTTCGGTTGATAAGCACTCGTTAAATCAAATTTAGCAAGAAAAAAGGAGTAATCCAGTTCATAGTTGATTTTTTTACTGAAATTTTCCTCTGTGCAATCCTATTTTGCTAATGGACAAACTAGAGGAGTTAAGAAGCTGCTACTGGAAAAACCTGCATTTTATGACTGGAAAATTCTACCTTAATGCTATATTTTTTGATGAGATAGACAATCAACCATTGAACATAAAAAAATAAAAGTTTTATCTGCAGCAAAACTGATTGGAATGACCCAAATAATTGCCCAAGAATTTGGAAACATTAAAGCAGCATTTTGTCACATTAAAACAAACTTCTGTCAGAGATTTCATGTAATATTGGTAGATTTGGGAGTTGAATGGAAATTGAAAATTTCTGATAATATAACCATTTTGGCACATTTTTGGGTAAATCAAGGCAGAATTATTTTTAAATCTTCAAAAACAAATGATAGAACATCAAATTTAATTGATCAATTGTTGCAATTATTGCAATAATTAATTTTTATGTTTTGCCAATTAAATTAATTGACTTCTCCTCTTTTTGTCTGGCCAATTATTTGTAGTTTTTCCAAATCCCTGATATCCGCCATTGCTGAGAAAACCATGTTAGTGCTAACTGCAAAAAGAAATTCTGACAAAAGGATTAGAAATTTTTCGGCTGGCACAATAATGATTTTAGAATCCATTTCCTACCGCTCATTTTGAGCAAATTGTAGAAACGAGAAACATGGAACGATACATTTTAACGTTCCAGCAGCCAATTACGTCAAATCGAAATCGAATTTCTGGTTCCCGAGTTCCTACACTTGCAAATGGTGGGGGACGATGTATTGAAATCCTGTTAAACACCCCACGAAATCTTAGCCCCTCCATTATGTTATGTTTACCATTATTGAGGGGGGTTATAGGTTATCTGACCACTAAGCTGTGGGGAATATAATGGGAGAGACCCGAAAATATCGTACACTGTACTCTAGCTACAAATGGGCGAGATTTATTGGAAATTTTTCGAACAACAATTCAATGGCTATAATATCCGCTCTTGGAGACTTGACTGCTTTTGCGAAAACTGCAAAAACAGACGCAAAAGAAACTTTCGGTTATCAACTAACTATGTGGGGTTTTTATCAGCCCCTTTGTAAACCAAAATCCTGTAATTTTATTACTATTTTTAGTATTCTTTTTATTATTATTATATACACGTGAAAAAAATTATAAATTTCCGAGTGCTTCCCATTTTAGCCTCCATGAAATTTTAGCCCCCCCCCATTATAGTATAATCATTACGACGCAGAGGTATACCCCAAAACTTCCGCCTTAGTAAAATTGGCCCGGAAATTAGATACATACAATGAACGAAAATAGGAGACATCCATTGTATCTTACTTTTCGCTAAAGGGGTTCCGCCAATTTTGCGAAACAAAAGAACATTCGATGCAAAAAGCAGATAACAAAGCTTGTAGCACGTTTCCGCTTAATTTAGTATCTACTATTTGCATTAAACGTATCTCTAATCCGCAATTGAGCCTAATTAAATGCGCTCAATATGAGCATGCAAAAGTGGTTTAATACTTTATAATGAGCAATGAAGATTTGATTGAAGCATTTAAAGCTTTAATTTGATTTAAATAAAAACAACCTTAGAGAAAAATTAATTCCCCGGTCTATTTCGGCCTCTGGTTATCTGGTCACTTGTTCACAGGCATAACATCAAATGGTCACACAAATCCAATCCAGCTTCAATGACTCTTTTGACGGGGAATGACAATTCTGTAATCAGTAATTTTGTATCAAAAACAACCAATGTATTGCTTAATGGCTTAATGTTTATAAAATGCCATAAATTGTGTATACATGAATTTATTATTTATGTGATTCATTT